>NC_091453.1:123152884-123471763 GCF_964237555.1 Oryctolagus cuniculus
CAATGGAAACCATGTGAAAAGTAGTGTGTGACATGCAAAAAATAAATTCACCAGCGGTTAAATGGAAAACATTAATAAATATATTTTAAATTGATCTGAAGCTATAAATTAATACTAGTATTAACATATGAATTGATAGTAGTACATGCATTTAATAAATATGCATATACAGATGTATATACACAAGTATTTTGTACTGTTGGACATGTGTGATCAAAGCAGATTTGAGGCATCTCTACTAGATAATTCAGAAAAATATCTCACAGTATATAAAATGTAACACATGATAAAGAGCATCATAAATACTAGTGAAGAGATAAATTATACTAGAATGATTTCTAAGCAACTGAGGAAGTGAATTTATATATTCATCTTATTTCTTGTAGCAAAATAAAATCCAGTTATTACAGAAATAAACAAAATAAATCACCAAAAATTTAGGACATAAAAATTAATATTTTCTCAGATATGTGTGAGAGAGGAACATCAGTTTTAAAGCAGGCAAACATAATTTCCATTGAATAGTTCATTCAGTATATTCTTCAGAACTTCTGTTTGGTTCTTTTCCTATTATTTCTATCGGTTGTCTGAAATTTCTATTTTGTAAAATAGAATAGATTCCAATTCAATCCCATCAAGGTGGCATGCACCAATGCCATCTCACTAGTCCAAGTGATCAATTTCAGTTCACAATTGATCATAGTGATAGGACTAAGAACCAAAGGGATCAAATAAACAAGAATAGTGTCTGCAAATACTAGCTGATAGAATAAAAAAGGGAGAGAATGATCCAACATGGGAAATGAGATACACAGCAGACCCATAGAATGGCAGATGTCCTAAACAGCACTCTGGCCTCATAATCAGCCCTTAAGGCATGTGGATCTGGCTGAAAAGCCCATGAGAGTATTTCAGGCATGGAAAGCCAAGACACTCTGGGGAAAAAAAAAAAGAACCCTAAATGAAAGATCTCCACGAGTGAGATCCCAGTGGAAAGAAGGGGTCATCAAAGAAGGAGGTACCTTTCTCTGAAGGGAGGAGAGAACTTCCACTTTGACCATGGCCTTGTCTAAATATGATCAGAGTTGGTGAACTCAGGGGGCTTCCATAGCCTTGGCAGCTCATGACAAGAGCCTAGGGTGATTACTGAGGCCATAAACAAGAGTGTCAATTTGTTAAGTCAACAACAGGAGTCACTGTGCACTTACTCCTCATGTAGGATCTTTGTCCTTAGTGTGCTGTACATTGAGATTTAATGCTATAACTAGTACTCAAACAGTATTTTTCACTTTATGTTTCTGTGTGGGAGCAAACTGTTGAAATCTTTACTTAATGTATGCTAAACTGATCTTCTGTATATAAAGAGAATTGAAAATGAATCTTGATGTGAATGGAAGGGGAGAGGGAGTGTTAAAGGGGAGGGTTGCGGGTGGGAGGGACGTTATGGGGGGGAAGCCATTGTAATCCATAAGCTCTACTTTGGAAATTTATATTCATTAAATAAAAGTTAAAAAAAAGTATTGTTTTTCTGATTTCTTTAAAATGTCTATCTGTGTTCTCTAGTATCTCATCTAACTTTCTTAAAAACATTTGAAAATATTTGTTTGGCAATTCATAGATCTCCATTACTTTGGGTATATTACAGAAAATTTTTGTGTTCCTCTGGTAATGTGATGCTTCCTTGATTTTTTTTGTTTTTGTTTTTGTTCTTTGAAGGCTTTAAGTGCTGTCTTCACATTTAAATGAACAATCACCTTCTCCAGTATTTACTGACTGGCATTGAAAGAATGAGAAGTTCACCCTTTATCAAAGCTAGCCTTTCTGGGACGTTCTCAACCTCTTTCCATGGATGCATTCACTCCATTCTTCTTGTACGCTCTTGGATAGCAACTGAATGGATGTCTTATGATTGTATCCTGCCTCTTGATTTCACAAAGCCAGGCCAGATACTGTGAGCCCAGCATTTATTTTCCTGAAGATAGTGCTCTGAAGTGTTCAATGTCCTCATCTTTGATAAATTTGAGACGTCCACCTGTGTGAGCTCATCCACAATGAGAGCCCAAAAATAAATCCATGCACTTATGTTCAAATGAACTTCTTTGAGTCTTTATCTTTTTATTGAAAATAGAAGTTTTAATCAAGAACTTCAGCCTACATCTCATTGGTTACAACTGTGTCACATGACCATTCTGACATGCAAGGGAGTCTGGGGGAGTTTCTGTTTTTAGCAGGATAGTTGTTGCCACAAATAAAATTGAACATTCTTTTTAAATGAATGTCAGTGCATTTTCTGTCCTTATAATAAGGAAATCTGAATCTGGGTAATTTATAATAAAAGGAAGTTAATTTTGGCTTACAATTCTGGAAGCTGGAAAGTCCAAGAACAGGTGGTCACATATGGTGAGGGCCATGTGCTGCTTCAACTCACGATTAATAAATGGAAAGATAACTGGGTTCATGCAAAAGAGGCAACACGCGAGGTATAGCATCTCTTTATAACAAGCCGCTCTTGTGGTATTTTGTCCAGCAAGAGTGAGAACTCACTCCTAAGAGAAAGACATGGATTTTCTAAATGCTACAATCACCTTCTAACACCTCGCACCTCTCAGTGCCGTTCATTGCATTGGGAAGTAAGGTTTGAACACATGAATTCGGGAGGGGGATGCACTCAAACCAGGGCAGTGAGGGAGGAAGAGGAATAGTTATTGGGTAGATGTCTGGGAGTGTCTGCTATGGATCTTCCACAAATATGCCAGGGATGCACAATGGGGAAAGGATAGTCTCTTTGATAAATAGTACTGGGAAAATTAGATATCCACGTGCAAAAGAATGAAATTGAATATCATATAAAAACCAGATCAAAGTGTATCAAAGAGGAAGGTGTTCTGGTATAGCAAGGTAAGCAACCTCTGGGGATGCCTCCATCCCACATCAGAGTGAGATTCCAAGTCTCTGTGTCCAAGATCCTCCTTGTCCAATCTGGCTTCTGTTAATGCACCTTGGAAGGCAGAATATGACATCTCAGGTGCATTAGTTCCTGCTCTAGGTTCCTGACTTCAGCCTGGCACAGCCTTGGCTTTTGCAGGCATTTGGGGAGTGAGCCAGCAGATTGGCAATTTCTCTTTTTCTGTAACTCTTTCAAATAAATAAAAAAGATCTTTAAAAAGTTATGAAATTATTTTTAAAATATCCATTGCCCCACAACATCCACCCTTTCATTCCTTTTTAAATCAACTTTCATTTTGTGGTGCTTTGGTATTGCTTAATCCCAACCCAGTGAAGATTAAGAATAGGAAAAGATATCACGAATGCTTTAAATTGAAACCTTAATCATTGTAAGTCTGTGTTATCATCAAAATAAATCTCTGTCTCATGACAGAACATAGTGCATTTATATTCCCTTAAATGCTTACTCACATGGAACTAAATACCACAATGTTTGCTGTAGACTTGCATTTGAGTTAGTCAGCCATGTAATACTGGATGAGTTAATTAAAAATATGAAAGTTTCTCAATTTGTAAAATGTCATATAAGAATTCTTAAAAACTTGTTGGTGACAGGAAAAGAGAAAGCGTGGGTTATACAATTTATTATTTATAAAATACTGAACAAATAATTTTTCTCTTATTGTATATGGGCCTCTTGTGATAAATGGCAAGTGATATACTCTCTTACAGAAAAATTGTAGACATATCAATGGCAATAAAACAGTACCATCTTAATATGTCCTGTGAACGTTATGCATTGGGGGGGATGAAGGTTATCTGTTAAATTTGCATTTCCCTTGCTTAAGAATATTTTCGCATTTTTCCTGATTAGAATTGTACATTTACCTAATCCATGGTTCAGTAAACATTTTCTGTGAAGGATCAAATAGCAAACATGTTAGACTTTGTGGACCGTGTAATCTTTTGCAACCACTCAAATGGAAACACAAACAATAAGTAAATGAATGGATATAGCTGTTCCACTAAATTTCAAATCACACACACAGGCTGTTGGCCAGGTTTGACCTATGGTTAATATTTATTGAACCTTAAGCTAATCTTCTGTTAGTAGATATTTAGGAAGATAAGAGAGACAGGCCTTTGGTATAATGATGAAGATGTCACTTGTGGGTGGGAGCAGGGGTGGTACTGTGATGTAGCAGAATAAGACTGTGCCTGTGATGCCAGTTCAAGACCCCTCCACTTCATTTCCCATCCAACTCCCTGCTACTCTCTCTCTCTCTCTTATCTCTCTCTTTCTCTAACTATTTCAAATAAATAAGATAAATAAATATTTTAAAAGGAAAGAAAGTAGAAGATATCCTAAGTCCTCTACCCATCTGGGAGACCCTGAAGAAGCTCTGGGCTCTAGGCTTCGGCCTGGCCCAGCAATGGCCGTTGTGGCCATTTGGGGAGTGAAACAGTGGATGGAAGATCTCTCTCTCTCTCTCCCTCTCTCTCTCTCTGTAACTATGATTTTCAAATAAATAAATAAATCCTCTTTTAGAAAAATGTCACTTGTGAAATAGGGGTCTTCCTTCATGATTCTGCACGTGGAAATCCAATTTTCCCAGCACCATCTATTGAATAGACTGTACTTACTCCAGGGATTGGTTTTGGATCCTTGATCAAATATGAGTTGGCTGTAGATGTTTGAATTGATTTCTGGTGTTTCAATTCTGTTCCATTGGTCTATCCATCTGTTTCTGTACCAGTACCATGCTGTTTTGATTACAACTGCCCTGTAGTATGTCCTGAAATCTGGTATTGTGATGCCTCCAGCTTTGTTTTTGTTGTACAAGATGGCTTTAGCTATTCAAGGTCTCCTGTGTCTCCATATGAATTTCAGCACCATAGAGTTTTCATCATGAACAGGTGTTGTATTTTATCAAATGCTTTCTCAGCGTCTATTGAGATAATCATATGGTTTTTCTTCTGCAGTCTTTAATGTGGTGTATCACATTGATTGTTTTGCGCACATTAAACCATCCCTGCATACCAGGGATAAATCCCACTTGGTCTGGGTGGATGATCTTTCTGATGTGTTGTTGCATTCTATTGGCGAGAATTTTATTGAGGATTTTTGCATCTATGTTCATCAGGGATATTGGTCTGTAATTCTCTTTCAATGCTGCATCTTTTTCCAGCTTAGGAATTAAGGTGATGCTGGATTCATAGAAAGAATTAGGGAGGACTCCCTCTTTTTAGATTGTTCTGAATAGTTTGAGAAGAATTGGAGTCAGTTCTTCTTTAAATGTCTGGTAGAATTCAGTGGTGAGTCCATCTGGTCCTGGGCTTTTCTTTGTTGGGAGGCCCTTTATTACTATTTCAATTTCTGTCTCAGTTATGGGTCTGCTTAGGTTTTCGATGTCTTCCTGGTTCAATTTAGGTAGGTTGCATGTGTCCAGGAATCTATCCATCTCTGATAGGTTTCCCTGTTTGCTGGCATACAAGTCCTTGTAGTAATTTCTGATGATTCTTTTTATTTCTGTGGTGTCTGTTGTTACGTTTCCTATTTCATCTCTGATTTTATTGATTTGGGTCTTTTCTCTTCTTTTTTTAGTTAGTTTGGCCAATGGTGTGTGACTCAACATGGAATAAAGACTTAAATCTACAACCTGACACCATCAAATTATTAGAGAGCATTGGAAAAACCCTGCAAGATATAGGTACCGGCAATGACTTCTTGGAAAACACCCCAGAAGCACAGGCAGTCAAAGCCAAAATTAATATTTGGGATTACATCAAATTGAGAAGTTTCTGTACTGCAAAAGAAACAGTCAGGAAAGTGAAGAGACAACCGACAGAATGGGAAAATATATTTGCAAACTATACAACTGATAAAGGGTTGATAACCAGAATCTACAAAGAAATCAAGAAACTCCACAAGATCAAAACAAACAACCCACTTAAGATATGGGCCAAGGACCTCAATAGACATTTTTCAAAAGAGGAAATCCAAAGGGCCAACAGGCACAAGAAAAAATGTTCAAGATCACTAGCAATCAGGGAAATGCAAATCAAAACCACAATGAGGTTCCACCTCACCCCAGTTAGAATGGCTCACATTCAGAAATCTACCAACAATAGATGCTGGCGAGGATGTGGGGAAAAAGGGACACTAACCCACTGTTGGTGGGAATGCAAAGTGGTTAAGCCACTATGGAAGTCAGTCTGGAGATTCCTCAGAAACCTGAAGATAACCCCACCATTCAACCCAGCCATACCACTCCTTGGAATTTCCCCAAAGGAAATTAAATTGGCAAACAAACAAGCGGCTTGCACATTAATGTTTATTGCAGCTCAATTCACAATAGCCAAGACCTGGAACCAACCCAAATGCCCATCAACAGTAGACTGAATAAAGAAATTATGGGACATGTACTCTATAGAATACTATACATCAGTCAAAAAAAAAAAAACAAAACCCAGTCATTTGCAACAAGATGGAGGAATTTGGAAAACATTATTCTGAGTGAATTAAGCCAATCCCAAAGGAACAAATATCATATTTTCTCCCTGATTGGCGACAACTAACTGAGCACCAAAGGGGAAACTTGTTGTAGTGAAATGGACACTATGAGAAACAGTGACTTGATCAGCTCTTGTCCTGACGGTTGATGTACAATGTAATACTTTATCCATTTTAGTATTTTTCTTTGTTTTGTTCTAGTACTATTGGTTGAACTCTATAATTAACACACAATTATTCTTAGGTGTTTAAATCTTAACTGAAAAGTGATCCCTGTTAGGAATTTGGAAAACATTATGTTGAGTGAAATAATCCAATCCCAAAGGGACAAATACCACTTGTTCTCCTTGATAGGTGACAACTAACTGAGCACCAAAAAGGAAACCTGTTAAAGTGAAATGAACACTAGGAGAAACAGTGACTTGATCAGCCCTCACCCTGACTGTTGATGAGCAACTTGATATGTTATCCCTCTTAGTATTTTTTTTGTTTGTTCTACTTAATACTTTTGGTTGAATACTGTAATCAATACACAATTCTTCTTAGGTGTTGAAACTTAACTGAAAAGTGATCGTTGTTAAATATAAGAGTGGGAATAAGAGAGGGAAGAGATGTGCAATTCAGACATGCTCAAGCTGACTTACCTCAAACGGTGGAATTAGAAACATACCAGGGGATTCCAATGCTATCCCATCAAGGTGGCATGTACCAATGCCGTCTCACTAGTCCCAGTGATCAATTTCTGTTCACAATTGATAATAATGATAGGACTAAGAACCAAAGGGACCACATAAACAAGAATAGTGTCTGCAAAGACTAGCTGATAGAATCAAAAAGGGAGAGAATGATCCAACATGGGAAGTGAGATACACTGCAGACCCATAGAATGGCAGATGTCCTAAACAGCACCATGGCCTCAGAATCAGCCCTTAAGGCATGTGGATCCGGCTGAAATGCCCATGAGAGTATTTCAGGCATGGAAAGCCAAGACACTCTGGGGGGAAAAAAAAAACTCTAAATGAAACATCTCCGCGAGTGAGATCCCAGTGGAAAGATCAGGTCATCAAAGAAGGAGGTACCTTTCTCTTAAGGGAGGAGAGAACTTCCACTTTGACCATGGCCTTGTCTAAATATGATCAGAGTCAGTGAGCTCAAAAGGCTTCCATAGCCTTGGCAGCTCATGACAAGAGCCTAGGGTGATTACTGATGCCATAAACAAGAGTGTCAATTTGTTAAGTCAACAACAGGAGTCACTTTGCACTTACTCCTCATGTAGGATCTCTGTCCTTAATGTGTTGTACATTGTGATTTAATGCTATAACTAGTACTCAAAGAGTATTTTTCACTTTGTGTTTCTATGTGGGTGCATACTGTTGAAATCTTTACTTAATATATACTAAACTGATCTTCTGTATATAAAGAGAATTGAAAATGAATCTTGATGTGAATGGAAGGGGGGAGGGAGAGGGAAAGGGGAGGGTTGCAGGTGGGAGGAAAGTTATGGGGGGAAGCCATTGTAATCCATAAGCTGTATTTTGGAAATTTATATTCATTAAATAAAAGTTTAAAAAAGAAAAAAAAAGAAAAACGTCACTTGTGATTCCGAATTCATTTCTTATCAGTATGCCTGTGTTTGAGTATAAGCTCTGCTCCCAATTCTACCTTCCTGCTAATGTGCTCTGTGGGAGATGGTTGATGATGGTTCAAGTACTTGGATCACTGTCACCCATGTGGGATTCCTAGATGCAGTTCCAGCCTCTTGGCTTTTCCTTGGCTAGGTCTTGGCTATTGTATGTATTTGGGGAGTTAACCAGAAGATGGCAGATTTCTCTCTGTCTATGTCTCTGTCTGTGTGTGTGTGTGTATATATCTCCTTTTTTAAATAAATTAATATTTTAATAAAACATATTGGCTTACTGTGATGAATGATGGTAAGTTTCCAGTAGAGAATATGTGAAGGTACTTCAAAAAGTTTATGAAAAATGGAATTAAAAGATAAATTTATTTTGCTACAAAATATTTTAAAATCCATTCATAGTTTTATAAAGATATCCATTTTCTGTGAACTTTTTGAGGATCTATCAAACATGACTAAAGCATGTCTACTTTGGTCAACATGAAATGATATTAATTTGTAAGGTAATACTTAAATTATAATCCATATACATATATATATATATATATATGTATACAAGCTTTAAACATTTTTGACACAATTTCAAAACACTGAAAAAATATCCTAAGGTACTATTTTCCCCCAACAATAAAGTAGGATATGAAATCAGGGAGGCAACAGAATGCAAAAGAGACATATAAACACTTCTATACATAAACAAAAGATTAAAAGACATTTCACCGTGTTAACTCTGAGTGATGAAATGATAAGGTATGATATTTTTCATTTGATTATAAGACTTTTATGATGAATATATAATAGAATTTTTATCAGAAAAGAAATACACAGTGGAGCAAATTTAACACTGCATTCACTATAAGATAATTTCATTATATTTTACCTAAATTTTACAAATATTTAGCAGCTTCCTAGGCCACTGTACTCATCACTGTCTTGGTCAGTGAACAATAATACCAAAGCCAAATATTTAGCCTTCTAACTGGTGGAGTGCTCTCATTGGCTACTAAGCAAAAATCAAATTTCTCACTCAGCTTGAAGAAGCTAGATTATCATAGGCCGATGGCAAATGGAAGACAAAGAGGGTTAACATCCAATATTTTAAGAATCCTATTAGAATTTCAGTTGGGGGGCCGGCGCCGCGGCTCACTAGGCTAATCCTCCGCCTTGTGGCGCCGGCACACCGGGTTCTAGTCCCGGTCAGGGCGCCGGATTCTGTCCCGGTTGCCCCTCTTCCAGGCCAGCTCTCTGCTGTGGCCAGGGAGTGCAGTGGAGGATGGCCCAAGTGCTTGGGCCCTGCACCCCATGGGAGACCAGGAGAAGTACCTGGCTCCTGCGATCGGATCAGCGTGGTGCGCCGGCCGCAGCACGCCGGCCGCGGCGGCCATTGGAGGGTGAACCAACGGCAAAGGAAGACCTTTCTCTCTGTCTCTCTCTCTCTCTCTCACTATCCACTCTGCCTGTCAAAAAAAAAAAAAAGAATTTTAGTTGGGGGCTGAAGAATACAAACTTTTCAATCAACTATTATAGTAGAAAGTAAGTAAAATTAATTTTTAAAAATGTAAAAGATGCAATATATTGGAAGTTTATTAGGGCTACATCTGCTTAACCAGTCTGACAAATAGTATGGTATGTGACAATTTTATGTACTTTTATTTACTTCATCATTCCAACAACTATGTATGGAGAACTCCGCCAAAGCACTATGTTAGGTGCTGAGTAAACTGTGGGAGAAAAAATGTCACATTATTCATCATCACATGGTATAACAAGAGAAGGAAATAAATAAAGTGAATGTGAATCCAGACAAAAATTCTTGCTTAATTTCTAGAGAAGTCATGCAAGGATTATTCACCATCCTTATGTACAACCTAGGCAATAGAATATATAAATATAAAAACAAACAAAAATTGGAATCAGTGTTGGAAACTAAGTTGGAGTATTATTTTTAGGCCAATAACACAGGAAATTTCTAAATATTTGTGTGTATGTGTGCATGTATATACTCACATACAGATATACACATATCTGACATACTTGGTACAGAGATATATATCAGGTGTATTTTTATACATATGCACAAACATGCATACATGTGGGTAAGTTTATAAACACAATTACATACTTCAAACAAAACTAAATTATGGGGAGTTTAGAATTTAAAAATATATCTAGAGTATCTCTTCAGATAATGCAAACAAAATAAAAGTTTGTTAAATGTATTCAATGAAATAAAATATTGATTTATAATACCATGAGATATTAATATTTTGTTAAATAAAATTTCATTTTAATAAAGATATGCTTGTAAGGTTTTCTAAAAATTAATTTGTCTTGCACAGTGTAAAAAAAAAAGTTTTTCCACTAAGTTCCAGAATGAGACAAGGATGCCCACTTTCACCATTGCTGTTCAATGTAGTCCTGGAAGTTTTTTTTTTATTTGTTTTTGACAGATAGTTAGCCAGAGAGAGAGAGAGAGAAAGAGAGAGAGAGAAAGGTCTTCCCTCCATTGGTTCACCCCCCAAATGGCCACTACAGCCGGAGCTACACCAATCCAAAACCAGGAGCCAGGTGCTTCCTCCCAGTCTCTCATGCGGGTACAGGGGCCCAAGCACTTTGGGCCATCCTCCACTGCCCTCCTGGGCCACATCAGAGAGCTGGACTGAAAGAGGAGCAACCAGAACCAGAACCCAGTGCCCATATGGGATGCCGGTGCCACAGGTGGAGGATTAACCAAGCGAGCACTGGCCCCAGTCCTGGAAGTTTTAGCGAGAGCCATTAGGCAAGAAAATGAAATCAAAGGGATACAAATTGGAAAGGAGGAAGTCAAATTATCACTGTTTGTTGTAGATGACATGATTCTATATATAGGGGATTCAAAAGACACTATTGAAACTCATAAGAGAGTTTGGTAAAGTTGAAGGATATAAAATCAACACACAAAAATCAATAGACTTTGTATACATAGAAAATTCCAGGGTGGAGAAAGAACTTTTAAGATCTGTCACATTCACAATAGCTACAAAAATTTAAATAACTTAGAATAAATTTAACCAAAGATGTCAAAGATCTCTAAAATGAAAATTATAAAATAGTAAAGAAATAAATAGAAGACACCAAAAAAGGAAAAATCCTCCATATTCATGGATTGGAAGAATTGATATCAAAATGTTCATATAACCAACAGCAATTTACAGAATCAATGTGATACCAATCAAAATGCCAAAAACATTCTTCTCATAACTATAAAAAACAATGCTATAATTCATCTGGAAGCACAAGAGACTCTAAATAGCTAAAGCAATATTAAACAACCAAAACAAAGCCAGATGTATCACAATACCAGATTTCAAGACATGGTGCTGGGCAGTTAATCAAAACAACCCGGTACTGACACAAAAACAGACATGTAGCCCAATGGAACAGAATAGAAATCCCTCACAAAGGATTAAGGAGGGCTAGTTTAAGGTGTGGAAATGAGAATGCAAAAAGGCTCTAAACCTGATTAAGGAAAATAGTGATAAATCCAGCCTCACTCACAAAGAGCAACAGACAAGGAGTGCCATAAAAGGAAGGTGGAGTGTGGAAGAGTGAAGAGGATTTAAAAAATCATACATTGTTTCTGAGATTAATGATCAAATGGACTTCAGAATTTCAGGGATAACCACTATACTGCCAAACTATAGGAATGATGTCACTGCTGAGGATGGTGTCAGTATGTGTCTTAGGAGCAACTGGAGCAAGGTGATGCCCAAGGCAGAAGGCACTCCAGCATATTCAGCAACTCAACCATCTACCTACTCAGATAACTTCTGAGATGGGGTTTCCAGGACCAGTCAAATGGCAGAAAGTACAGAGTTCCTCCACAAAATGGAAGGACTTCCTTCCATTGTCTGGAATTTCTCAAGGACTGGTAGTTTTTCACAGTTATTTCATGGGAAAAGTGATAACTGACAGAACTTGACAACAGTTTCAGAACTTAAAGTGTGTTAATGCAAGTACATGGCCAGGATCCCAGAATAAGTGGATGTCTTAGGATATCAACTTGAAAAGTAAAGGGAAAATTCATAAAGGTATGTGTGCAGTTCACATTTATACTCACTTACAGTTTGCATAAAGGTTTTGGGTCTAATGATAGTAGGACCAAAGTGGAGTATTTGAAATGAAGGTGGAGAGGGGCTGACACTGTTTTTATAATGGGTTAAGCTGCCACCTGTGATATAGGCTTTCCTGTGGGCTCCAGCTTGAGTCCTGGCTGCTCCACTTTCAATCTAGCTCCCTGCTTATGCTCCTGGGAATGCAGTGGAAGATGGCCCAAGTGCATTGGCCCTTGCACCCATGTGGGAAACCCAGAAGAATCATTTGGCTCCTGGCTTCAGATCAGCCAAGCCCAGACAATTATGGTCCTTTGAGGAGTGAACCTACCTATGGATAGAAGATATTCTCTCTCTCTCTTTCTCTCTCTCTCACTATGCCTTTCAAATAAACAGAATCTTTTTAAAAAGAGAAATTACTGTGGAGAACCCTTTATATTATTTCTGAGTGTCATCTTTTCCTTTTGGAGAAGGAGAACAGCAATAAAATAGTAAAAGGATTTATATTATCATCTTGTAACTGACTGATCATACTCACTTTAAAAAAACTCCCCCCTTACAGTTGGTTTACTACTTACTACTTGTTGAAATCTTTATTTCATGAAGTGTTAAACTTCTGATTATATATAAAATTAAAAGTATGTTATTGTAAAAACTAAAAGAAAAATAATGATATAGGATGGTAAGGAGGGAGGGTAGTGAGGGAAGTATCATTATACTCTTAATATTGTATATATGAAGTACATGAAGTTTGTTCCCATTTTATAAATAAAAATTTTAAAAACTGTCTTTTTATTTTTTGACAAACAATAATTGTACATAGTTATGGGGTACAATGTAATATTCTAATACATGCATACATGTATATTAATGTTCAAATTAGGATAATTGGCATCCATCTCTTCATATATTCAAGATTTCTTTGTAGTGTGAACATTCAGAAGTCTTCCTTCTAGTTATTTAGAAAACTATAGTATGCTATTGTTAATTATTATTCCCCTATTGTGCAATATAAATCAACAAAATTGTTTTTACAATAAGGAAATAAAGTACTTTTTAACTCAATGAAAGTAAACCAGCATCCATATGGGATGCTGGTACTGCAGGCCACAGCTTTACCCACTACACCACAGCTCTTGCCCCAGCAAACAAGTTTTGCTACTAACTCTCATAATGCAACTCCTTGAGGACAGAGGTCCTGCATGGGAAGTCAGTTCACAATGACTCCTGTTGTTAATTTAACAATTAACACTCTTATGTATAATATCAGTGATCACTCTTGACATAAGCCTCCTAGGTTATGGAAGCCTTTTGAATCCACTAACTCCTTCCATATTTAGACAAGGCTATGAGCAAAGTGAAAGTTCTCGTCTCTCTTCAGAGAAAAGTACATCCTTCTTTGATGACCAATTTTCACTGGGGTCTTACCCAAAGAGGTCCTTAGTGTAGGAAAGTTTTTGCCACAGTGTTTTGGTTTTTCATTCCTGAATAGCTCTAATGGATTTTTAAGCCAGACCAGAACGCTTTAAGGGCTGATTCTGAGGTCAGAGTGCAATTTAAAATGATTGTCATTCTAACAGTCTGCTGTATGGACTACTTCCTATGTAGGATCATTCAATCCTTTTTAATTCTATCTATTATTACCAAACACTTAATCCTATTTTATTATATATTTAACACTTAATCCTATCTATATGATCATTTATCACTTAATTCTAACCCCATGCTCACTTAAACTTTCAAAATGCTATTTGTGCCACCCAGCTTAAGTGGGTTTGGGGTTCCCATGATAAGTTTTTAAACTGTATCCTTGAAAGTAAGTCCGTAGGAATGTATGGAGAACTATACAGGTTTGCAGTTGCAAACTTCATGTATTTCACAATTACAACTTTAGGAAAATCATGATTCATCCCACTATGCCTACCCTCCCACCCATGCACCCACCCCACTTCCTCCTCCTTCTCTTATTCCTGTTCTTGTTTTTTTTTTTTTTACTGAGAACTATTTTCAGTAAACTTTATATACATATGATTATCTCTATGTTGAGTAAAGAGTTCAAAAGATAGTATGAAAAGGAAGAAAAAAGGAAAAAAAGTAAAACTGACAGTCAAGACAGTTTCTGTTCAAGGTCATTGCTTCTCAAAGTGTCAGCTTCACTTCTACAGATTGCCTTTTAGGTGCTCTATTATTTATAACAGGTCAGGGAGAACAAGTATTTGTCCCTTTGGGACTGGCTTATTTCACTAAGTGTGATGTTTTCCAGTTTCATCCATTGTTTTGCAAAGGACCGGTTTTCAATTTTTATACTGCTGTGTAGTATTTCATGGTATACATATCCCATAATTTCTTTATCCAGTCCAGCTGACAGGCATTTGGGTTGATTCCATATCTTAGCAATTGTGAATGAGCTGCAATAAACATGGGTGTACAGATAGGTCTTTCATATGCTAATTTTATTCCTTTGGGAGTGGGATGGCTTGGTCATATGGTTGGTCTATATTCACATTTCTGAGGTATCCCCACAGTGTCTTCCATAGTGGCTTTAACCAGTTTACAGTCCAACCAACAGTGGATTAGGGTACCTTTTCCCCCACATCCTTATCAGCATTTGTTGTTTCTTCATCTCTGTATGAAAGACATTCTAATGGGAGTGAGCTGGAACCTCATTGTTCTTTTAATTTGCATTTCTTTGATCCCTAGTGAGCCTGAGCATATTTGCATGTGGCTGTTGTTGATTTGGGTTTCCTCTTTTGAAAACTGCCTGTTTAGGTCCTTTGTCCATTTCTTAATTGGATTGTTTGTTTTGTTATTGTGAAGTTTCTTGATCTCATTGCATGCTCTGTTTGTTAATCCTTTATCAGTTGTATAGTTTGCAAATATTTTCTCCCATTCTGACAGTTGCCTCTTCACTTTCCTTACTGTATCTTTTGCAGTACACAACCTTCTCAATTTGATGTAATCTCATTTGTTAATTTTTGATTTGGTTTCCTGTGCCTCTGGTTTTTTTTTTTTTTTTAAGCGGTCTGCACCCTAATGTTTATTGCAGCTCAATTCACAATAGCTAAGACATGGAACCAACCTAACTGCCCATCAACGATAGACTGGATAAAGAAATTATGGGATATGTACTCTTTAGAATACTATACCGCAGTAAGAAACAACGAAATCCAGTCATTTGCAACAAAATGGAGGAATCTGGAACACATCATGCTGAGTGAAATAAGCCAGTCCCAAAGGGACAAATACCATATGTTCTCCCTGATCGGTGACGACTGACTGAACACCAAGAGGGAAACCTGTTGGAGTGAGGTGGACACTATGGGAAATGGTGGCTTGATCAGCATAGCCCTGACTGTTAATGAACAACTTAATACATTATCCCTCTTAGTAGTTTTTTTTATCTGTTCTACTTAATATGACTGGTTTAGATCTGTAATTGATGCACAGTTATTCTTAAGTGTTGAAAATTAACTGAAATGTGATCCCTGTTGAACATGGTGGTGGGAATGGGAGAGGAAAGAGATGTATAATTTGGGACATGCTCAGGCTGACTTGCCCCAAGTGGTGGAGTTGGAAGCATACCAGGGGATTCCAATTCAATCCCATCGAGGTGGCATGTACCAATGCCATCTCACTGTTCCAGGTGATCAGTTTCAGTTCACAGTTGGTCATGGTGAAGGGACTGGGAGTCAAAGGGAACACATAGACAAGTCTAGTACCTGCTAACGCTAACCGATGGAGTAAATAAAGGGGAGAGTGATCCAACATGGGAAGTGAGATACTCAGCAGACTCATAGAATGGCAGATGTCCTAAATAGCACTCTGGCCTCAGAATCAGCCCTAAAGGCATTCGGAGCTGGCTGAAAAGCTCATGAGAGTATTTCAGGCATGGAAAGCCAAGACACTCTGGCAAAAGATCTCTGCGAGTGAGATCCCAGTGGAAAGAACAGGTCATCAAAGAAGGAGGTACCTTTCTCTGAAGGGAGGAGAGAACCTCCACTTTGACTATGACCTTGTCTAAACAAGATAAGAGTCGGAGAACTCAGAGGGCTTCCATAGCCTTGGAAACTCATGACTGGAGCATAGGGAGATTACTGATGCCATAGACAGGAGTGTCAATTGGTAAAGTCAACAACAGGAGTCACTGTGCACTTACTCCTCATGTAGGATCTCTATCCTTAATGTGCTGTACATTGAGATTTAATGCTATAACGAGTACTCAAACAATATATTTCACTTTGTGTTTCTATGGGGGTGCAAACTGTTGAAATCCTTACTTAATGCATACTAAACTGATCCTCTGTAAAAAAAAAAAAAAAGAAAAGAAAAAAAAAAAAAGAAATTATCAATTCCCAACTTGACTCTCACTGGGATTAAACATGACAATAGGTCTGCTCTGATTTCATCATCATTTAAAAAAATCATCTATTATTTTTCACTTTATGTTTCTGTGTGGGAGCAAACTGTTGAAATCCATACTTAATGTATACTAAGCTGATCTTCTGTATATTAAGATAATCGAAAATGAATCATGATGTGAATGGAAGGGGAGAGGGAGTGGGAAAGGGGAGGGTTGTGGGTGGGAGGGACGGTATGGGGGGGAAGCCATTGTAATCCATAAGTCGTACTTTGGAAAATTATATGCATTAAATAAAAGTTTAAAAAAAAAAAAACTTTTTGCCTATTCCAATGTTTTGCCTGGTTTCCCCCAAAGTTCTCTAATAATTTAATGGTATTGGGTGATAGATTTTGGTCTTTAATTCATTTTGAGTGGATTTTAGTGAAAGGTGTAAGGTAAGGGTCTTGTTTCATTCTTCTGCATGTGGAGATCCAGTTTTCCCAGAACCATTTGTTGAAGAGATTGCCTCACTTCAGGGATTGATTTTAGCTCCTATGTTGAAGGTAAGTTAGTTTTAGAAGATTGAATTGATTTCTAGAATTTCTATTCTGTTCTATTGGTCTATCCATTTATTTTTGTACCAGTACCAGGCTGTCTTGATTATAACTGCCCTGTGGTATGTCTTGAAATCTGGTATTGTGATGTCTATAACTTTGTTTTTGTTGTATAAGATTGCTTTAGCTATTCAGGGTCTCCTGTGTTCCATATGAATTTCAGCATCATTTTTCTATATCTGAGAAGAATATTCTTGATATTTTGAATGGTATTGCATGTATTCTGTAAATTGCTTTTGGAAGAATGGACAATTTGATGATATTGATTCTTTCAATCATGAACATGAAAGATTTTTGCATTCTTTGTATCTTCTACTATTTCTTTCTTTAATGTTTTTTAGTTCTCATCATAGAGATCTTTGACATCTTTGGTTAAATTTATTCCAAGTATTTGATTTTTTGGTGGCTTTTAAATGGATTGATCTTAGAAGTTATTTCTCAGCTGTGGTATTGTCTGTGTATACAAAAGCTATTGATTTTTGTGTGTTGATTTTATATGCAGTCACTTTGCTAAACTCTTCCATGAGTTGCAATAGTCTCTTAGTGGAATGTTTTGGATCCCCTGTATATAGAATCATGTCATCTGCAAATAGAGATAGTTTGACTTCCTCCTTCCTGATTTTATCCCTTTGATTTCTTTCTCTTGCCTAATGACTCTGGCTAAAACTTCCCAGAGTATACTGAAGAGCAGTGGTGACAGTGCACATTCTTGTTTGGGTCCAGATCTCAATGGGAATGCTTCCAACTGTTCACCATTCAATAGGATGCTGGCCTTGGTTTTTTCATAAATTGCCTTGATTTTGTTGAGGAATGTTCCTTCTATACCCAATTTGCTTGGAGTTTTCATCATGAAAGGGTGTTGTATTTTATCAAATGCTTTCTCCACATCTATTGAGATAATAATATGGTTTTTGTTCTTCAATTTATTGATGTGATTTTTCACACTGATTGATTTAGGAATGTTGAACCATCCCTGTATATCATGGAGAAAAACCAGTCGATCCCAGTTGGTCCAGGTGAATGTTCTTTCTGATATGTTGTTGGATTCAATCAGCTGGTATATTTTGAGGATTTTTTGTATATGTAGTTCTCCTTCTCTGTTGCATCTTTTTAGGAATTAAGGTGATGCTGGCTTCATGGAAAGACCTTTGGAGGGATTCCCTCCCTTCAAATTGTTTTTTTTTTTAAGATTTATTTATTTACTTGAAAATCAGAGTTACACTTAGAGAGAAGGAGAGGCAGAGGGGGAGAAAGAGAGAGAGACAGAGAGAGACAGAGAGAGAAACAGAGGTCTTCCATCCGCTAGTTCACTCCCAAAATCGATGCATCTGCCAGAGCTGCGCCGATCCGAAGCCAGGAGCCAGGAGCTTCCTCCAGGTCCCTATGCAGGTGCAGGGGCCCAAGCACTTGGGCCATCCTCCACTGCCTTCCCAGGCCACAGCAGAGGGCTGGATCAGAAGTGAAGCAGATGGGTCTCGAACCAGCACCCATATGGGATGCTGGCACTGCAGGTTGCAGCTTCACCTGCTACACCACAGCACCAGACCCGTGTTTTGAATAGCCAAGAAGAACTGGAGTTAGTTCTTCTTTAAATGTTTAGTAGAAATCAGCTGTGAAGCCATCTGATCCTGGGCTTTTTTTGTTGGGATGGTCTTTATTAATGGTTCAATTTCTGCCTTTGTTATGGGTCTGTTTAGGTTTTAGATTTTCTGTGTCTTCATGGCTCAATTTATGTAAGTAGGATGTGTCCAGGGAATCTATCCATTTCTGCTAGGTTTCCTGATTTGTTTGTATACATCTCTTTGTAGTAATTTCTGATGATCCTTCTTATTTCTATGGTGTCTGTGTTACAGTTCCTTTTTCATCTCTACTTTTATTAACTTGGGTCACTCCCTTCTTTTGTTGTTTAGTTGGGCCAATGGTGTATTTATTTTATTTTCTCAAAGAACCAGCTCTTCATTTTGCGGATCTTTTGTGTTGTTTTTTTGTTTTGATTTTTATTTTATGTATTTCTAGATTTTTTTTAACTTTTATTTAATGCATATAAATTTCCAAAGTACGACTTATGGATTACAATGGCTTCCCCCCAATACCGTCCCTCCCACCCACAACCCTCCCCTTTCCCACTCCCTCTCCCCTTCCATTCACATCAAGATTCATTTTCGATTATCTTAATATACAGAAGATCAGCTTAGTATACATCAAGTATGGATTTTAACAGTTTGCTCCAACACAGAAACATAAAGTGAAAAATAATAGATGATTTTTTTTTAAATGATGATGAAATCAGAGCAGACCTATTGTCATGTTTAATCCCAGTGAGAGTCAGGTTGGGAATTGATAATTTCTTTTTTTTTTTTTTTACAGAGGATCAGTTTAGTATGCATTAAGTAAGGATTTCAACAGTTTGCACCCCCATAGAAACACAAAGTGAAATATATTGTTTGAGTACTCATTATAGCATTAAATCTCAATGTACAGCACATTAAGGATAGAGATCCTACATGAGGAGTAAGTGCACAGTGACTCCTGTTGTTGACTTTACCAATTGACACTCCTGTCTATGGCATCAGTAATCTCCCTATGCTCCAGTCATGAGTTTCCAAGGCTATGGAAGCCCTCTGAGTTCTCCGACTCTTATCTTGTTTAGACAAGGTCATAGTCAAAGTGGAGGTTCTCTCCTCCCTTCAGAGAAAGGTACCTCCTTCTTTGATGACCTGTTCTTTCCACTGGGATCTCACTCGCAGAGATCTTTTGCCAGAGTGTCTTGGCTTTCCATGCCTGAAATACTCTCATGAGCTTTTCAGCCAGCTCCGAATGCCTTTAGGGCTGATTCTGAGGCCAGAGTGCTCTTTAGGATATCTGCCATTCTATGAGTCTGCTGAGTATCTCACTTCCCATGTTGGATCACTCTCCCCTTTATTTACTCCATCGGTTAGCGTTAGCAGGTACTAGACTTGTCTATGTGCTCCCTTTGACTCCCAGTCCCTCCACCATGACCAACTGTGAACTGAAACTGATCACCTGGAACAGTGAGATGGCATTGGTACATGCCACCTCGATGGGATTGAATTGGAATCCCCTGGTATGCTTCCAACTCCACCACTTGGGGCAAGTCAGCCTGAGCATGTCCCAAATTATACATCTATTCCCTCTCCCATTCCCACCACCATGTTCAACAGGGATCACATTTCTAGATTTTTGATGCAGGCATCAATTGCTATAAACTTTTCTCTTAACACTGCTTTTGATGTATCCCATAAGTTTTGATATGTTGTGTTGTCACCTTAATTTGTTTCCAGAATTTTTTTTTACTTATCTTTTGATTTTTCCTATGACCCACTGTTCATTCAGAAGCATGTTGTTCAATCTCCATGTGTTCTTGAGATTCCTAAGTTGTTGATTTCTGACTTCATTTGATTGTGTTCAGAGAAGGTCCATAGTATTATTTCCATTATTTTAAATGTGTTGAGACTTGATTTATGATCTAGCATGTGGTCAATCCTAGAGAAAGTTCCATGCACTGGTGAGAAGAATGTATGTCCTGCGGCTGTAGGGTGGAATGTTCTGTAGATATTTGTTAAGTCCATTTGTCTATCGTGTTGATTAACTGTTGTTTCCTTGCTGATTTTCTGTCTGGTTGATCTGTCTATTGCTGAAAGTGGGATATTGAAGTACACCATTACTATTGTTTTTGAGTCTATGTCTCCCTTTAGATCCATTAACATTTCATTTAGATAGCCAGGTGCCCTGTAATTAGGTACATATATGTTTATAATAATCATTTCTTCCTGTTGAGTTGATCCCTTGATCATTACATAGTGCCTTTCTTTGTATCTTTGACTAGTTTTTGTGTAAAGTCTATTTTGTCTGATATTATGATGGCTGCACCAGCTCTTTTTTGGTTTCTTTTAGCATGGAGTATCTTTTTCCATCCTTTCACATTCAGTCTGTATGCATCTTTGTTGGTAAGATGTGTTTCTCATAGGCAGCAAATAGATGGATCTTGTTTTTTAATCCATTCAGCTAGTCTGTGTCCTTTTACTGGAGAGTTGTGGCCATTTATATTCAAGATGACTACTGATAAGTAATGACTTTGCCCTGCCATTTTTCAATTAATATTCTGATTCTTTATTTTGAAATTTCTTTCAACTTTTACTGACAGATTTTCTGCCTTCACCTTCTTTCATAGTGATAACTGTGTTTCTGTGTGTAGCACATCCTTAAACATATTTTTTAAAGCTGCACAGATGGTGACAAATTCTTTCAATTACTGTTTATTATGGAAGGTCTTTAGTTCATTTTCATTCATCAAGGAGAGCTTTGTAGGTTGTAGTATTGTGGGTTGACATTTTTTTCCCTTAAGACTTGGAATGAATCTTGCCATTCTCTCCTAGCCTGTGGAATTTCCAATGAGAAGTCCATTGTGAGTCTAATTGGAGATCCTCTGAAGGTAATCTGGTATTTCTCTTGTGTGCATTTTAGCATCTTTTCTGTATGTTTTAGTGTAGAGATTTTGACTACAGTGTGTTGTGGTGAACATCTTTTCTGGTCATATCTGTTGGGAGATCTATGTGCAACTGGCACAAGAGCTGGGGAGGCTTCTCTCTGCCTGTTTCCAACAATGGTGTCAGCTTTCCCCCTATTGACAGAAGGTCTCTGCTGTACTGGTGATGGTGGAAGGGGGAGAGATACACAGCCTTTTTTTTTTTTCCCCACCTGTTGGGGATCCACATGGAACTCCAATAGCAGTTCATTAAGCTCTCCCTCCCATTGTATCAGCAGCACCATTGTCCTGTGGGGTCCCACTCACGTGCCTCAGCAGGGTGGGTATCTTCCTCCCTGGATCCAAATCAGCAGATCTTCTGTTTTGTTTTTGCTCTCTCAGCATGGATCCAGACCATGTTCAGTATTCTGGGGCATCTCCCAGCACAACTTTCCTGCACTTTTATCCTGAGAGTGTACTCCCTCATTTTTTTTAAATATTGATTTCTCCCTACATAAGTCAAAGCATCCTGTTGCTATTCCACCAACTTGGAACTCTCCTATTCTTATTAATTAAATGATTCCTATTTGGCAAAAACAAATTAACATTATCACTTAAAATATTGTATTTTCTCCATAGATCTAGGGAATTAAGCATATATATATATATATATATATAAAGACTTTATTTTTATTTCACTTTAAGAAAAAGGCATTTAAATATCTGTGCCTTTAATATATAAGCAATAAAATTTTCTGGTGTTATGGAGAAAATGACAAACTTTTCCTTGCTAAAATGAACAAAATTTTGTAGGCATAGAGTTAAAGAGCCACAAGCCCTAGGATACTCTACATAATTATTTTCCATAAATACTGAGATGGTCCTAAGCAAAACCTTTGCATCCATGACTCCTTATTTCTTCCTTCATAAACACTGGAAATTACACCTTGCTCTGCCTGATCCCCTAACTGGACATGAGACAGTTAATATCTAGGAGATGATATCATGCAGTTTACTAGAGAAAAACCAGAGGATTAGAACTCATTTTAATTAATACATTCTACAAATCCTTTGGGACCTCTGTTTTTCTCTTGAAAAATCAACGTCGCATTCTTCCATGACCTAGTCACCAAATAATGATGAAGTTTATTTCAGATAGACTGAGTATAACCTAGTGTACTCTTATTTCACAATCTTTAAGTGTCACAGTACATTATGCTATTTTTTAAAATTTCATACAAAATAGAGAAAATACTGCTTGACCCTCCACATTCCCAAATGCCATTACTCATAGCAACATATCCAACCTTATCAGTGGGGTGTAGAACCTCACTGAAATTTTTAATAATTTCCATGCTTATGAACTCTTTGGAGCTTACAATTTTTTTCTGTTTTTTAGATTTGAAAACTAATCAAGATGATTTTTTCCTGGTTTATATATGTAAAATATTTTCTCATAGATTTAGGATATATTACCCCTGATGAATTTGATTTGAATAATGTTACATTGATCTAGACTTTATTAAAAAATAAGAACATTCTGGGGCCAGCGCTGTTGCATAGCAGGTAAAGCCACCTCCTGCAGTGCCAGCATTCCATTTGGGTGCTGGTTTGAGACCCGGCTGCTCCACTTCTGATCCAGCTCTCTGCTATGGCTTGGAAAAGCAGTAGAAGTTGGCCTAAGTCCTTGGACCCTGCACCCACGTGGGAGACCCGGAGGAAGCTCCTGGCTCCTGGCTTCAGATCGGCACAGCTCCAGCCATTGTGGCCAATTGGGGAGTAAACCAGTAGATGGAAGATCTCTCTCTCTCTCTTTCTCTCTCTCTCTCTCTCTCTCTCTCTCTCTCTCCTTCTCCTTCTCTCTCTGTGTAACTCTTTCAAAGTAAATAAATAAAACTTTAAAAAAAAAGAACATTCTTCAAAATAGAGCTTTTGTCATGAGCTTTTATATATCTAGCAAAGATTCCATGCTTTTGTCCCAGATGTTTGAATAGGGAGGAAACTTACTGCTTTAGTCTAGGGGAAGATAATTTTAAAAAATAGTGGGTAGATGCAATTTGTGGGAAGAGTTTGAGAGAAAACTGTGTGTAAACTCCACACAAGTTGAAGGGATGCTGTGGATCTAGGTAGAGGGTATGGCACGTAGCACGAACACAAACATGGACATAACACAGGAACCCAGCAGCCAAGAGTCTCAGCACCAGCTTTGAAGAATGAGGTGAGACCAGACTGCAGCAGTCCAAGCCACTGGCAATAAAGCTGCGGGGAGAGCCTGGCATAAGTCCAGCTTTGAGCCCTGTGGGGTACATTTGTACCTGCCGACCTAGGAGGAAAAAAAGGGGCACATTTCTTTCTCTGTGACCACCCAACAACAATGTCCTGTAACTAGTCGAGAGATGGCAGGTGCCATTTTGGACATATTTAACAGCTGCACCAGTTTGAGTTCACACACCCAGAAATCAGCCAAGAGATGTCTGAGTTTGGCTGGGAGAATTGACATGGGGCTGGGCAACAGTGACTTTGTAAGTCTTGTGGGCTGGGACTGTGAAAAGACTTTGGGGAGGGCACAGGGTGTGGCTGGTTTTCTGGGTAGTTGCTGGGCATGGGTCGACACACTTAGGGCTCATTTATTGCCTGGGAAGGTTCATTGCCGTGGGATCTGTGCTCACAGTGAGGATTGCACAGATCCTTTGTGTGGTTCTGAATGAATATTGTACCCACTGGGGCCAGCACCTGGGAATTGGTTGCCTTGGAAGAGAGGAGGTGAGCATGAGTATACATCAACAGAGTTAATCAAATCCTCCCCTCTGATTCCAAAAAAAAAAAAAAAAAAAAAAAAAAAAAAGCAAAGATCTACCACACCCAACTTGGGTGTCACTTTGTATACCCCCCTCACGCTAGAGCACTGAACAGAGCTCCCTGGCAACACCAAGCACATACCTCTGGGTATTCATTGAAAAGAGCAGACACTCCATTAAGCCACAGAAGCATAGTCCAAAGATAAAAACCATCAGGGGAAAAATAAATACAAGTGTCTCCACGAATGCATAAAAATAAATGCAGAAATTAAAGAAACAAGAATAAGACAACATGAAATCCCCAAAGGAAAACACTTCAATACTAGAAAGTGAAGATGAAAAGATTGAAGAAATGCCAGAAATGGAATTTAAAAAATTGATCATAGTGTTACTTAGATATAATCAAAAGAAAATCCATGAATTAAAGAAATCCATACATGACATGAATGAAAATTATTCTGATGCAATTGAAATTTTAAAGAGAAATCAAAATGAAATATTGAAATGAAAAAATCAATAGGTCAAATAAAAAATGCAGTGGAAAGCCTTTACAACAGACACAGTGAGAAAGAAGAAAGAATATCTGAGTTAGAAGACAAATCTCTGGAAATTTTACAGTAAGACCTAAAAAAATAAGAAACAAGAAAAATTAAAAACAGTGATGAAGATGTATGGGATATAATCAAATGACCCCATATATGAGTCTTAGGAGTTCCTGAAGGCATTGAAAGAAATAACGGATTAGAAAGCTTTTTTAGGGAAATAATTACAGAGAAATTTCCCAGTTTGGAGGAAGAAAGGAACATTCAAGAACAAGAAGCACATAGAACTCTTAATAGACATGAACAAAAAAAAATCTTCACCATGACATATTGTAGTCAACATTTCACAATAACACATAAAGAGAAGATTCTAAAATGGAAGATGTGACTATAATAAACTTATATACACTCAGTTACAGGGCACATGGCTATTTAAAAGAAATGTTAATAGATATAAATTGACATATCTTCCAATACAACATTAATGGGAGAATTCACTATTCCACTTTCAGCAATGCACAGATCAACCAAACTGAATATCAGCAAGGAAACAGAATTAATTGATACTATAGAACAAATGGACCTAATGAATATTACAGAACTTTTCATCCTATAATTGCAGAATACACATTCTTACTAGTACATGGAACTTTCTCTAGGATAGACCACATGCTAGGCCATAAAGAAAGTCTCAACAAAAGCAAAAAAAAAATCTAAATCATATCATGCATCTTCTCTCACTACAATGGAGTGAAGCTGCAAATCAATAACTCAAGAATCTCTAGAGAATATGGAAATGCATGGAGACTGAAAAACATGCTACCAAATGAACAGTGAAGTCATAAGAGAAATCAAAAGAGAAATAAAAAAATTTCTGGAAAGGAATGAAGGCAAAAATACAACATATCAAAGCTTTGGGAGTGGCAAGCATTGTGGAGTATCTAATAGAGCTATTGCCTGCAGTGCTGGCATCCCATATGGGTGCTGGTTCAAGTCCTGACTACTTCACTTAAAATCCAGGACTCTACTATGACCTGGTAAAGCAGTAGAAAATGGCTCAAGTCCTTGGGCCCCTGCAGCCATGTTGGAAACCTGCAAGAAGCTCCTGGCTCATGGCTTCAGATTGGCCCAGCTGCAGTCATTACAGCCCTTTGTGGAGTGAAACAGCAGATGGAAGACTTCTCTCTTATCTCTCTACCTCTGCCTCCTATAACTCTGCCTTTTAAATAAATAAATAAACCTTTAAAAAAACTTATGGGATATAACAGAAACAGTGTTAAGAGGAAAGTTTATAGCAATTGATGCCTACATCAAGAAATTGGAAAGGCACAAAATAAATGAGCTATCAATGCATCTCAAGGACCTAGAGAAACAACAGCAAACAAAACCCAAAACCAGTAGGAGAAAAGAAATAATTAAAACTGTAGAAGAAATAAACTAAATTTAAACCACAAGAAAAATACAAAAATAAGCCAAATGAAGAGTTGATTTTTAAAAAAAAAATTGATACACCATTGCCCCAACTAACCAAAAAAAGAAGACCCAAATCAATAAAATTAGAGATGAAATGGAAATATAACAGATACCACAGAAGTAAAAAGAATCATCAGGATTTACAAGGAGCTCTATGCCAACAAATTGAGTAACTTGGAAGAAGTGGACAGATTCCTGGTCACATACAACCTACATAAATTAACCATGAAATCTTAGAAAATCTAAACCAACAAATAACCAGCACAGAAAGAGAATGAGTAATAAAGACACTCTCAACAAAGAAAAGCCAGGACCAGATGGCTTCATTGCTTAATTCTAACAAACATTTAACAAAGAAATAATTCCAATTCTTCAAAAGCTTTCAAAACAATTGATAGAGAAGGAATCCTCCAAAAGTCTTTCTATGAATCCAGCATCACCTTAATTCCTAAACCTGAAATAGATACAACAGAGAAAGAGAATTATAGACCAATTTCCCTGATGAACATAGATGTAAAATTCCTCAACAACATTCTAGCCAATCGAACCCAACAACACATCAGAAAGATCATCCAGCCAGACTAAGTGGGATTTATCCCTGTTATGCAGGGAAGGTTCAACACTCACAAATTATTAATCTGATATACCGCATTAACAAACTGAAGAAAAAATCATATGATTATCTCAATGGATGCAGAGAAAGCATGGTATTGGCACATAAAGAGACATGTAGAGCAATGGAACAGAATAGAAACACCAGAAATCAATCCAAGCATCTACAATCAACTTATCTTTGACAAAGGAGCTAAAATCAATCCCTGGAGCAATGGCAGTCTCTTCAACAAATGGTGCCGGGAAAACTGGATCTCCACATGCAGAAGTACAAAGCAAGACCCCTTATCTTAGACCTTACAAAAAATCTACTTAGAATTATCAAAGACCTAAATCTAGGACCCGATACCATCAAACTATTACAGAACATTGGGTAAACCCTTCAAGACATTGGCATACACAGAGTTCTTTAAAAGATCCCAGAAGCACAGGCAATCAAAGACAAAATTGGCAAATGGGATTACATCAAATTGAGAAGTTTCTGCACTGCAAAAGGAGCTAAGTGAAGAGGCAACCAAGAGAATGGGAGAAATTATTTGCAGAGTATGCAACTGATAAAGGATTAATATCCAGAATATAAAAAGACCTCAAGAAACTCTTCAAAAACAACAGGAATAGCAACAAAAAATAATCCAGTTAAGTAATGGGCAAATGACTTGTACAGGCATTTTTAAAAAGAGGAAATCCAAATGGCCCACAGACACATGAAAACATGCTCAAGATCACTAGCCATAAGGGAAATGCAAATCAAAACCACAATGAAGTTTGTGGTTTTGATTTCACCCAAGTTGGAATGGCTCTTGTAAAGAAATTAATAAACAACAAAAAATGGTGATGAGGATGTCACAAAAAGACAAATACCAAGTGTTCTCCCTGATCTCTGATAACTAACAGAGTACCTAAAAGGTAACCTATAGAGGCGAAATTGACACCTTGAAATGTGATGTCTTTGAATAGCCCTTGTCTCTGCCGTTGAAGAAATTTTTTTTCATACTATTTGTTGAACTCTTTACTTAGTTTAGAGTTAATCATATATGTATAAAGTTAATTGAAAATAGATCTTAGTAAAAAATAAGAATGAGAGTAGGACAGGGAGGAGGAAGAAAGGTGGGAATGCAAATAGGAGGGAGGGTAGGGTGGGAAGAATCATTATGTTCCTAAATTTGTATTTAGGAAATGCATGAAGTTTGCATACCTTAAATAAAAGGTTTCAGATGGATAAATAAAAAATTAAACATTCACAGCAAATAAATAATAAAATTTATTGTTTATTTGTATGATGATATTCATTTATATTTGTGGTTATTTAACAGTGAAAGAAGAATCCACAGAATAGAAGAGGATGAAGAATGTAGACAGGACAATAAAAATTCAAAATCTGAAATTATCAAGTTTAAAATGAGATGATAGAAGCAAGACAATAATTAAAATTTTTGGAACCTGTATTTTAAAAACAAAATTAATAAGAGTGAGCTAAAAATCTACCTGAGACATAATGAAACAAAAGGATTGAAAGTAAGAGAATCTACAGAGTAACATCAGCTGCAATAACATAAGCTAAAGAAAATGCTTTCAGGGTGCTGACATTGTGGCACAGTAGTTTAAACCACTATCTGCAGTGCCAGCGTCTCATATCACAGCACCAAGTCAAGCCCAGCTGCTCAGCTTCTGATTCAACTTCCTACTAATGAGCATGGGAAGACGGTGTATGATACCTCAAGTAATTGGATCTCTGACACCAATGTGTGAGACCCTGGTGGACTTCCTGGTACTTGGCTTCAGCCTTACCCTGGCCATTGCAGCTATTTTGGAGTGAACCAGCAGATAGCAGATGGAAGGTCTCTCCCTCTCTCTCTCTCTCTTCATGTACATTTTGAAAATATTAACAAAAAATAAAATGCTTTCAGTGGCTCTTAAGTCTCCCAGACTGTTTAATTTGATACAAGGCAAAAATACATGATGAAAAATGAATCATTTGTTAATATTGCAAGAAAAAATGGAAAATATCAAACTTAGTAGGTGATTTCATTACAAATCTATACCATACAACTAGATTTATAAGAAAAAATGTGTAGTTAATACGATAAGGATGTAGGAAATGAAAAGTTAGAATCACATTATAAATTTCTGTATGCAACATAATACTGTTAAATCCTATGTTTATATATATCTAAGAATTAATGTTGTGAATAAAAAAATCATTTTGTGTGATTTTACATACTTTAAACTTATTTTATTCAAATCATAGAATAAAGACAGGTATTTGGTATAGCAGCCAAATGCGGGACTCTAGCATCCTATATAAGGGTGCCTGGGTTCAAGTCCTGGCTCCACTCCTAACTTCCTACTAACCTGCACCCTGGGAAGTAGGAAGTAATGGTTCAAGTAGGTAGTTGGTCCCTGGTACTCAAAAGAGAAACCTGGACTGAGTTTCAGACTCTTGGTTTCAGCCTGACCCAGGTCAAGCTGCTGTTGGCATTTGGAGAGTAACCAGCAGATAAGAGACGTGTGTGTGTGTGTGTGTGTGTGTGTGTGTTTGCCACTCAAATAAATGAAATAATTAATTAAAATTTAAGAATTGTTTTTGAAAACAATAAAATAATTGGCATGATGTTAAAAAAAATATTTTTGGAGGCCAGTGCTGTGGCAAAGTAGGTTAAGCCTGTGCCTGTGGTGCAGGCATCCCATATGGGCACCAGATCCTGTCCTAGCTTCTCCATTTTCATTCCAGCTCCCGCTTAATGTGCCAGAGAAAATAATGGAAGATAGCACAAGTACTTGGTCCCCTGCACCTACATGGGAGACTCAGAAGAAGCTCCTGGCTCCTGGCTTTGGATAAGCCCAGCTCTGACCATTGTGGCAATTTGGGGACTGAACCAATGGATGGAAGATTTCTCTCTGTCTCCCCCACCTGTCTGTAACTCTGACTCTCAAATTAATAGATAAATCTAAAAAAGTTTTTGAAATTACTTTATTCCCTTAAACTGTTTAGCATGCCTCCATGTATTTACTCTCACTTTTCTCTTTCCTGTTTATCTCTTCAAGTTCTACCTTGAAGACCTTAATGAGAACCTTCAGTCTCCTATAGCAGATGTAATCTGGCTCACCCAACAATGTATCACAGATGTGGAAGGCTTGAAACCAGTAACATCACACAGACTTAGCTTTGAACTGTGGCCCTGGCTGTGAGAAACATCCAAACAAGATAATTAATGACTTTAAACATCACTTTCTCTATATGTTAAGCAGATAAAATTAGTAATGATCCCATGCACTTGCTACATGAGCATTAATTGCTGGCACAAATTCACCATAGAACCTGGCACATAAACACTTGAAATTATTACATTCTGTTTTTTTTCTTCTAGTTCTTGTTTTTACTCTTCAATAAGGCTTGGAGTTCCTTTAAATGGTAGCAAATTTTATACTATTCTGTTACCTCACTCTGTGATCAGTAAAATATACCACAGACACTTTCTCTTGATTAACATACATATTGAAATGTATCTTTCACTCTAAAGAAAAAGTTCTTAATATAAAGAAACTTCTAAAATACTGGGCTTCATGTGTCACCTAAGCCACCTGCAATCCCACATGAATGGGCTATCCATCAGATTTCCCTGCATTTTGGAGAATGTCAAAGGAGTATTTGTGGAATTATCAGTCAAACTAATTGGTCATTTTGGAATTTCTGAAATAATTTCCTTTGTGAGGAATATTTTATTTATAGTGCCTTCTGTACATTCTCATACACCTTAAAGGAGTTTCAGATGAAGAAATAATCTTAAATTGTTCTTGAAGCTAATTTGTTGTTTGCTTACTCACCAAAATTCTGTAGAAGTAGGTTCAATGTTCCTTTTGTAGCCCCATGTCATGCAGGCTAGGATGAGTCCAGATAATGCTAGTACTAGCTATATTTTAAAAATGCTAATTAGATTGTGCAACTTTTGAACAATTAGCCTAGACAACTTATTATTTCCTATAATATATGTAATTTTAAGAGTCTGATTTTTTGAGAGGCAGAAACACAGATCACTATTAAAAAATACATTTTCAAATCCCTAAGGAATCCTCAGTAGAAGTTGTTCTGGAAACAGTGATTGCTTTAAATGAAGTAATAAAATTAAACATTATAATAAAGGTTTTCATGAACATGCAGAATAGAAGCTTTGGGCTATTATAGCAAAAATCTCTTCATTCACCTGTTTTGCAAAGAATGCATAGCCTTGTGGTACATCAAACGTGCCACAAGGGGGCAGAAGAGCAATACAATTTTACAAATATCCCATTCTGGAAAACTTGCTATACTGCCTAATTTTACCAATTACAGAATTATTAACTATCAATATTCTTAATCCCTAACAGCAAAATGTATCCATGCAACTTTTTAGATTTCGGATGAAGACGTTTATCTTATTGGTAAAAAGTAGAAAACTAATAAATGATACAGTAAATGAGTAGGCTCAGCTTTGCATCGATATTATATGCCTTTTCTTGGATTTTTGAGAGCCACAGTCTCAAAATGCCTGTATTTCTTGTTACATTTCATTTCATTTATGTATTTGTTTATTCCTTTAATAAACTTGAAAGGGTTCCTTAATGATATATATACCTCAGAAATGCACCATAAATATAAATGACAGTGCCTGGAATCACAGAAGCTTGGCATGCGTGCCACACAAGGAAAAGATGGCCTGACCCAAATCTCTCATGCTATCAAAGGAGAAACTGAGACCCTTACAATTATGTGCATTTTGTCACATAATATGTCAAATAAGAGACAAGCCTAGAAGGCATAGCTCATAACCAGATCAGTGCGGTGACAATCAGCAAATGTTCACAGCTTGAAGAATTAGCTAGAAGGTGGAACAAGTCTGGCTTTTCTCTGGACCAGATCTCAGAGACCCAACTCTGTGGTTGCAGAGTCAGTACCACATGGAGTTCAGAGTGAAAGGAATTTAGGAATATCGTAAATAAATGTTCTACTAACCCCTGTTGTAAAGTGGAGAGGAGGTTGTTAGCCAGTTTATTCTGCAGCAGTTTTTGGAGTGGGGACAGCAAGCTTAGCAGGATTGCTAGCAGCCGCTAACATTATCCATTTAGTCAGTGCTCTTCCACGCCTTAGCTAAAAATAACTGTGCTGAGAAAGTTGGTTGTGGATATATGAATGTAATATGATTTCACAGGGCTTTTTCAATCATAAAAGCACTTTGAAGTAAAACACTTAAATAATCATTTAGTGTTCAATCTTTGTCACTTGTGGCTTCAACCCCTCCTCAATCTACCGTTTGCTAACATAAGAACACAGTTCGCCATGGACAGGTTTTATGCCTGAAAAGAAAAAAAAATGAGCTCATAAGTAGTATTTTCTTAATTGTTGCCAGCCAGTTGTCTATATATCTACCATAGTTTGGATGTTTGTGACTCCCCATTAAAAAAATCATATTTTAAAACCTAACCTGCAGCTCAGTGGTGCCTCGAGCTTCGCCTTTCTTGTCTCTTGAACAGTGAAGAATCAATTTTTGGTTTCTATAAGCTATCCTGTTTGTGATATGTTGTCCTAAACAAACTAAGGCACCATTATCTCCTAATTTTCCCAGATATGCAGGGCCTCTATTACCTTAAATCCTCTGTGAAATCCAGAAGACTCATCCCATTCTGGCATCCCCAACTGAGGGTATAGAAGAACATCTCTGAGTGTCATATGATCCATTCTTATAGTATTTGCACTTCACTGCTCTTCTTTTTATTGTCTATGAATAGATGCATAGATATTTATAAAAAGTGTAAAATACAACAAATATAATGCAATAAATATAAATTAATTCACAAACTGACTTTTTTAAGATTTTATTTATTTATTTGAGAGGTAAAGTTAGAGAGAGAGAGAGAGAAGTCTTCCTTAATATATATATAGATATATAGATATATAGATATATAGATATATTTGTTGGTATAAGAAACTGAAGTAATAATTTGAAAGTGGGCTTGTCAGGTTTTAGAGGATGAGTGTTTTCAATTTTTGAGATAAAGCAAATTATTTTTCAGAGTTGGATATGCTTTTCTTAAACTATAGTCTGTTACATGTGATACACTTTTACCTTTTCTCCTACTCTTTTTCTTTTCTTTTAGGTTTATCTATGGGCCTTTTGATGAACAGCATTCTTAATTTTATTATGAATGAATTTAAAAATTTTCTTAGTGGTTTGCGCTTGTCCTTTAGTTTTTTTTTTTTTAAGATTTATTTTATTTATTTGAAAGACAGAGTTACAGTAAGAGGTAGAGACACAGAGAGAGGTCTTCCATCTGCTGGTTCACTCCCCAGATGGCTACAATGGCTAGAGATGAGCTATCTGAAGCCAGGAGTCAGGAGCTTCTTCTGGGTCTCCCACATGGGTGCAGGGGCCCAAGGACTTGGGCCATCCTCCAACACTTTCCCAGGCCACATCAGAGAGCTGGACTGGAAGAGGAGCAGCCAGGACTTGAACCAGCGCCCAAATGGGATGCCAGTGCTTCAGGCCAGGGCATTAACCCACTGCACCACAGCGTTGGCCCCTGTCCTTTAGTTTTTAAGAGGTAGCTTCCTGGTGCAAGAATCTAGTGTTACCACATTTCCATCTAACAACTTAAAAGATCCTTTGCTATTAACATTCAAATTTTTAATACGTAAATCTGGAATTGATTTTTATTTCAGATTTGAGACAGGAATTCAGTTTCATTTTTTGCAGGAATAAGCATTTGCCCCACCAGTGTTTATTGGAGAATCTTCGTTTCCCAGGTGATTTACAGTACCATCTTGATCATAATTCAAGTCACCAAATATGTATGGCTCCATCTCTGGTCTCTCTTTTCCACACCGTGAGTCTATTTGTCTGCTATTGTGCAGTACCCCATGATGTTCTCATTGTCATAGCTTCAGAAAATTTTGAAATTTGGTAGCAGCCGACACTTTTCCCATATCTTGGGATCTACTTCAGGACACAGTTGATTAGTACATTATCCAATTATTTTTGTTTCTATAATACCTTTCAGTAAAATCATGCCATTTTTTCTCAAAGGTTTTGAATATTTTTGAGTGAGATTTAATCCTAGGCAATTTACAATTGTTGAGGTCTTTAGATCTGGTACCATTTCTATTGTTTTATAACTCTGCATTGCTGGTGACAGAAATTTTTCTGGGCTTTCTTATATCTCAATACTTTGTAAAATCTTTTTAATAAATCTAATAATTTATATGTATATATTTTAATTTTGTCCCTAAATAATCATATTATGTAAATTACAAGCAGCATCTTTCTAATTCCCTTTTTTTTTGAAGAATTATTTTATTTATTTGAAAGACAGAGTTACGGAGAGAGGTAGAGCCAGAGAGAGGTCTTCCATTTTGCTGGTTCACTCCCCAAATGACCGCAATGGCCAAAGCTAAGCCGATCTGAAGCCAGAAGCCAGGAGCCAGGAGCTTCTTCCAGGTCTCCCACGCAGGTGCAGGGCCCAAGGACTTGGGCCATCTTCTATTGTTTTCCCAGGCCATAACAGAGAGCTAGATAGGAAGAGGAGTAGCCAGGAATCAAACTGGCGCTGAGGCTAGGGCTTTAACCCACTGTGCCACAGCGCAGGCCCCTCTAATTCTAACATCTTTTCTTTTCCTGGTCTTACTGCACTGACTCAGCTATTAAGCACAATGTTGAATATAAAGAGTGACAGTGGGAAGCCTCTTGTCAGTCCAGATTTTATACAGAAAGCTTTCATTACTTCACCATTAAGAATGATGTTTTCTGTAAATTCTTTTTGGTCGTTGTTGTTGTTAAAAGCAGTTTTAGGTTTATAGAATAAGCAAACACAAGGTATAGAGAATTTCTGTATACTACTCTCTCCAGATCATTCTCCTACTCCCCAGTTTTCTAATTGTTAACATCTTGAATTAGGATGATGCATTTTAAGACCATATTAATACCTTATATTGACTAAAGTACATGATTTGCATTAGACTCCACTCTTTGTATTCTATCTCACGAGTTTTGACAAAAATTTGATGACATGTAGTATCCATTATAGTATCATACAAAATAGTTCATTGCCCCCCAAAATCACCTGTCCTCCACCTACTCATCCCACTGAGTTTCTGACAACTGCTGATTTACTCTCTGCCGTTTTCACTTTTCTGTATTGTGATGTGTTAGAATCAAACAGTATGTAGCATTTTCAGATTGGTATCCTTTTTTTCTTTTTTATTTATTTTTTATTTAGTAAATATAAATTTTCAAAGTACAGTTAATGGATTACAATGGCTTCTCCCCTCCATAATTTCCTACCACTTGCACCCCTCCTATCTCCCGCTCCCTCTCCCATTGAATTCACATCAAGATTAATTTTCAATTATATTTATATACAGAAGATCAATTCAGTATATATGAAGTAAAGATTTCATCAGTTTGCACCCACACAGAAAAACAAAGTGTAAAATACTATTTCAGTACTAGCTATAGTATTACTTCACATTGGACAACACACTAAGGACAGATCCCACATGAGAAATAAGTACACAGTGATTCCTGTTGTTGAGTTAACAATTTGACACTCTTGTTTATGGTGTCAGTAATCTCCCTAGGCTCTAGTCATGAGTTGCCAAGGCTATGGAAGCCTTTTGAGTTCAACGACTTCGATCTTATTCCGACAGGGTCATAGTCAAAGTGAAAGTTCTCTCCTCCCTTCAGAGAAAGGTACTCCTTCTTTGATGGCCCCATTCTTTCCACTGGGATCTCACTCGCAGAGATCTTTCATTTAGATCTTCCTTTTTTTTCCCAGGATGTCTTGGCTTTCCATGCCTAAAATACTCTCATGGGCTCTTCAGCCATATCCGAATGCCTTAAGGGCTGATTCTGAGGCCAGAGTGCTATTTAGGACATCTGCCATTCTATGAGTCTACCATGCATCCCGCTTCCCATGTTGGATCCTTCTCTCCCTTTTTTGATTCTATCAGCTAGTATTAGCAGACCCTAGACTTGTTTGTGTGATCCCTTTGACTCTTAGACCTATCAGTGTGATCAATTGTGAACTGAAATTGATCAATTGGACTAGTGAGATGGCATTAGTACATGCCACCGTGATGGGATTGTATTGGGATCCCCTGTCATGATTCTAACTCCACCATTTGGGGCAAGTCCGATTGAGCATGTCCCAAATTGTACATCTCCTCCCTCTCTTATTCCCCTCTTATATTTAACAGGGATCACTTTTCAGTTAAAATTTGAACACCTAAGAATGATTGTGTGTTAATCACAGAGTTCAACCAATAGTACTTGAAAAAAACAAAGAAAATACAAAAATGGATAAAGTATTACATTGTACATCAACAGTAAGGACAAGAGCTGATCAAGTCACTGTTTCTCATTGTGTCCATTTCACTTCAACAGGTTTCCCCTTTGGTGCTCAGTTAGTTGTCGCCGATCAGGGAGAACATGATATTTGTCCCTTTGGGACTGGCTTAATTCATTCGGCATAATGTTTTCCAGATTCCTCCATCTTGTTGCATATGACCGGATTTTGTTGTTTTCGACTGCTCTATAGTATTCTATAGAGTACATGTCCCATAATTTCTTTATCCAGTCTACTGTTGATGAGCATTTGCGTTGATTCCAGGTCTTAGCTATTGTGAATTGAGCTGCAATAAACATTAATGTGCAAGCAGCTTGTTTGTTTGCCAATTTCATTTCCTTTGGGTAAATAACAAAGAGTGGTATGGCTGGGTTGAATGGTAGGGTTATATTCAGGTTTCTGAGGAAACTCCAGACTGACCTCCATAGTGGCTTAACCAATTTGCATTCCCACCAACAGTGGGTTAGTGTCCCTTTTCCCCCACATCCTCTCCAGCATCTATTGTTGATAGATTTCTGAATGTGAGCCATTCTAACCGGGGTGAGGTGAAACCTCATTGTGGTTTTGATTTGCATTTCCCTGATTGCTAGTGATCTTGAACATTTTTTCATGTGTCTGTTTGCCATTTGGATTTCCTCTTCTGAAAAATGTCTGTTGAGCTCCTTGGCCCATCTCTTAAGTAAACCCACTTTTTGTTCTTTTTGTTTTTTGTTTGTTTGTTTGTTTGTTTTGATGTTGTGGAGTTTCTTGATTTCTTTGTAGATTCTGGTTATCAACCCTTTATCTGTTGCATAGTTTGCGAATATTTTTCCCATTCTGTTGGTTGCCTCTTCACTTTCTTGACTATTTCTTTTGAAGTACAGAAACTTCTCAATTTGATGTAATCCCAAATTTTAATTTTGGCTTTGAATGCCTGTGCTTCTGGGGTATTTTCCAAGAAGTCTTTGCCAGTACCTATATCTTGCAGGGTTTTTCCAATGCTTTCTAATAATTTGATGGTGTCAGGTCGTAGATTTAAGTCTTTAATCCATGTTGAGTGGATTTTTGTGTAAGGTGAAAGGTAGAGGTCTTGTTTGCTTCATGGTTCTGCACGTGGAAATCCAATTTTCCCAGCACCATTTATTGAATAGACTGTCCTTACTCCAGGGATTGGTTTTGGATCCTTGATCAAATATGAGTTGGCTGTAGATGTTTGGGTTGATTTCTGGTGTTTCAATTCTGTTCCATTGGTCTATCCATCTGTTTCTGTACCAGTACCATGCTGTTTTGAGTATAACTGCCCTGTAGTATATCCTGAAATCTGGTATTCTGATGCCACCAGCTTTGTTTTTGTTGTGCAAGATTGCTTTAGCTATTTGAGGTCTCCTGTTTCCTCCCATGTGGGAGACCTGGAGGAAGCTCCTGGCTCCTGACTAAGGATAGGGCTAGCTTCAGCCACTGTGTCCATTTGAGGAGTGAACCAGTACATCAAAGTTCTCTCTCTCTCTCTCTCTCTCTCTCTCTCTCTCAATCTCTCTGCCTCTCTGTAATTCTGCTTTCCGAATAATAATAAATAATTTCTGTGTGTTTCAGCAGAATGGCTGTCAATTCCCCTAATGCATCCTTAGAAGATAATCAGTGATATTTTCTCCAAGCTATTCCCTGGAAATGACAAATTCAAATGAGTAAATTTGTGTTATGTGTTAGAAAAATACAAACATAAAAAAGGAAATTTCTATCTGTTATTGCCTTCATCCTGGCCTTTCTCAAATAGCAATAGAAGGTCTATTATAAATCGTAAGGATTCAATAAGATAAGTCCTAAATAATGTCTAATGTTTCCAAAAGTTAATTATGACATATAGATACACATACATACACAAGGAAAGCAGACTGATTTTTGATATGGAATAAACAGGTAACTAGGTTAGGACCTCAGCAGCCACAAGCCCCCACACCATGTATAATATTACCAGCCTACTTGTTACTCAGAACCATGTCCTTTCTGGTATATCTCTTTTGCCTGAGATCTTGTAGGGGGAGGCACTATATGAATAGCTACTCCCTTTCCAACCTCATAAAAGGGGCCAGCAATTTGCAGGGCTTTCTTTTCACTTCTGCAGACCAGGACAACCTGAGATGTCGAGCTGCCCTCTTTCTACTTACCCTTCCCTACCCTGTCCTCTTTCTGGTGCACTCCCTACCTTTGCTCACCTGTGTGTTTGGTTTCTAAACTTTTTAATAAACTATATCACTTTGTATACCATATATATGCCTGTACTTAGAATACTTCCCAGGTGGAAGACAACGACCTGGAATAAATATTAATCTTAACTTCTCCCACTTCAAATTTGCCTTATTTTAGTCCTGTTGGTACCAGACTTTTCTGAAAGTTTTCTGTGTCAATCATTTGTCTTTTACATAAATCAAGTAGGGGATAATTTTATGAAATCACAATGAAACAGAGAGGAGAAAAGCTAAGGTAGACAAGTTCCTAAAGCTGAGATTGAAAATTCTATTTAAAAAAGTACATCAGGGGCTGGCACTGTGGTGCAGTGGGTTAACGACCTGGCCTGATTCGTTGGCATCCCATATGGGTGCTGGTTCAAGATTCGGCTGCTCCTCTTCCGATCCAGCTCTCTGCTCTGGCCTAGGAAAGCAGTAGAAGATGACCCAAGTCCTTGGGCCCCTGCACCTGCATGGGAGACCCGGAAGAAGCCCCTGGCTCCTTGCTTCAGATCTGTGCAGCTCCAGTCATTGCGTCCATCTGGGGAGTGAACCAGCGGATGGAAGACCAACTTCTCTCTCTCTCTCTCTCTCTTTCTGGTGTGTAACTCTGAATTTCAAATAAATAAATAAATCTTTTAAAAATACACCAAATTATTTCAACAAGTTTCCTTTTTGGTGTTCAGTCAGTTGTCACCTATCAGGGAGAACATATGGTATTTGTCCCTTTGGGACTGGCTTATTTCACTCAGCATGATGTGTTCCAGATTCCTCCATTTTGTTGCAAATGACTGGATTTCGTTGTTTCTTACTGCAGTATAGTATTCTAAAGAGTACATATCCCATAATTTCTTTATCCAGTCTACCGTTGATGGGCATTTAGGTTGGTTCCAGGTCTTAGCTATTGTGAATTGTGCTGCAATAAACATTAGGCTGCAGACCGCTTTTTTGTTTGCCAATTTAAATTCCTTTGGGTAAATTCCAAGGAGTGGGATGGCTGGGTCGAACGGTAGGGTTATCTTCAGGTTTCTGAGGAATCTCCAGACTGATTTCCATAGTGGCTTGACCAGTTTGCATTCCCACCAACAGTGGGTTAGTGTCCCTTTTTCCCCACATCCTCGCCAGCATCTGTTGTTGGTAGATTTCTGAATGTGAGCCATTCTAACCGGGGTGAGGTGGAACCTCATTGTGGTTTTGATTTGCATTTCTCTGATTGCTAATGACCTTGAACATTTTTTCATGTGCCTGTTGGCCATTTGGATTTCCTCTTTTGAAAAATGTCTATTGAGGTCCTTGGCCCATCTCTTAAAAGGAAACTTGTTGAAGTGAAAGGGACACTATGGGAAACGGTGACTTGATCAGCATAGCCCTGACTGTTAATGAACAACTTAATACATTATCCCTCTTAGTAGTTTTTTTGTCTGTTCTACTTAATATGACTGATTTAATTCTGTAATTAATACACAGTTATTCTTAAGTGTTGAAATTTAACTGAATTGTGATCCCTGTTAAACATAAGAGTAGGAATAAGAGAGGGAAGAGATATATAATTTGGGACATGCTCAAGCTGACTTGCCCCAAATGGTAGAGTTAGAAACATACCAGGGGATTCCAATTTAATCCCATCAAGGTGGCATGTACCAATGCCGTCTCACTAGTCCAAGTGATCAATTTCAGTTCGCAATTGATCATAATGAAAGGACTAAGAGTCAAAGGGAGCACATAAGCAAGTCTAGTACCTGCTAACACTAACCGATAGAATAAATAAAGGGGAGAGTGATCCAACATGGGAAGTGAGATACTCAGCAGACTCATAGAATGGCAGATGCCCTAAATAGCACTCTGGCCTCAGAATCAGCCCTAAAGGCACTCGGATCTGGCTGAAAAGCCCATGAGAGTATTTCAGGCATGGAAAGCCAAGACACTCTGGCAAAAGATCTCTGTGAGTGAGATCTCAGTGGAAAGAACAGGTCTTCAAAGAAGGAGGTACCTTTCTCTGAAGGGAGGAGAGAACCTCCACTTTGACTATGACCTTGTCTAAACAAGATAAGAGTCGGAGAACTCAAGGGGCTTCCATAGCCTTGGAAACTCATGACTGGAGCATAGGGAGATTACTGATGCCATAGACAGGAGTGTCAATTGGTAAAGTCAACAACAGGAGTCACTGTGCACTTACCCCCCATGTAGGATCTCTGTCCTTAATGTGCTGTGCATTGAGATTTAATGCTATAATGAGTACTCAAATAATATATTTCACTTTGTGTTTCTATGGGGGTGCAAACTGTTGAAATCTTTACTTAATGCATACTAAACTGATCCTCTGTAAAAAAAAAAAAAAAAAAAAAAAAAAGAAAAGAAAAGAAAAGAAACTATCAACTCCCAACTTGACTCTCACTGGGATTAAACATGACAATAGGTCTGATCTGATTTCATCATCATTAAAAAAAATCATCTATTATTTTTCACTTTATGTTTGTGTGGGAGCAAACTGTTGAAAGCCTTACTTAATGTATACTAAGCTGATCTTCTGTATATTAAGATAATCGAAAATGAATCTTGATGTGAATGGAAGGGGAGAGGGAGTGGGAAAGGGGAGGGTTGTGGGTGGGAGGGACTGTATGGGGGGGAAGCCATAGTAATCCATTATTCGTACTTTGGAAACGTATATTCATTAAATAAAAGTTAAAAAAAAAATACACCAAATTATTTATAATAATCTTCTGGAGTGCTTTTATAATATCAGTTCAGAATACTGATGGAGTTTAAAGCTTGCTACTCCAAAATATGGCACCTTGGCATTTGAGAAAAATCACATTTGAGAAAAATCACAAGCCATATTCTATCTCCCACCCTGCCCTTCGCTCCTTTCCCTGTGCTCTGAGTTTCCCTGCCTTCTCCCCTGAGGCATTTGAGAGGTACCCTCTCTGTAGCCAGAAGAAAGCAATAACCTAATCTCTGAAGATACAGAGACACAGAGCAGAACCTGAAGACAAAGGCCATGCTAAATCCCCCTCAGCTATTACCTTTAGGTCTCTTTCACTTTATCCAAACACATTTCTCCACAACCGTCCACTCCATGAAATCTAAGCACCAAAGTATTTAGGTTTCCTTGTTTTTTAGTCTTCATTTCTGAAAGTTATCTTATCAAATAACAATTATATTAAACAACTCTAATTCTTGTACTTTTCTCCAGTTAATGTCTTGTTTTATAGTCCCTTAGCTATGAAGATGGCATGCTAAGGAAAATATCTCTTTTTCCCTGCACTATTTACAATGTCTCTAACATTCCTTAATTACTTCTAGTTATCACTCAATAGAGACTCATGGATTATTTTCTTATTCAGAAATCAATCCTTTCTGACCTCAAGTCATATATAGTAATCAGATATTTGGAAAACATTTCATGTTCCCCAGATTAATGTTACTAGAGTACATTATGAAACAATAATTCCTAAAATATGATGGTTGTCTGTGAGGATAACCTGTGTTTTATTTCCCACTGACACACGCTTAAAATTAAAAAAAAAGTATTTCAAAAATAATGACCCTCTCTAGAAATTATAAGTGTTTTATTGATTTCTGAAAAAACTTAGTTTTCTGCAATTGTCACTGAGTCAATTAACACTGCATCTTTTGAAAATAATGTTTTGAGTGTCCTGTTCTTATTGTTAACATGCAGGATGGATGGAAGAAGGATAAATGTGAGGCATGTCAGTGATAAAGGGAAGATTTATGACTGCATACAGGGGCAAGAGTTACATTTTATTCTTTCACATATGTCACACCCTTTGATTTTCATAGCAATCTTATGAATCAAAAATGTAGTTCTGCAACTGCCAAAATTATGTGGGAAGGGATGTGGATGGTTGATGATACTTACGGCAAGTCTCCACATTTGAAGTCAGAAAGCAAGCCTGGCACTCAGATAATTCAGTAAACTTCATTGAAGTAGCTTATTTAGTATATTTTCCAGTCACAGGGCCATGCACAGTTTACAAAAAATAAGTGAATCTATTGTATTTGTTTCTGAAGGTTAATATCTTAAATTATCACAACTAAGTGGCTGAAAGCAACAGACATTTACTTCCTTACACTTCTGGAGGCTGTGTGTCTGAAATCGAAATGTCACTAGGACCATTTTCCCTCTGAATCCCCTAAGGAAGAGTCTTTTTGTTTCTTTCACCTTCTGGTGCTTCTCTGCAATCATTTATGTTATTTGGCTTGGAGCTACAGCACTCCAGTCTCTGCCTCCATCATTCCCTGGCCACCTTCTTTGATGTCTCTGTGTCCAAATCTCTCTCATTTATACAGACATCAGTCATTGAATTTAGGGACCACCCTAAATTCAGGATGATTTAATCTCAAGATCCTTAGAGTTCATCTCAAGATACTTAATTGCATCCACTAAACTCTATTTCCAAGCAAAGTGGCAATTGGAGGATCTGGATGGACAACAATTTTTAGTGGAGTATTCACCCAACTACTTATAAATAGAAGCATGCTAATATTAACAATAGTCATTTCATCAGAGATTGGGGAAAATATGCTGTTTTTTGGTGATTGGCTTATTTCATTAAGATTATTAATGGTTTCCAGTTGCATCCATTGCTATCCATTTTATTGCAAAAGACAAGATTTCATTTTTTAATGCTATTCCATGGTGTTAACATACAGTGATTTCTTTTTTTTTAAGATTTATTTATTCATTTGAAAGTCAGAGTTACACAGAGAGAGGAGAGGCAGAGTGAGAGAGAGAGAGAGAGAGAGAGGGAGGGAGGTCTTCCATCTGATGGTTCACTCCCCAGATGGCTGCAACAGTCGGAGCTGCATTGATCTGAAGCCAGGGGCCAGGAGCTTCTTCTGGATCTCCCACATGGGTGCAGGGGCCCAAGGACTTGGGCCATCTTCTACTGCTTTTACAGGCCATAGCAGAGAGCTGGACAAGAAGTGGAGCAGCCAGGTCTCAAACCGGCAGTTGATGGTCTTCTGGATTCATTCCATACCTTACTTATTGTGAATTGAGCTGCAATGAACATGGGGGTACATGCTGATTTCATTTCCTTTAGGTAAATTCCAATGAGTTAAAAGGCTGGGTCATATGGTACCTCTATTTTAAGATTTTGAGGTATCTCCATACCATCTTCCACAATGGCTACAGCAGTTTACATTCCCACCAACAGTGGATTAGAGTACCTTTTCCACCACAACCTCAACAGCCTTTATTCTTTGTTGATTTCTGTATGAGAGCCATTCTTACTGGAGTGAGGTGAAACCTCCTGATGGCTAGTGATCCTGAGCATTTTTTTTCCATGTGTCTGTTGGCCATAAATTTCCTCTTTTGAAAAATGCTTGTTCAAGTCCTTTGCCCTTTCTTAACTGTTCGTTTTATTGTTTTTGAATTTCTTCAACTATTTATAAATTCTGGATAATAATCCTTTATCAGTTTCATACATTGTAAATATTTTCATTCATTCTGTCAATTGCCACTTCACTTTGCTGAATGTTACTTTTGAGCTTCTCAACATGATATAATCCCATTTCTCAATTTTGGCTTTGATTGCCTGTGCTTCTGAAGTTTTTTCCAAGAAGTCTTTGCCTACACCAATGTCTTGCGGAGTTTCCCCAATGTTCTCATGAAATTTGGTGGTATAGGGTTGTACATTTAGTTCCTTCATCCATTTTGAGTAGATTTTTGTGTAAGGTGTAAGGTAGGGTCTTGCTTCATACTTCTGCATGCAAAGATCCAGTTTTCCCAGCACCATTTGTTGAAGAGACTGCCATTGCTCCAGGGATTGATTTTAGCTCCTTTGTCAAAGATACGTTGGTTGTAGATGCTTGGATTGATTTCTGGAGTTTCTATTCTCTTCCATTGATTTACATGTTTATTTTTGTGCCAGTAACAGGCTGTTTTGATTATAAGTGCCCTGTAGTATGTCTTAAAGTCTTGTATTGTGATACCTCTAGCTTAGTTTTTGTTGTATAAGTTTGCTTTAGCTATTCAGAATCTCTTGTGTTTCCATATGAATTTTAGCATTGTTTTTTTTCTAGATCTGACAAGGATGCCAATAATATTTTGACTTGATCTGCATTGAATCTGTAAATTGCTTTTGGTAGTATGGACATCTTGACCAGGGGACTCTGGTCAATGTTCCAGGGTGTAATGAGTATCCAGAATTACACTCAAGTTAGGCGTGGTAGATCTATTCCTAGTAGAAAGGAGAGTATGATCACCTTTGTTGGTATAATTGTACTCTCACCTCCTTTCTTCCAAGATGATCAATACCAGGGTGTGTTAGCCCATGGAATGTGCAGTACTCATCAATGCTGCCATATGAACCACACAAAAGATCTGTCCAATCCTCAGTGACAGCGAAGATCCCACTGCAATTACCTATCCCAGGCAATCAGGGAACTCGGGATGAGTGGAACTGCTAACAGCGATTGCCCACAGACCCAGCTACACCCTGCACCCTTTAACACAGTCACAGTGTTCCCATAGTCTCAACACACAGGTTACCATAGTCACGGGATGTGGAAGATCTGCTCCTCCCCATTAGCCTATCCCATCCACAGAGGCAGAGACAGTCCCAGAACCAGCTGCATGTGGGTGCTCCACAAAAACAGTTTGAGTCCTGGAGCCCGTGATATGTTTAGAGGCTAGGGGCACCTCACAGCCCCATGTGGGGTGCCCAACCCCATGTCAATCCTCTTAACCAGACTCAAAATCAGTGGGGAACATGGATTCTTCCCTCTGCTAGAATCTCTGGATCACATACATGCACAAGAGCTGCTGACTAAATATTGCCTTCTCCTCACAGGTTGCCAGGTGAGTGTAGCATTCTGCTGGAAAGATGGAGTCTCGTCCCAGCCGGCTTCTGGGTGCACCACAAGAGCTTCCACAGCTGTTGCTTATGCTCAAAAATTGTGCCCGCCCTCTCTCAGCTGGTTGCCAGGTGTTGTGAGTGGAATGCTGATACAGAAATGTGCCCCCTTTTACTTCACTGGGTCAGAAGGTGCTCTATCCTTAGGGCTCCAGGCTAGACTCATGCCAAGCTCTCTCTCCAGCTTGACCACCAGTGGCATGAACCACTGCAGTCCGATCTCACCTCACTATCCCAAGCTGGAGCTTTCTCTAGCTCTCAGTCATAGGTTATGTTCGTTTTCATGCTGTGTGTCCACACTTTCCACACCGACGCACAGCATTCCTCTTTCTCCCATAAAATTTCCATCACAGTTTTCTAACTGTCCCCTGCGAATGTATTTCCTGAAATTTTTCTTTACTACTTACCACTAGCCTAAAGCACACTGTTTCCTATTCCACTACCTTGGAATCCATCAAAAAGTGGGTGTCTTATGAGTATGAATGTATTGACTAGAAGTGGGCTTCTCCACCTCCTGACTTGAAAGCTGATCGAGGGCATGAGCACAGTCATAAAATGTATTATCTTTCACAACATTAAATCCACTGTCACATAGTCTTTACATGCATATCTATAGTGATGAGGCATTAATAAATACTCAGATTTCATGATCGGTGATTACTTCTATAAGCATTTGGAATCTCACCTGTGTATATCCCAGAGAAAATATGAATTATTTAAATATTTTATTAACTCATTCACTTATTTACTTATCTACTTACTTATTTAGGAGGGATGATATGGAATTTAATACTTTTCCCAGCCGGCGCCGTGGCTCACTAGGCTAATCCTCCGCCTTGCGGTGCCGGCACACTGGGTTCTAGTCCCGGTCGGGGCGCCGGATTCTGTCCCAGTTGCCCCTCTTCCAGGCCAGCTCTCTGCTATGGCCAGGGAGTGCAGTGGAGGATGGCCCAGGTGCTTGGGCCCTGCACCCCATGGAAGACCAGGAGAAGCACCTGGCTCCTGCCATCTGATCAGCATGGTGCGCCGGCCGCGGCGGCCATTGGAGGGTGAACCAACGGCAAAAGAAGACCTTTCTCTCTGTCTCTCTCTCTCACTGTCCACTCTGCCTGTCAAAAAAAAAAAAAAAAAAAAAACTTTTCCCTTCTCTTTCAGTTTTTTCAACTTTTCTCCTCACTTGATGGTCATTAAGATGGTTTCCTGTAAGAACTGCCTAGGAAAATGAGAAATGATTCCATAGTTGATGGATGGAAGCCACAATATGGAACTCAGATGATAATATGTATATGCAAACTAAAACATATCACAACCTGCAGTAGATTTTGACTGCTTATTTATGAAACATTGCAAAGTGAGGTCTGTAATGAAATTGCTGCAGACCCTTAGCTGTAACATCTATCACAGAAGGTGATGGTACCAGACAAAATGATAAATGGTTAAGGTCAAGCTACAATCGATATGCAAAAACTCAATATAAAAATGTATGACTTCTTCACATATGTGACAATAGATAAAAGTATTATGGATTCTTTTTTTCTCCCAATAGAGACCATCTTTAAGATAAGTGGTGTAAATAACTTTACAGTAGGGTCATAACTGATTTTATTTATTTAACCTCAAAGACAGCACAAGCAAAGTACTTATTTTGGAAGGAAAAACATTTGTTTTTTATTTTCTCAACCATTACAAATACCTCAGTTTAGCATTGGGGAAGTTTGACTATTCAGGAATATCCACAATTACATTACTAATTATGCTTTTCACATAGTTTTTATAATTTTCTCCAGTAGCTTCTTTCCTTTTCCACTGTAGCAATTGAGAATGCCATCAGTTCTTTTTACAGTAGCATTCTAAACTGTCCTCTTTGTGCTTAATCTCTTTTGATACATGTCACATCCCTAAGTGCACATCTTGTATATGACATCCCATCAAATTCAATATGAAAACTGGCGAGTCTGATGGTAGAGTTTGGCTGATGTGTTTTTCTGGGTAATCCTTAAGCATTTGAACTGGGATATTTGATAGATAATACATATTGTTTTCTTTTGCAACCAACTAGAAATTGTAGGAATTTCTGAAAAGTTAGAAGAGATGCTCAATGTTATTAAAATAACTGAAAGGGAATTTATGGAGAGTAATATTGTGGGCATGTAGGCAAATACCTAGTTTATTATATCCTTCTGTCATCTAGAGCTTAGAACATGGTCCTCAGCCTCAGACATATTTGGTTTTATCTCATCCCTCCCATTTATTATCTAGGCGACTAAGTTTGTTTCTTGGGAGCCAGTGTTCTGGCATAGTGACATAGTGTGGCATCTTGTGACACCAACATCTCACACGGCACCAGTTCAAGTTCCAGCTGTTCAGCTTCCAATCCAGCTCCATGCTAATGGCCTGGGCAAAGTAGTGGAAGATGTCTCAAATGTATGGGCACCTGATATCCATTGAGAGACCCAGATGAAGCTCCTGGCTCCTGGCCTCAGCCTTCCCAGCCCTGGCCGTTGCAACCATATGGAGAGTTAACTAGCAGTTTGGAAGATATCTCTCTCTCTCTCTCTCCCTCTCTCCCTCTCTCCCTCTCTCCCTCTCTCCCTCTCTCTCTTTGTAACTCTGACTTTCAAATAAATAAATATAAAAAGAAAAATTCGTAATCTCTCTAAACCTTGGCTCCTTCATATATAAAATAGAAATAGTAATCCAAACCTAATAGTGGTTTGAAGTTTGACTGGTGCTGTGGTATAGAAGGTTGACCCTCTGTCTGTGGTGCTGACATCCCATATGGGTGCCGGTTCAAGTCCTGGATGCTCCACTTCCCATCCAGCTCCCTGCTAATGTGCCTAGGAAAGCAATGGAAGAGCTCCAAGTAATTGGACCCCTGCTCCCACATGGGAGACCTGCATGAAGCTCCTGGCTTCGGCCTGGCCCAATCCCAGCTGTTGTGGTCATTTGAGGAGTGACCCATTAAATGAAGATTGCTCTCGCGTGCGCGCTCTCTCTGTCTCCTTCTCTCTCTGTATCTCTGCCTTTCAAATAAATAAATAAAGCTTTAACAAATAATAATGATTATAAACAGCTCAAATGTTCATCAACAGATGAATGGATTTAAAAATGTGTTATTTGTATGCAGTGGAATATGATTCAGCTTTAAAAAGAAGGAAATTTTTCTATTTGTGGTTATATGGATGAATCTGGAAAATATGCTGAGTGAAATAAAGCAGGGACAGAATGACAAATACTGGCTGATTCTACTTACATGAGTTATCTGTGGTAGTGAAAGTCAAAGAAGTGGAGAATACAATAGCAGTTTTCAGGGTCTTAGGGAGGAAGACATGATGAGTTATTATTTAAAGACGAAAATTTCACTTGTTTTCTCTACTTACAGCACTCTTAATTTTTTCCAAATTAATTTTGATTTATTTGAAAGGCAAGGAAGAAGATGTTGAGAGATGTCAATTGAGAGAGCTATAGAGAAGTTGTCCATTTATTAATTCTTTCCCTGAATGCTTGAAACAACAGGGACTGAGACAGGTCCTAGCACCAGGGGCCTAGAACACAATCTGAGTCTCCCTCTTGGGTGGTAGAGACCCAACTACTCAAGCCATCACCTGCTGCCTCCTAAGGTCTACATTAGCAGGAAGGTAGAATCAGAAGCAGAGCTGGCACTCAAACCCAGGCACTCCTACATGGGACAGTGGTGTAGCAAGTGGGGTTTTAAGTGCTGTGCCAAATGTCCATCTCCCTCCAACACACTTCTGACATTACTGGCACCACATGTAGGATTTTTCCCAAGGACCAACCAATACTTTCATTTACAGAAAATACTGAGTTTGGTATCCTATGGTTTGACTCAATTCTGACATTTATTCTCCAGATTTGGTGTATATCCCATAGGTTAAGGGCTTTACCTTATGAGACTTCTCCCCCAAACTCCCTGCCATTGCCATTTGAGATGCCAATCTCAATTCTGTGCCTCCTGCACTTCTGATGGATCAGATATCAATTGGCGGTTCCCATGAATCACTTGTCAGTTCTGATATTTTTCTAGAATGACTCACAAATTTGAGGGAAACATTGATTTACATGTACTTTGTTATTATAAAGGACACAACTGAGGAATAGCAATTGGAAGACATGGCTAGGAGAGTGAGTATAATGGTGTGGGAGAGAGAGGACAAGTTTTCATGCACTTTCCAGGTACTCTACCCATTCCATTCACTCAACCAAAAGTTTTCCAAACTCCATATTTTATAGATTTTTACAGCTTTTATCACACTGCAATGACTGATCATTAAATCTCCTGACCTCTCTTTTCCTGAGAGTATGGGGGTGGGGCTGAAAGTTGCAAATTTCTAATCATATTTGATCTTCAAGGTGACTAGACCACACCGAAACTCTACCACAAATCAGTCCAGTGTATCTAAAGACACTCTTGTTACCCAGAGAATTTAAAGAATTAGGTGTTCTGTGTCAGGAATCAGGACCGAATTCAAAATATTACAGCAGATACTCCCAACATTCCCATCACTCAGGAAATTATAAAGATTTTAGGAGCTCTGTTTCAGAGACAAAAGGAAAATGACATGTCACATTATTCAATGGGTATAATGTTCCATTATGGTAAAAATGAATGAATTTTAGAGATATAACGTACATCACAGTGCCTACAGTTAGCAACATAATATCATGCACTTCAAAATTTGTTAAAGGGAGGGGTGGACATGTGGAACAGTAGTTAAGTTACCACATGGATGCCTGCTTGTATCCTATATCAGAACTTCTGGTTTGAGTCCTGGGTCTGTTTCTGAACCAGCCTCCTATAATGTGCACCCTGGGAAGCATCAAGTAATGGCTCAAGTACCTAGGATCCTGCCAACCATGTAGGAGACCCTGACTGAGTTTTGGGCTCCTGAATTCATCTTGACCAAGCCCTGGCTGTTTAGGGCATGTGGGAAGTAAACCAGAGCATCAAAGATCTCTCTCCTTCAGTTTCTCTGTCTTTCAAATAAAATAAAAATTACTTAATTAATTTAAAAAATGTATTAAGAGAGTAAATCTCATGTTCAATGTTCTTACCACAACAGTTCAAATACAAACAAAACCAAAGGCACTTAAGGAGCCTTTTGCAGGTGATGTATCTATTACCTTGATTGTGGTGATACTTTCATGGATAGCATCCAAACTCATAATATTGTGCATATCACATTTGTGCAGTTGTTTGTATATAAATTGTGCCTTACTAAAGATGTAAAAAATAAGATAGAAAATAACATAGACAACCAGTTTACAAGTTTCTTGACCTTGGGCAAGTGCCGTCATCTCTCTATTACTGGATTTATCTGTACAATGTTCATATCAATATCTGTATTAATATATTATTATACTGATCAGATTTATGTTCATTTAGATAGTGAAAATGCTTAAATATGATACTGACACAATTCAACAAATATTTCCCGAATGCCTACAATGACTTCATATAAAGCATTTCCCAGAGGACTTTGCCCAAGGACAATGTTCAGGGAATGTTAGCTGTTTAATGATCACTACTCAGATACACTGCAGCCATGCTCTCTTCTACACTGACATGTGGTTAAAATAACAAAGAGCCACTTTGTACTAGCAGGCCTCCTAGAGCTCACCTGTTTTAAGAGTCTTCTATGGGGATTAATGCGCTTCTGAAAAATTGTTTACAAAGGAAGAGGATTTATTTTTAGAATTTATTTCATGGTAAAGTAGATAATAAGGCATTGAGGGAATGTTATTTTCACTTTTTTAATCTATTATGAATTCTCACTGGTTATTGAGTAGCCAGAAATGTATTGTTTGCACTAAAACCAGACCAGAGAGTTTATGTTTTCTCAGTGACTTGAGCATTAATCCATGACATATGTCCAGTTCCTTTATTTCTTACCTTTCCAAGATTTGTTCCTATTTTAATAAGCCAATAGAATAAAAGAAATGCAGCTTTTAAAATGAGCTTTCTCTCTATGGGCACCTGCCTTTATATTATGAAGAAATTTAGAGATAAATGAAGATATAACATTCTTTTCTTTTTCAAGGCTACTTCAAAAAGTTCATAAGATTGGAATTAAATATTATTTCCATGCTAAATATTTTTGAAATACATGCATAGATTTTTTATAATATGCATTTTCCATTAATATTTTCAAGGTCCCTTGTGTACATTTAAGACATCAGTCTGGGGTCAGCGCTGTGGCATATTGGGTTAAAGCCCTGGCCTGAAGTGCCAGCATCACATATGGATGCCGGTTTGAGACCCAGCTGCTCCTTTTCTGATCCAGCTCTCTGTGATGGCCTGGGAAAGCAGTAGAAGATGGCCCAAGCCCTTGAGCCCCTGCATCCGTGTGGAAGACCCTGGGGGGAGGCTCCTGGCTTCTGGCTCCGGCCATTGCAACCATCTGGGGAGTGAACCATCGGATAGAAGACTTCTCTCTCTCTCTCTCTCTCCCTCTCTCTCTCTAACTCTGACTTTCAAATAAAAAAAAATAAATCTTAAAAAAAGAAGACATCATTCTGGGGTAGACATGGTGACATCGTGATGAAGTGGATTAAGCCACCACTGGGGACACCCACATCCTACATTGGAATGCCTGGCTTGAGTTCCAGATACTCCACTTTCAATGCAGCTTCCTGCTAATGCACACTAGCACTACCTGAGCAAGAGATGCTAGCTCATGTAATTGTGTCTCTAGCACCGACACGGCGTGAGGAGGCAAATGGTCTAATAGGCACTTAGGTTGGTCCTGGTTGGAATGAGGGAAAGGGGAAATCTCTAAGAGAGTGTAAAATGATTGCTTCTTCACAAAAGCTACATTTAGCAAGATGGAACTGCTGAATCCCCCTGCTGTGTTTCCAGTTTTATCACAAAAATAACAAAGAAACAGTGATTCTAGTTTTTTGAGTTTTGGTTTATCATGAGAATAGAAAGGAGAAGTTACTAATTACACCTTTCTGATGGCTTTTTGTTTTATCTTGAGCAAGCTAGACAGGATTACAAATCCAGCCTTTGGATGGGTTTTGTCCCCACACTCTGACTGATTGTTAGCTGCTGTCCTTTTTTTTTTTTTTTTTCAAAAACTTGTGCTTGCAAACTCCACTTCCACTGGTTTCTGAGGTCTACCTTTCTTGGAGCCCTGCTCCTGGCTACAGAAACAGGAGACTGCTAATTTAAATAAATCATGCTTTGTTCGCTGCCTTGTCCACATGGAAATTCTTCTTTCACATGAGATAAAAAACTGAGGTCAACTTTCTTGCCAGTTTCTGCAAAACAGAGGGAAACCCAGATGGAGTTCTGGACTCCTGGCTTTGGTTTACCCTAGTCCTGGCTGTTCAAAGCATTTGAGGAATGAATCAGCAGATGGGAAGATATCTCTCTCTGTCTCTGTCTCTTTCCCTCTCTCCCTCTCTCATTTTTTCTGTCACTCTGCCTTTCAAATAAAAATAAATAACCCACCAATCTGTATAAGAGCATTCGAGCCTTACTAAATCCTGGCTGTCCAGATGATGTATTTGTCACATGTCAGGGAAATACATGCTCTGCTCTGGGTCTGGTGTCTTGGGAGTGAAGTTTGGGAATTACAGAAATCTTCTTTTATCCACAGGGCGTGTATTCTAGAACCCTTAGTAAATGCCTCAAGGTCTAATTGCTAAGACATATATATATATATATAAAAAATATTTTTCCTTTATACTATAAATGCTATATTTTCCTTTTTTTATATATACTTTACACTATACTTTTCTTTTACCTGCATACATATGATACATTTTAATTTATAGATTAGGCACAGAAAGAGATGAACACTGTTAGCAGAGATAAGTGAAATAGAGGTTCTTGTAATCCTGCAAGAAAGAATTCAGGCATGAGACAGATATGAGTGGTAAGCAATGTAGCAATGATTAATGGGGTAGGACATCCATCAGAATGGATGGGCATCACTCCAAACAGCATCTGAGAGACAGTATCTAGCCACTCAGACTGGGGAAAGCAAGATTACATCGTCTGATGAAGAGAATACACCTGACAGGCCAGGTGGGCATCTCAGCAAATAACTGACAGAACTGAACTGAATACTCCTGATAGACAAGGTGGGCATCTCAGAAGACACTGAGGATGCAGTCTGTATTCAGATTAAGCTAATAAGGGAATGGGCTCCAGTTCTCTCCATTTCCCCTTTTCTTCCTCCTCCTTCTCCTGGGCAAAGGGTTTTCTGGATGTGCAATAGGTAAAATTCCTCCCCAAGATTTTATAACCCAGTATTATCAGATTGGGTAGCCCACCTAGTACTGTGCAGAGCAGATTACCCTAGATTGCCTTCCTGCTCAGAAAGCTGTAGATAGGCAGAGTTAGACAGTGAGAGAGAGAGACAGAGAGAAAGGCCTTCCTTCCATTGGTTCACCCCCCAAATGGCTGCTGCGCCCAGCGCGCTGCGCTTATCAGAAGCCAGCAGCCAGGTGCTTTCTCCTGGTCTCCCACGTGGGTGCAGGGCCCAAGCACTTGGGCTATCTTCCACTGCCTTCCTGGGCCACAGCAGAGAGCTAGACCAGAAGAGGAGCAACTGGAAGAGGTGCCCCAACTGGGACTAGAACCCAGAGTGCCAGCGCCACAGCGGAGGATTAGCCTAATGAGCCGTGTCACTGGCCACTATAAAGATTGTAATACCCAATGTTATCAGGCTGGGTATGCCATTTGTCTCTAGGCAGAAAGGATTCTCCTAGGGTGCCTTCCTTGGGGGAAGGCTGGGACCACCTATAAAGCTATTAGGGTATGGGCAGAACTCTGTAGTGTAAAATACTGGGCTGCTTCCAAGGTATGCTTCCCTGGTTGATGCATTCCTATCCCACAGGTGCTTTGTTTTCCTGAGTCCCCTCTCACACACAGGCTAATTTCTAACTTCCTATGTAACACAATGTTTAACAGTAAAATAGAAGAATTGTTACAATATAGTATAAAAGCATTTATATGAATATCCTCCCCTTTAAAATATCATAATGTACTGTACTCACCTTGTAGTGATATGAGTTGACACAGTGCTTGCTTATGTGATGAGATGAAATGAGATGAATGACGTAGGCAGTATGAGGTAGCATTGAAACTGAACTCCTGCAATGTAAAAGCTGGATGCAGCCTCTTTATCTGTTACCTTAGCCAAAAAGTTTCCATGCTTGTCCTTCATCAAAAGGAATTAACTTTCTTGAGGAAGTGATACAGCTGGCCCTACAAGGTTCTAATCCCCAGACTCCAAGTGTCATTGGCTTCTCCAGGTAGATAAGAATCTTGATGACCAGTATTGTTGAGGGGTGGTTTGTGTAGGGGAATTCCAGGTCCTGGCAGAATATAACTGCCACTCCAAACCAACTGGAGCCCACCTGGCCATCATAAATTCCCTAAAGAGCAAAGCATCAGTGACCAATCAAAGGAAGGTCAAGAGCACCACTGACCAACCAGGAAGTTGGACACAAGTTGATCATGCAGCTCTCAGTCCCAATTTCAATCTATAAGAAACTTCACCCCTAACTCCCGGGGAAAGCCTGGAAATTAAGCAACAGCTGCCTGACTCCTTGCTCTTGAACTTTGCAATAAATACCTACTTTCTTCCACCACTCCTGATGCCAGTATTGGCTTTCTGTGAGTCAGACAAGTAGACCCACTTTGGGGTTCTACAGCAACACCTGCAATTAGCTGGGGGTGTTGTTTGGGAACATAAAGATTAGGTTTTGGAAATGAGGAGGTTAAAGAAGTAAAACTGTTTAGAATGAAATGAATTTGGAAAGAGAGTGAAATCTCCCAAGGCAATGAGATCTCATTATGACATTTATGATTTAGGATCCCATGTCTCCACTTCCTTTTTCTTTACTGCCATTTTTTTCTTGGATGTTAATCCTAGTTCATTAACAAATGTGTAACTTTTATTGCAGATAAATTCTATAAAATTAACAAATTGTGAACATCTACTATGTGCCAGCCATTGGGGATATGAAGGTGAAAAAGAGTTTCTCATTCCAATGCTCTTTAGCGTACGGATGACAAACACATTGCATGTTTTAAGAAAGAGAGTGATATGTTTACAGGTTTAGAAATATTATTTAGAGGTCATCGCTGTGGGTAAAGCCGCCACCCACAGTGCCGGCATCCCATCTAGTCCTGGCTGCTCCTCTTCTGATCCAGCTCTCCACTACGGCCTGGGAAAGCAGTAGAAGATGGCCCAGGTCTTTGGGCCCCTGTACCCATGTGGGAGACCAGGAAAAATCTCCTGGCTCCTGGCTTTAGATCAGCACAGCTCTGGTTTGTAACCAGTTGGGGAGTGAGCCAGTGGATGGAAGACCACTCTTTCTCTCTCTCTCTCTCTCTCTCTCTCCCCCTCTCCTTCTCTCTCTGTGTAACTCTGACTTTCAAATAAATAAATATTTTTTAAAAAAAGAGAGATTATTATAATATGACCCTGTGGAGAAGGGATTTAGAAAAGAATTATCAGGAGCAGGTTATCTATTAGGTTTCTATATTTTCTCTCAGAACATTTCCTGATCTGGCCTATGAACACTTGAAAATAATATGCAGCCCCATGTACTCTTTCATATATTTTCATCCTTTTCCGTGTTTTTGTGTAATATATTTTTGTAGTGTATGTTTTAAAAATTGATTTTAATTCAATGTATTTAACATAAGAAAAATAACATTTAAAATGAACTTCAAAAAATTTCTAGAAAATAGAATTAAAAGATATGTTTATTCTTCTTTTAAAAATTTGAAATCTGTGCATACAAGGAATCTTTGAAAAGTTCATGGAAATGGATTTTTCTAATTATGCATGGATATCAAAAATTTTAGCACCAAAGAATCCTTATTTTTAATTCCAATTTTATACAAAATTTGAAATCCTGTTGTATACTATTCATATTATAAAAATTTAGATTTTATTTTACATTAAACAGATAGTTTGTCTATAAATACTTAAAATTGCATATTATATCATATTTGAGTTTGGTAACAGATATATTCACATGTTAAAATGCCAATTCAAAGCCAGGAGCCAGGAGCTTCTTCCTGGTCTCCCTCGTGGGTGCAGGAGTCCAAGGACTTGGGCCATCTTCCACTGCTTTTCCAGGCCATAGCAGAGAGCTGGATCAGAAGAGGAACTGCCGAGACTAGAATCGGTGCCCATATGGGATGCCGGCACTTCAGGCCAGGGCATTAACCTGCTGTGCCACTGCACTGGCCCCTTATAGTATTACTTTTCAATAATCTCCTGGAAGTAGTTAAGCTAATAATATATTTAGAATTTTATCATCTCTTACACAGTTCCTGGCCAGTTTTGGTTTCAAAATTATCTTACCTCCACAAATAAATCAGAGAATATTTTCTCATTTTCCATCCTCTAGGAGAAAAATGTATAAAAATTGGTATCCTTTAAAAAAATGAGAGAACTTGCGTGTTTCAGATTTAGGACTTTGGCTTAAGGCATTGGTTCCCTACAGGGATACCTGACAGTGGCTGGAGACCTACTTGGTTTCTCAACAAGGAGATGTGGTTTGTCTTTGGTATTTAGTGGGTGGGGCCAGGAATGATGTTCAACATCCTCCTGTGCCCTGAGTATTATCTATTCCAAAATGTCAAAACATTAATGTTAGAGAAATCCTGTAATTTGCAGTAAAATGGATGGACCTGGCGGACACCATGTTAAGTGAAATAAGCCAGACACAGAAAGACAATTACTATATTACCTCATTTGTACATGGAAGCTAAAAAAAAGTCTATATGAACTTCGAAATGTGAATATTATAGGCTAGGAGGGGGAGAGAGTTATTGTATAAGTAGGAATTTTGGCAACAGAATTCATGAGGGGATGAATTCAAGTATGAGCTCTAGTGATAGAGAAAATGATCATGCCAGTCCCAGCTGTGGGAAATATCAGAAAAGGAGCAATATCAGAGCCAAATCTAATACATTCTGCATTGGATTTGACTTGACAAGCAGTGCACTCCTGATACAGAAGGTATGGGGCTGAGCTGATGCTATGTAAGTGCAGTGAAAGAACATCGGAATCACGTGATGGAAGGCAGGCAGAGGACAGTCATGGTGAGATCATTGATGAAAGGAGTGAGAAACCGAGAACTGTAGACCATACACTGAATGTGAAGGTGTTTGTTATGAGGTGCAGGCACAACTGGGCTCAGATACTGGCTCTATGACTTACAATGGGGCCAGAGACTTGTTAGCCTCAATTGCCGCCTTTACAAGAACAGATAACAGTAGTACCTGTTATATAGGGTTGTTGTGTAGATTGAAGGAGATACTCATATGAGGTATATAGAAAAGTTCTTGGTTTTCTGTAGACTCTCCGACTGTGGGTATTATTTTTCTTTAAAAGTCGCAGTGGGGACAGCAACTTGATGAACTAGTTAAGCCACTGCCTGAGAGGCAGGCATACCATATCATTACACCAGTTCCACTTCCAATCCAGCTCCCTGCTAATGTATCTAAAAAAGCAGCAGAAGATGGTCCAAGTACTTGGATCCCTGCACACATGTTGAAGACCCGGGTGTAGTTCTTGGCCCCTGGTTTCATCATGGTCCAGCCCTGGCTATTGCAGCAATTTGGGGAGTGAACCAGCAGTTGAAAGATCTCTCTCTCTCTCTCTCTCTCTCTCTCCCCCTTTCTTTCTCTTTATCTCTCTCTTTCTTGTCTTTAGCTCTTTCTGTAACTGCCTTGCAAAAAAATAAATTTTTATAAAAAGACTTCGGGCATATGTGTGACTCAGTGAGCTGTGGCATGAAGACATCAGGGTGTGAAATGTACACTGGTGATCCTGTAAAAGGTCCTTAGTAGTGTGTGGAATGTGGAATGTGGCATGGGTCCACATTGGTGCATGTGGCAGAGGGAGAAAGACTCCAATAAAGACACTGCCTGACACACACATGCATTCACAGAGACGCAGACACACACACACACATAGCTCCTTTCTAGAGTGTCAAAGCTTTTCCAAGCCCCTGTTTGACCCAGTTCAATCACTTCTCCCTTTGGTGACTCGTACACCTAAAAATAAGTATCAGATGAAAATTACTGATGCGTGAGAACCTAAGGCTAGAAGAAGTTTGTGCCTTGTTAGATTTGCTTCATTATTTATAATCATTTTTATAGTTATGATCTTTTAAAAACAATCTCTACTGAAATATTTTAATTAGCAAACATAGTAATGCTAATTGCAGCTGTTAAAACCATGCAAAGACTGGAACTGATATCAGAATTGGCACCCTAAAATTCAATATCAGAATATGGCCCCTTTAAAAGTTCCCAAAAGTCCCATCTGAGTCACCATATGAAATTGGAATTGGGGTGTCATGTGATATCACCATATATGCTTATTAATAAATTCCCAGTATTAATAAGCCAGTGTGGATTCTTTCCTAATATTCAGAGAAGAATTCCAAATAATAGCATAGATAAACGAGACAGCATGGTATATTATGAAGCTTTTATTCAGTGAGAGAAATGCATAGGAGAGTGAGAACGTTAGTCTAATCTTAGGAGAAGGGAAAATCTGGAAATCAGGTTGGGATCCATAACAAGCAGAAAGCAGGCCAAAAGCTACATGCAGCAAGTGTTTTGAGTAGCTATCCACAGCTTATCACGAGCAGCTTTTGGGGCACTCCTTGCTTTTTCTATATTTTTCGAAGGGGAGTGGTTACATGATCTGGTGGGCAGGTGGGCACCCAGGTGTGGTCAGGTAGGGCATGAGGTCACACAGGGGTGTGGCAAAGGTGTGGTCTTCCAGGTCCCAAACTTGACCAGTTTTATCCCATATGCTTGCCTACCTCAGAATCTCCTCCCCTGCCTGATCTCCATTCCTACTCAACTGAAGTGAACAGTGTTATCCCAGACACGAATCTTGTCAAAACCACCATCAAAGAAAATACCAAAACACACATAAGCACACATAAGCAGTGTGGGAAAGAAATGTTGTTGGCATTGAATGTAGCAGGAATTGAGCCATTTCATATAGATTCCTCTTAACTTGCTGATGTAATTTAACAATAGGTTATGGAAAATGATTGTGGTTTCATGTCTTAAAATGTACTTCTTAAATCCATTTTGAATGCATTTGGGCATCTGTGTAAAGCAAGGCTTTTCTTTCCCACATACCCAAATTGCCCATCTTGCTCCTGGTCCATTGCCTAAATTATGGGCCAATACCACAGTGAGTTCATTGTCATTGCCATTGAACTCTCCTTGGAATCCATTAAGGTATAGTCCTTCCTTGTCTCTTCCTCTTTTCTTATCCCTGTCTTGCATATGGATTTAACATCTGTTTACCAACTCCCCACAGGGGTTCCATTGAGATGTCAAAAGCATTTTGAAATTCAAAATTAATTTTAAAAAATTGTCTTTCTAATTATAAGTTTCTCTTTTAGGAAAATTCCTGGAATAAGCATCATGTTACTCAAGTCTTCTTATATTCTGCAGTTAAAATTTAGTTGCATTTTTCAAACCATTCATGAACAACCATCACTGAAAAGCTCATTGTAGGCATTTTAGGTTTTATCAGTGTCACAAACAGCTTCTTTTTTCCCATTCTTTTTTCGGATGGATGTTTGCTGGGCTGTCAGTGAAACACTGATTTCTATAGAGCTTTTCTTTTTATTGCACTTCACAAACATCTATATACCATTTTCTTTGTTCTAGACATGTTACATGTTTTGGTAAATAGTGTATTAAAACTCCTGTGTTTTCGCTGTTGTATCATCAAGGCCTAAAACAAACAATGCCATCTGTGCTTTAGAGGTAGCTCCACATTAGCAGCTCATTATCCAGTGCTAGATATTGCCAGAGAGAACGAGAAGATCCCTTGTTTCGGGGGCCTTTCCTCTCTGGACAGTAATCTAGAACATTCGGCTCTGTTCTGGCATCTGGATCTTCGGGTAAACAGGTTGATACGACTTTGCTGCTAAGTGGCCCAGGTTTGCCTGAGCAGCCACGTGGAAGCCACTCTCCAAGGCTCATTTTGGTGAACTGTTTGGCAATGTAATCAGAGGGCTATAGCCGGCTAGTTAGCAGGTTGACTCACAGCTCGAATCCTGATGGTTCCAGATGGGAAGTGGAAACCTGTTTGTGAGTCACAGTGCTCAAGGGATCACCATCCTTTTTCGCTCTTGGGGCTGACTGATGGTTTCCTCATTTCCTCCGTTGCTGCCCCTTACTGAGCTGGAATAATTGCATCGGTTTCAAATGTTTGCAGATGATGAAATGAGGAAGTTCCTGTGTAATCAATCACCCGGGCTGTGCTGTCCTTCACAGGACACAGCTGAGTGCCCACACGTCTCTACCTCGGAGCACGGCTACAGCTCTTGCTTGAAACACTGTTGTACTTTGCAGGCCAAAGACAAGCACTCTGTCCTCATCTAACACTTCTGTGTTGACACCTGTCAAAAGTTTTAAGGGTTTCATGAACAGCAAATCGGTACAAATCACCGATGCATCATTCGGTTGCCTGTCTGTAAACGACACTGGGTTGTGGTATCCTCAGAACTTCCTTCACTGATGTATTTCTGTTCCTCTGACCCTCAGCCCGTGAGCCCAGGCTGCCTTGGGCTACTTATTCAAACTTTAAAGTGCCAGTTAGTGCCTGGCGTGGTAAATCTTCCTTAGTCGCACTGTTGGGGATTGTATCAGAATATGCCCTTCTGAGTGAATATAATGCCACTTGGTCAAATTCAGGAGGAAAAAATTCTGTGACGATTTTAAACATGCGAGGTATATCAAATTTTACATTTTATATGTTGTGCATGTTGAATATATACATTTTAAAATGTATAATACATATTGAATTTTGCGAAAAATGCATAAGTATCAAATGTTCTATCTGGCATAATGGAAACATATATGAGGAGTCTTCAAAAAGTTCATGAAAATTGCATTTTATGAAAAATCTATGCATGAATTTCAACTTTCTGCACCAAATTAAACTGATGTTTTAATTCCATTTTTTGAAGAAAGTACCTTTTATCTCTTCAGTCCAGTCTCCTTTCATGTGCCTTATGAAATGATTATGATTTCTCCTGGGCTGTTGGAACTATCTTATAGGTTTTTAAAGAATCTTAGTGTGTTTATTTTTGTGCATTTTTATTCCCTTTTCGTTTCATCAATGACTTCTCTGTTTGTCTATCATCTGTGTACTTATCTGTCTACATTGTTTCTGCCTACCACTTTTTTTTTTTGACAGGCAGAGTGGACAGTGAGAGAGAAAGAGAGACAGAGAGAAAGGTCTTCCTTTTTGCCGTTGGTTCACCCTCCAATGGCCGCTGCGGCCGGTGCGCTACGGCCGGCGCACTGCACTGATCCGATGGCAGGAGCCAGGTGCTTCTCCTGGTCTCCCATGGGGTGCAGGGCCCAAGCACTTGGGCCATCCTCCACTGCACTCCCGCGCCATAGCAGAGAGCTGGCCTGGAAGAGGGGCAACTGGGACAGAATCCGGTGCCCCGACCGGGACTAGAACCCAGTGTGCCGACACCGCAAGGCAGAGGATTAGCCTAGTGAGCCGCGGCGAGGGCCTCTGCCTACCACTTTTACCTGTCTTAGATTTCATAGTTTTTCGTTTGTTATCTTGGGATTTCTAATTGGATCAAACATAATCCATGCATTTCCATAGCATCATTAAGAGTAGATGAATAATGTACATTAAGTAAAAGAAAACACATCCTCATTCACGCTCCGTGCACATGGCCATGTAGGAGGACTCAGGAGAGTGCTTTTTCTGAGTACTCCCTCCCAAATGAAACCCCTGATGCCCTGGAAAACCTTTGCATGTTGTGAATGGCCATGCTCTCTGCAGGTGGTTCAAACCACAGCTGCTAGAGAAGGCCCCTTTGCTACACTCACACCTCCAGGGAAAGGTGTGTGGGCTTAGATAGCAGAGCAACATGTCTGGAGCCTTGGGCTGTAGAACTGGGATCATGTGTGGGTAACATAACCCTTAGCATTCTGGGTCAGTCGCAGGTGAGTTCACTCTTGAGCTGTGCGGCAAGGGCAGAGGAACAGTGACCCCATCTGCTGCCTGGGCTGTTGGGAAGATCCAAGGGGAGAATCCTCAGAAGGTCCCAGCGCAGTGCCTACCTGGAATGAGCTCTCAGGAAGGCCTGTTCACATTGCAGGTATGAATTCCATTGCCAAACAACACCCCAAACTACTTGGAGGCATTGCTGCAGAACCCCCAAACTGGGTCAACTCGCCTGAAGCCCAATGTGCACAAAGCCAATCACTGACATTGGGGTGGGGGAAGGAAGTAGGTGTTTATTGCAAAGCTCAGAGCAAGCAGCTGGGCAGCTATGGCTTAGTTGCCAGGCTCCCCTGCAAGTTAGGAGTGGAGGTTCTTATAGATTTGAAATTGGGACTGATAGATGCGTGATCAGCTCATCTCCAAGTTCCTGATTGGTCAGTGGTGCTCATGACCTTCTTTTGATTGGTCACTGATGCTTTGCTTTTTTAGAGGACTAGTGATGTACAGGTGGGCTCTAGTTGTCTGGGGGTTATTTGAAGGTGGCAGTTACGTTCTGCCAGGATCTGGAATTCCTCTACACAAACCACCCCAGGACATTGCTGGCCATCAACGTGTTTATCTGTTGGAGAAGCAAAGAACTCCTTGAGCCTGGTGAGTAGAACCTTATAAAGCCAGCTGGATCACTCCCTCTAGTCAGTGAATTCATTTTGAAAAGGGACAACCAAGGACACCTTGGGCTAGTGGAGACAGACAAGAGGCTGGGTCCTGCTTTTACATTATAGGGTTTCAGTTTCATTTCCTTCCTGAAAAAAATTGGAGAAGTTACTGGTAGTAGAGCAAGTAAAATATAGGCATTTCCCTGTACCTTTAGAATTAAAATGTTTTTATTAGAGGAGTTTCGGGTGCTCAATTAACTAGAAAAAGGAAACAAAGGTATTTTAAGGAAGACTGAGGATCGCTGGAGCGCCTCTCCCGTTCAGCCACTCCTCCAGCTTACTTTTAGGCATTCATTGCTGGCAGCTATGAGACCATTCAGAAACTGATTGGAGGGGTTGGCGCTGTGGTAAAATGGGTAAAGCTGCTGCCTGTAATGCCGAATTGAGTTCTGGCTGTTCCACTTCCAATCCAGCTCCCTTCTTAGCTGCCAAGAAAGCAGTAGAAGATGACCCAAGTCCTTGGGCCCCTGCACCCGTGTAGGAGTCCCAGAAGAAGCTCCTGGCTCCTGGCTTTGGATCAGATCTCCTTGTCCATTGTGACTATTTGCGGAGTGAACCAGTGGATAGTAGACATTTCTCTGTCTCTGCCTCTACCTCTCTCTGTAACTCAGCCTTTCAAATAACTAAATCTAAAAAAAAAAAAAAAAAAAAAAAAAAAAAAAAAAAAAACTTATCAGATAAATAGGTAGAAAGTCAACATGTACATATGTACATACACATACCCATCCCCAAACTGCCCCCCCATATGCTCTAAAACAGGCACAGCCACTGGTCTGTACCCCTCAGCTCCTGCTGAGACACCTCTCTCAGTAGCAATGCAAGGTATTCTTACACAACTGTTCTTTTTAAAAACAGCAAGTATGCTGTACACTTACTTTTCTAGTTTTTTCTCACTTACAGTATGCCCTGGAGTTCTTTCCAGGTCAATAAATGTATCTGGTGTTCCATTTTAAACTTCAACATTTTAACCTATGTAAAAAATGTTCTATGTAAATTCTGAAGTTCTGGTTTAACAGTTTATATTTTCCACAGTTGTCTGATTTTCCTAACAAGCACTTGACCATAGTTCTTGATGGAACAAAGATGTAAGCCTCAGCCATTCTTGTTCATTGCCCAAAAGATAGATAAAAACTGGAATGTATTCCTTGCGCTTGAAACTCAATTGGGTCTCACCCCCCATTGCCTTCATACCCCACCCCCCACAGCCACCTTAAAACCAGTTGCTGAAAACACCTGAAAGACCAGTTCCGGGAATTCCCCTCTGCCTGCTGCCCTCTACCCCAACCCCATCCCCAGCCCTCCTGAAATATAAAAAGGCCAGGCCCCTGGGGTCTGGCCTTCTGCCACATGTTCCATCAGTGTGCACGCTGGCAGTTGGTCACCCACCTCTATGGATTTATTTTCTCTGAATAAATTCGGCCTGGCTGTAAATTCGTACACTGCCTCCTCTCTATTCTGTGCCTCTTTTCCTAACATTTATGGTGCCCTATGTGAGCAGGCACCAATGTCCAACTCTTTTCCTAAAAGTTCTTGTTTCAACTCTGTCCACTATTTTTTATTTTAAAGATTTGTTAATTTATTTGAAAGTCAGAATTACAGAAAGAGAGAGAGTGACAGAAAGATCTTTCATCACCTGGTTCACTCCCCAGATAGCCACAAAGGCCAGGGTTAGGCTGGGCAGAAGCCAGGAGCTTCATCTGGGTCTTCCACATGGGTGGTAGGGGCCCAAGCACTTGGGCCATCTTCTGTGGCTTTTCCCAGGCCATTAACAAGGACCTGAATTGGCAGAGAAACAGCTGGGACTTGAATGGCATCACAGGCAGAGGTTTTACCCATTACATCACAACATTGGCCCCACTCTGTCCATTTTTGAAGAAAGAAACCATACAGTTTTTTTTAATTAATTAATTTATTTGAAAGGCAGAGTTACAGAGAGGCAGAGGCAGAGAGAGAGAGAGAGAGAGAGAGAGAGAGAGAAAGAGAGATCTTCCATCTGCTGGTTCGCTCCCCAAATGGCCACAATGGCAGGAGCTGTGCCTATCCGAAGCCAGGAGCTTCTTCCAGTCTCTCATGTGATTGCAGGGCCCCAAGGACTTGGGCCATCTTCTACTGCTTTCCCAGGCCATAGTAGAGAGCTGGATCGGAAGTGGAGCAGCCGGGACTTGAACCAGCACCCATATAGGTTGCCAGCACTGCAGGTGGTGGCTTTACCAGCTATGCCACAGTGCTGAACCCAAAACCATATAGTTTTTTTTTTTTTTTTTGGAGAGGCAGAATGGACAGTGAGAGAGAGAGAGAGAGACAGAGAGAAAGGTCTTCCTTTTGCCGTTGGTTCACCCTCCAAGGGCTGCCACGGCCAGCGCGCTGCAGCTGGCACATCGCGCTGATCTGAAGCCAGGAGCCAGGTGCTTCTCCTGGTCTCCCATGAGGGTGCAGGGCCCAAGTACTTGGGCCATCCTCCACTACACTCCCGGGCCACAGCAGAGAGCTGGCCTGGAAGAGGGGCAACCGGGACAGAATCCGGTGCCCCGACCAGGACTAGAACCCGGGGTGCCGGTGCCACAGGCAGAGGATTAGCCTATTGAGCCACGGTGCCGGCCCAATATAGTTTTAATTTGGTAGTTTTTCAATGTCATTTTAGTATCCAGTATGAAGAATGTTATTACTCTTTAATTTTGTGAATGAGTTCTGCAAGCTGAACTGGCCACATGTGCCATTTAATTATGGATTCATTTTACACCAGTTCAGCCTGGCCCCATTTCAAGTGCTTTGACAGCCACATGTGGATAGTGTCTGCCTACTGGGTAGGGTGGATGCAAAATATTTGTATCAATTTAGAAATCTTTCTTGGACACCACTGTGAAAGAGTCACATATTTAGGAATTTTTAATGCAGTTTTCTTAAACTGCCAATGAGATATAATTTAACATCTTATCATCCATAATCTTGCCATATAGCAATGTGGATATAGGGACTGGTGTGTCACACCAGGTTCGACTACCACCTGGAGCACAGGTTCGAGTTCTGCCGCTCCTCTTCTGCTCCAGCTCCCTACTAATTCTCCAGGAGAAGCAGCAGAAGATAGCTCAAGTACTTTGGTCCCTGCCACCCATTTGGACACCAGTATGGAGAAATGTGGGTATAGCCATTGGTTCAAAGTTTCTTATCTCCCTCAATAATGTTTGATAGGTTTATTTGCATAAGTTCCACATATTTCTTGATAAATTGGTTTTGTTACTCAAAGAACAGGCATTATCTTAGTTTTACAGATGGGAGACTTTGAGAAAAGAGGGACTTAGATCACACGAGTTAATATTTACTCTATATTCTATTGAAATTTTTGATAAGGATTTGTTCTAAAGGTCGAGAGAGAGAGAGAGAGAGAGAGAGAGATTTTCCATCACCTGATTCACTTCCTAAATGAATTGACCCAGGCAGAAGCCAGGAGCCAAGAGCTTCACGTGGGTCTCTCACATGGGTGCAGGGGCCCAAACACTTGGGCCATCTTCCACTGCTTTCCCAAGAGCATTAGCAGGAAGCTGGATTGGAATTGGAGCAGCCCAGACTTGCCCAGACTTGAACTGGCATCCATATAGGATGCCAGTGCTGCAGGCCATGGTGGATTAAAGTTCTGCACCACAGTACTGGCCCCAAAAGCAATTGCTGTTATAGGAATCCTTCCATGGGGAGTATTTTTAGATTTTTATTTATTTTCATTTTTAGAAAGGCAGAGAGAGAGAGAGAGGCACAGACACAGACAAAGAGAGATCTTCCACCTGCTATTTCATTCCCAAGTGCCTGCAATAACAAGGGCTGGGCCAAGCTGAAGTTGGGAACCAGGAACACAATCTGCATCCTTCACCCCCCAACTCCCCACCCATTTCCTAAACCCTTGACGGAGATGACAGAGATCTAAGTACTTGAGCCATCACATGCTGCTTCCCAGAGTGCATTTGCAGAAATCTGCAGGCATCTCATGCAGGGTCTTTATTGTTGTGACAAGTATCCACCCCCTAGGAGAGGTTTTTATGCTTCATGTTTTCAGTCTAAATCCTGATACCGTGCAAAAGGTTTTTGGATGTTCTTTTCAGAAAAGATTTTGGAAATTTTTTGTATTATTTTGATAAGATGCAAGAATTTTGCCAATGTGAGCTCCTTATTTTAATCCCCTTGATCTTTGTCAATAGTGGTCTCTCTGATGGGGTTTACAAGCAGTTAGTACTTTTATATCACAATTTACTTAGGTAAGGGTCCCTTATTCTTTTGTGTGTAGTTTCACTTTCCTCTCTAACGTAGCAGATAAGCTTTTGTTGTGGACAAAAGACCTTAGAAACCAAACCCTAAATTTAGCAATGCAGTAAGGGGGCAGTTTTAAGGAAATTTCAGGGCAGATTTCTTGGGGAGTGGTCAGGTCCCCCTTCTGCCAGTGGGACAGAACTGTCTTGGACTGTGGTTCCTGGGAATTCTTACCTTGTCCAATGTTTCCAGGTCCTATCAGCCAGTGGTGAGCCCCACTTGTGGGGAGGACTTCTCCCTGAAGTCTTGGGAGTAGTGCACAGTCATCCATCTTGTGGGGTTGGGGGTGGGGGTCCATCATCGCTCCATCCATGCCCTGAACCAGTGGCTCAAAGGGCTAGTGCGGTGGGTTTCCTTGTGAGGAAACCAGATGTTATGGACAAAAACCCAGGAAACCAAACAGCACTCCAGGCTTTCGGAGGAAAGGCACACAGCTCATTTACACATGTGGACTTGATGAGACTCCTTTCTCAAGAGTCAAGCCCCAATCCTTTGTCTTTCCCTACATTTGCTACGGACCCCCCTCCTGCTTGCCATTAAGGAGCCAGTTGGAGGGAATGCTACAGATTCCCTCCTGCTTCTTATCAAAGGTCCAACTGTGTCCAAGCAAACCCATGCTGACTCTACAAACCGGTTCCCCACCTGCCATAGTCGCAAACCTAAGGCCTAGTCACATACCTAAGACAAGATAGTTGTGCCCTGAAACTCCTTAAGTTATAATTTACTGGATCGTGATTTGTTAGTCCCCGAGGGCCTAAGATAACAGTGTGTTCCCGGAAACTGCCCCTAAACTGTCTCGAAACCGCCATGTTATGCCTTGCTGAATTTAGGGTATAGAAGTAGAGAATGACAGTGGATTGGGGCTTGACTTGAGACATGAGTCTAGTAAAGCCCACATGCATACTAAACTGTGCCTTTCCACCAAAGCGTCGAATGCCATTTGGTTTCTGTGGTCTTTGTAACACTTTTCTACCCTACATTTAGCAAAGTGGTCATGAGGAAGTTTCGCAGCAGTTGACAGGGGAGAAGTGGAGTCCTGTCTAGGCATGGGCAAGGCCATCTGTGTTCATGGCCTCCAGCTCTCTTTCCTGCCACTTCTGGTGCTTTCCTCATCCATGCTGTGCATAAATCTTAAGTTATTTATAAACTATTTGCTGTCTTCTTTTTTCTGTTGTGAAAGGGTATGTTTAAACACTCATTGCTCATAGAGTGCTCATTTTAGTCTTTTTCCTCTCTGCTACCCCACTAAGAAATCTTCAGAGTTCTATGATTTTTAGTCGATGCATTTCAGTTTGAAGGGAGATAATTTAATCCTTTATATGGAATGTATCACAATATTTCAAGCATGTTTTCACAAACAAGAGGCTGCTACCCATCATTAGTACAGAGCATCTTAGACCCCAGCCTTATCTGGAGCTAAGGTACTTCCCTTCTCCATTAGACATCATTGTATATCTTTGTAGCTTACATAACAGTGACTTTACACCTGGTGATTGGCATTGAGAGGGTCCTTCCTGCCAGCTCCCGGGGTTGCCCGTGTAGCAATATGAAATAGAAATAATTGCAAAAAAACAATGGAGGTGACACTGAGCCTCTTAGAAGCTCACATTCTCATAGGTAGATCCTCAGTAAGAGAACATATATGTAAAGCTTCTAGTTAGAACGAGTAACAAAGCTATAATCACCCCTTAAGTTTTTGTTAGTTTCCTGTTTTTATAATATTTTCATATTTGTTGTTTCATTTTGTCCTCAAAATAAAAATAAATATTGAAAACAGTAGAATGCAGTTATAAATGTATACAAAGAATTTATATATAATGAACAGTACATAAATTTGTACAGTATGGAATATATGTGGGTATCCTTAAAAAGTACTCACTGCCATATCTGAATAGTGCAGCAAACATTTGACAAATGCTTCTTAATATTGCAGCTCTTTCTCCTCCTCTCCCCCTGCTTCTCTTTCTCTTACCTGTAAGATCGTCACAAAACACACCAAACACCAGAGTAAGGGAAAGGGTTTATTGGGGAAAACCCAGCAGACAGGAGGGAAGACGTGAAGAAGAAAAAGAGAAGGAGAGTGTAAGAGAGAGAGAGAGGAGAGGAGCTAGCTAGGAGAGAAGAGAGCAGAGAGGAGCTGAGAGAGAGAGGGAGAGGAGAGAGGGGAGTGAGAGAGAAGCACCAGGTGTTCAGGAACAAGTCCTTTTAAAACTTTGCCAGAGGGCAGGCAGGGAAGAAGGAGCAGCAAATCCCATTAGGATGGGAGTGGAGCTTGACACCGGTGGTTGGGCTATGTGGCCACCTGGCTTCCAGCAATGGCGGCAGGGGCTAGAGCCTAGGATGGTGTCAAGGTATAGATTGCACCATAGATAAAATTCCACCATTTTCCTAACATTTTCCACTTCCTCTTTCTTCCTCCCTCTCCCTCTTCTCTTCTGCTCTCTCCTCTCTGTCCTTTCCCTTCCTTTTGTATTTTTACCCTCCTCTTCTCCCCTCCTCTTCATATTAAACTATATCAAAAAGTTTTATATTTTCTTGCTATGTAACTGGGCATACTGTTCATATCAATTGGCTACTTAATGTTACTCCATGGTTATTCATTCTCCTTTAACAATAATTTTCATGTTTTAAAATTTAATTTATCTTATGTGGGGTGTATTTGAGCATGTGAGAAGGGATTCATATTTTCGGGGGATTTTTTCTAAACAAATCAAGTATTTGCCTTATTGTTATGGGTAAAATGGTGATGAAGAAAGGCAACCTTGGTTCTTTGTCTCAGGGGAAAGAATTTCCATGCAAACAAAAAAGTGACAAATCAAGATTTATTTAAGTCAGAAACATCCTGCCACAGCAGTGAGGAGGGGACTCCAAGAAAGGCAGACTCAAGGAACTGGTAGAAATGGAGCCTTTTAATCACAATTTTCCTGGGTCGGGGGGGGGCGGAGGGCTGGGAACAGAATAGCAGCTAGAAAACAGACAGAGGATAAGGATAAAACCCATCAAAGGCCTGATTTGCAATCCTATCTGTTCTGTTTAGTTTGCTCAGGATAAAAAAAAAAAAAAAAAAAAAAAAAAAAAAAAAAAAAAAAACATCAGAAGGGTGAGATTGGTGACTTCTTTCTGTTTTCACAGTAAATTGAAAACTCAAAAGCATAGAATCACAACTTCCTTGCTATTCTCATGATAAAACTGGAAACTCCAAAGGAGTGGGATTGGCACTTTTGTCTTCCTCTGTCTCTCCCTTTATCTGTAACTCTGTCTCTCAAATAAAGGAATAAACTTTTACCCCCCCCCCCCAAAAAAAAGTAGTGAGAACTACCTGAAAGTAATTTCTGAAAGTTGGGCAGAAAAAGGAGAAATATATTCTAGCATCTATCGTTTTCTTGTATTCCAGCAATTATGAACTAGAATATACAAAGTGAAAATATCCTAGTCAGAATAAATTTAATATTAGGATTTAAAAACTTGGGGCTAGAGTTATAGCATAGTGGGTAAAGCCACTGCCTGCTACACTGACATCCCCTATGGGTAATGGTTTGTGTCTCGGATGCTCCACTTCAGATCCAGATCCTTGCTAATTCCCTGGAAAAATCAGCTGAAGCTGGCCCAAGTGTTTGAGCCCCTGCCACCCACGTGGCTGAAAGAAACTCCTGGCTCTTGGCTCTGGCCTGGCCCAGCCCTGGCTGTTGTGGTCATCTGAGGAGTGAATCAGCAGATAGAAGATCTCTCTTGCCTTTCAAATAAATTTTTTAAAAAATACTATTTATTTATTTATTTCAAAGGCAGAGTTACAGAGAGAGAGAGATCAAGAGACAGATATTCCATCTGACAGATCTTCCAACTGCTGGTTTATTCTCCAAACGGCCGCAATGGCCAAAGCTGGGCTGATCTGAAGCCAGGATGCAGGAGCTTCTTCCAGGTCTCCCACATGGGTGCAGGGGCCCAAGTACTTGGGCCATCTTCTACTGCTTTCCCAGGCCATACCAGAGAGTTGGATCAGAAGTGGAGCAGCAGGGATTCAAACTGGTTCTCATATGGGATGCTGGCACCACAGGCAGAGGCTTAACCTGTTAAGCCACAATGCAGGCTCTACAGTAGTTCTCATAGCTTTCTTGTGAATGCTTTTGACTATTCTATATTGGTAACTTTACTTGTGTGCTAGTTGCATTCTAATAGCACAGGCAAGTAACACTCGAAATCATGACACTGTCTATGAATCACAAAATTGAAAAGTTTTCCAGAGTCCTTACTTTTGTGTTTACACATCATTTCCTGTACTCCCATCACAACTATTCCTTCTACTTGAAGGTTTTACAGCTTTATTCTAAGAAGTGGGCCCTCTAGTAATAGCTTTACAGGAACTTGGATACACACTGATCAAAGGATACCCTAGTAGCCACATGAAAGCTCACTAGAAAAAAACTTGGTTTAAAGCATCACTAGCCAATAGGAACATAAGATGAGCCATGTTTGTAATTTTAAGTTTTTTATAACTATATTAAAACATACAACATAAACTGGCAGAAATATTAGCACTATATTTTATTTACTTAGATACATTAAAATATTATACTTTCAATATTATTCAGTTTCTTCATACTACATGCTGAGAACCTGGGATATAATTTATGCTTTCAGTATATCTCCATTTGGACTAGTTTAGTTTCAAGTGATAAAAGAAGCATATGGCTGTTGAGTCCGAATTTCCCAATCAATGCACAAGGCACAGTTGCGGATGCAAAAGCAGAGTTTTATTTGTTACCAGAAGTCTGGGACCCCCTATCCGCACACAGCCGTTTAGCCACACGCAGGCAAAAGGCCCCCTTCCACGTACAAGAGAAGTTTTTATAGCCTCACATAAACAAGTATACACATCACCTTATACATAGGTTACCTTCTTATTCTCTATATGGCAAGGTATTGGGACCAAACATGTGCATTGGTTCATTTAAACATAAAGACTATATACGTTATGTGGCAGGAAGGCCACACAAAGGAGATGGCACAAGCAGGAACTGGTGGGAAGCATTGGGCCATAAATTCCAGGGGAGCTGGTGGGGAGCAGAAGGTCATACATTCCAGGGGAGCTTACTTTATTTGTTCTGAAGGACACGGCCTGCCTCCTTCCCAGTCCAGAATGAGGCCTGTCATGGCCTTACAGCTGGCAAGAAAGCAAGCCAGAGTGAGAAACCGGCATTTAGCAAGCTAGGGACTCCAACTCCTACAGTGGCTAGTGGCTACCATTTTGGACAACATGGTGAAATCATAATAGTGCTTAAGTGCTAATGTCTTGGGTTATTGAGTTATACTCAGAGAGCCAGGAATATAAAATCTCAATGGCTAAATAAACATTTGTCTATAAATTTGTTTTCTTAGATGTGTGACTGCATGTTAAAATGATGTGATTACTTCTGTGTGGTTTACAGCAGTATTTTCATGTGTGTTGGTTCATTAAATCCTGTTGACAGACCTTTGAAGCAGAAGTAATATTATGTGTCATGCATTCATTATGCAGATTAAATTAGTACAAGCAGGTAAACGCTCTTAGAGCAGTGCCTGCCTAAAATGTCAGCATGAGCTCAGGAAATGTTAATAATTATTATTGCTGTCATAATGGCAGGAATTATTCCTTTCTTACAGATTAAGAAGTTTGAGAGTTGAAGTCTTTGTTTAATGATACAGTGCAGGTAAGTTGTGAGAGTTAAATTTATTTTAATTAAAAAAAGTGTAAGATTTTTCACTAAAAGGCACCTCTAATATTAGAGATAATGCACAAATATACAAAGAAAAAATTAATAGTGAACCCTCATATTCTATCTTTTTTTTTTTTTTTTGACAGGCAGAGTGGACAGTGAGAGAGACAGAGAGAAAGGTCTTCCTTTTGCCACTGGTTCACCCTCCAATGGCCGCCGCTGCTGGCGCACTGCGGCCGGCGCACCACGCTGATCCGAAGCCAGGAGCCAGGTACTTCTCCTGGTCTCCCATGGGGTGCAGGGCCCAAGTACTTGGGCCATCCTCCGCTGCACTCCCTGGCCACAGCAGAGAGCTGGCCTGGAAGAGGGGCAACCGGGACAGAATCCGATGCCCCGACCAGGACTAGAACCCGGTGTGCCGGCGCCGCAAGGCGGGGGATTAGCCTAGTGAGCTGTGGCGCCGGCTCATATTCTATCTTGACCATTACAAAAACACATGCTTATCCTTCCACATTGTTGTCATTGCTCATACAACCATGTACATCCATAACCACACACACATACACACATGCATGCGCATACATGCAATGCTTTTCTCTACTTTGTTTTTATTTATGCATACATGAGCTCATTCTACAGGAGTTCTTTTTGCAATTTTGTATCTTTGTTAAACAAAGAAACCCTCTTCTGTATCGATGATATCAGTGCTCAATGGGACTTAATATTTTACCTATCAATTCTTTAATTTATGTAGAATATATCTGGGTAAATGCTAGGAAAGTAAGGCATTTAACTTTACATGTTTCTCTAATATGAAATTTGGGACTGGTAACATTTGAGGTTTTTTTTTAAGATTTATTTATTTGAAAGGCAGAGAGAGAGAGAGAGAGAAAGTGAGAGAGATCTTTTACCCATTGGTTCAATCCCACAAATGGCTGGGCCAGGCTGAAATTACGAACCAGGATCCCCATCCAGCTCTCCTACATTGGTGGCATTTTCATCTTTCACTACTTTCCCAGGCACATTAGCAAGGATCTGGATCAGAAGTAGAGCAGACAGGGCTCAAACCAGTGCCCATATGTGATTCCAGTGTTGCAGGCAGGCAACAGCTAAGCCAATGTATCACAACACTGGCCTGATATTTGAGCTTCTCATTTTGTTACATTGATCCTTCTGTTACTTTCTGAACCAGGTATTCAGTTATTTTAATCATAATAGATATACAGTGCTATTTGATATCCATTCGACAAATATTTATTACTGTTGATTATATGCCATCATTATGCAAAAGAATCCAGAATACTGGTCTTCATGGACCTTGTATTCTAAAGTGGGAGCAAATTATATACTATTAGAAGATATTAAAAGATAAATGTCAAGGGAAAAATACACGGCCAGGTTAAGGGAGATCTTGAGTTCTGGAGTGAGGACTGGTTGCAAAATTGAAGTGAGAAACGAAGGCCTTGATAACAAGTTGATTTCTGGACAAACAACTAGAACATATGAAGGATATGAAAGAGGGAGTACATGAGCCAACATAAACGAGCAAGATGAAACAGTATCCTCTGAAAATACCCTAAGGCAGGAGAGTTGCTACTCAGTTCCAGGAACATAAAGGGGGCCAGTGTGGCTAGAGTGCATTGACTTAGGGGCAGTTTTTAAGTAAGAAATAAGAGAGATAAAAGGATGCTACGCGATGGAGGGCTGGCTTCTTTTAAGATTTATCTTTTACTTATTTGAAAGACATAATTACAGAGAGAGGAGGAGAGACACAGAGAGAAATATCTCCCATCCTCTGGTTCACTCCCCAAATAGCTGCAGTAGCTGGGGCTGGGTCAGGCCAATGCCAGGAACAAGGAGCTTATTCTGGGTTTCCCATGTGGGTATAGGGGCCCAAGAATCTTCCACTACTTTCCCAGGAGCATTAGAAGGGTGCTGGATTGGAAGTGAAGCAGCCGGATCTCAAACGTCATTCCATATGGGATAAAACTGACCCACTGGGGGCCAGTGCTATGGCACAGTAAGTTAATACCCCGCCTGCAGTGCAGGCATCCCATGTGTGCAGGTTCTAGTCCCGGCTGCTCCTCTTCTGATCCAACTCTCTGCTATGGCCTGGGAAAGCAGCGGAAGATGTCCCAAGTCCTCGGGTCCCTTCACCTGCATGAGAGATCTGGAGGAAGCGTCTGTCTCCTGGCTTTGGATTGGCACAGTTATGGCTGTTGCAGCCATTTGGGGGAGTGAACCAGCAGATGGAAGACCTTTCTCTCTGTATCTTTCTCTCACTGTCAATAACTCTACCTCTCAAATAAAATAAATAAAATCTGAAAAAAAAAAAAAAACTGACTCATTGAAGGCCCGCTATTAACCTGAGGTCATTCATTCAGGGACTCAATAAAGGCAGAGAAAAGAGAAGGAGGTACAGGACTGAACTCAGGGAATCTCCAGTATTATGAAAACGGGGAAGAGGGGAACCAGCAAAAAGAGATTGAGAAGAAAAAATGCTGTTAGTAAATCTTTAACTTTTGGATTAGGCAATGATTTCTTAGTATGACACAAAGCAAAAGTAACAAAAGAGAAAACAGGCAAAATTAGACTTCATCAAAAGGTAAATCTTTTGTACTCAAAAGGGCATTGTCCAAAAGTGAAAACACAACCCATGGAGGGAGAAAATATTTGCAAATCATATATCTGATAAAGATATATTATCCAATTCATATGAATTACATTGCAACTCAACAGTATAAAAAACAAGCCAATTTCATTTTTAAAAAAGAAAAAGACTTAAGCAGACCTTTCTCCAGAATGATATAGAAGTGTCCAAAAAGTGTACGAAATATGTTTAATATCATTAGTCATTAGGAGATGCATATCAAAAGTACAATGGGTAACCACAGCACACTACAAAAAAGAAAAAAGAAAAACAAACAAACAAAAAAGCACAATAGTAATTATTTGTGAGGATTTGGAGAAAACATTACTGCTGGGAGTTTGCAATATCAGTTCCATTTTGACATAGTAGTCATTCCCTCTTTCTGGCAAAAGTTTATTCACTTGGTTTCCAAGGCACCATTTTCCCTGGGTTTTCTATTTGAGTCATTGACAATTTCTCAAAATCTTAAACATAAAGTTACCAAAAAAGCAGCGATTTTACCTAGGGGTATGTGTGTGTGAGTGTGTATGTACATGTGTGTAAAAGAAAGTTGATAACTATCTTGACATCTCCCAGCCAAACAAGTAAGGAGCTGGTACTTCAACTAACATAGTCACTGTCATTGAGAAGCCTAACTATAGCACCTCAGTGCTCTCATTTCTTTTCCTTACAATAGCATAGTTGGAATATTTCCATCAACAAACTAAGGTGATTTAATGCTGCTTGTGAAGTTTGCTCACACGTAGATACCCAAGGAAAGGGTCCATGAAGTAGGGCAAAGAAATCCCACTGTAATTTCAACCTTTACTCTTGACAGGTTTGGGTAACCCATAGGATAAGACATGAGAGAGAAAATTAGATGTCACGTCAACACCCAACCTCATCAATAATTTATACTGCTATTACTAAGGCTCTGTGATTTATTTTTTCTGTTATGTATATCTTCAGTGATAGTCTAGGAATTTATGATCACAGGAGGAAGGACTTGAAGGATAATATTGCTTCTTTTTTTTCTTAGACCTTGGATAAGTAAACCATTTCCAATCATCCATTTCTAAATACATAAATATCTACATGTTAAACAAGATGAAAATACTCCAAAAACCAATATAAAACATGAATACACTGAATAATTTTGTATCCTTAAAATAATTAAGGTAAAGAAAGCCAGGTGAGAGAATCATAGTACTATCAAATAACGATGTTTAGAGTTCACAAATAATATCTTAAGAGAAAAAATGAAACACATATTAAGGGGAAATGTAGTCTGATGAGGCAGCAACTCCATCTGCAACATGCTGTCTGTAGCATTTACTCAGAAAGGTATCAGTCGCTGAGTGAGCGACAGAAAAATGACAGGGTAGAGTAAGGCTAACAAGGTGCACAGTATCTGCTGGCCTATGGGGTGGTGATGAGGTTGAAGACACCAAGAACATGAGCTGTTTTTCCTAATCCTAGGAGAATCTTTCCAAAGGTATTAAGCATTGATCCGATTTGAGTGGCCAATTCCTAATGCTGTAAACACCCACAGGTTAGCAAAGATAAAGATAGAGGTGAGGACTCTAGAATTGTATCTGCAAATCACATTGTATTTGTTAAAAACAAATTGAAATGAAATATGTATGTGTGTGTGTGTGTGTGTGTGTGTGTTACGAAAAAAGAAGAGAAACAATGAAGCTGTCTATTTGCTTTTGGGGAAAGTCTTCCAAATCAAGCACGAGAAAGGTAGGGAATACTCACCGTGAGGTCAGCCTGCAAGTTAGAGACCAGTGGAATTGGACTCCTCGAGCATGTAAAACTATAGCACTGCAGGATTCAGGAGAGATGCTATATGGGAAAAGCTGGAATCTGCAGGTGCTATCAGCAATTTTCAACACTATGGCCCCTCACTCTGGAGTACACAAGCAGTATCAAGTTAAAGGAAGAAGAACTGGAGACCCTGAGGACAACTGCCTCCAATATGAGAGACACATGATGGGCAAGTGTTGCAGATTAGGAGAAAACTGATGTCACCCTGAGGGGGTAGACACTGACACTACATTAATTGATTTCAGATGATCCAGTAGTCTATATCTAAAAGTTAAATACACAAAGGGTACAGAAGATAATCTTTAAAAGATAGTAAAAATACATCCCAAAGTAAAGAAAAAGTTGCACCAAACTGTAGGCCAATTGAGAATGACAGTCCTCTATTCAGGTGAATGAAGCTAGACGAGGAGAGGGACTCCTGACTGAGTCAGGGATGCAAAATAGGAAGACAATGAAGTTGGCATTGTTTAAGTTTATGGAGAGATTTTTGGTGCCATCATAATATAGCTGAATTATTTAGGAGAGGAGTCGGCACTGTGACATAGTGGGTTAAGCCACAGCCTGAAGCATTGGCATCCCATTTGGACACTGGTTCAATTCCTGGCTGCTCCACTTCCAATCCAGCTACATGCTAATATGCCTGGGAAAGTGGTAGAGGATGGCACAAATCCTAAGGCCCCTACACCCATGTGGGAGATCCAGAAGATCCTGGCTCCTAGGTTCAGCCTGGCCCACTCCCAGTCATTGTAGTCATTTGGGGAGTGAACCAACAGGTAGTAGATTCTCTCTCTCTCTCTCTCTCTCTCTCTCTCTCTCTCCCTCTCTAGCTATGCCTTTCAAATGAATAAATAAATCTTTTTAAAAAAAAAAGAACAATGAGAGCTACATATGGAGTGTGGGATATAATAGGCAGCACATTCACACTGGGCATGGGGTGTGCTACTCAGAGGGGACTTGGATGTGTAGACTACAAGTACCCAGGCCCTCTCTAGGTTGAATAAAGCTCACCAAGTACACCATGTGGGCTGAGGTGTGGAGCAGTGGTGGGATTGGGACCTCTGACACCTTGAGCCTCCTGTCCTGTTCCCAGGACACCATAGGCAGCCTCTTCTGGCATCATCACTTTGATGCCAGGGTTCCATTTGTAATGACATGAAAAGTCAGATTTAGAGAACAGAGCTGGAGAGGATTTTCCACTACTCCCAGGTAGAGGCAGAGCAAAAAGGAGTCTGCTGTTTCCCTGTGGGTAGACAGTGATGCAGATGAGGCCAGAGCAGGGCAAAGGCTAGCCCTGAAAGATATGCCTGCCAGGTAAATGGCAATGGCACTGCCTCAAGGAGGATTTATGAATAAACCTCTGCAAAGTTGAGGGATGTCACTGTAACTGAAGAGAAAACAGAGTGCCCGCGCTGTCCCGACCATGCTCAGACATGCCGGCAATCCACGAGCCCTGTGTGGTGCAACTACCGTCCACTCAGTGCCTCATGGCCAGGTATCTCCACTCCTGGGGCCACCCACTGCTTGCCCTATTGGACTAGACAAGAATTCACGTCCTTGTGGCATTGCTCTGCTTTGCGCAAGCATTGGAGTCACGTTTTTCCCACAAAGGTCTTTGTCTCTGTTCCTTTCCAGTTTGTATTGTGATAGATTTGTCCTTTTCCTGCAGTTTTTCTAAGTGTATAGCACAAACTGAGTTGCTTCAAATAAGTTGTATGTTAAGGTTCTAGAGGCAAGAATCCCCACATAGTGGTGTCAGCAGGCTATACTCTATGAAGATTCTACAAGGAGGATCTTTTCTTGCCTTTTTCTACGTCTGGATTTTAAGAGGAAATATTTTCTTGTCCTTGTTTGCGGAGTTATCATTCCATTTTTTGCTCTGTCTTTAAATTACATTTTTTCTGTATGTGCGTGTGTACAAATTTCCCTCTTCCTTTTGAGACACCAGTACCTAATCTACCTAAGCCACCCTAATCTAACAAGATCTCATCTTAAATTGACTACATATGACAAGACTCTTTTTTAATGTCTAAAAGCACTTTATTTTTAGAGTTTCATTATTTAACACTTTTTCTTTCCCTTCTCTTCAAGATCCTTTTTCTTTTTAAAAAAATATTTATTTATTTGAAAGGCAGCATTACAGAGAGGAAGGAAGGAGAAATGAAGGGAGGGAGGGAGGGAGAGAGAGAGAGAGAGAGAGAGAGAGAGAGAGAAATGAGAGATAAATATCTTCCATCCCCTGATTCACTCCCTAAATGGCTGCAATGGCCAGAGCCGGACTGATACAAAGCCAGGAGCATGGAGCTCCTTCTAGTTCTCCCACAAGGGTGCAGGCACCCAAGCACTTGGGCCATCTTCAAGACCATTTTTCTAAATAAGGCCATATTCACAAGGGGATTAGGACTTGAAGATTATCTTTTGAGCAAGGAATACATTTCATCCAACAGTGCTCATCAGTGGCAATTTTTTAAGAGGCTGAAAGACAATGGGATAGATAGAAGGAGACAGAGAGATAGGTAGATTTGCGATAGATAGATAGACGGATAGATAGAGTAATAGATAGAAAGACAGTTTGATCAATTTTACATCCACTGGTTCAACTCTCCAAATGCTGGGGACAGCCAGGGCTCAACCAGGCTGAAGCCTGGACCTCCATTTGGGTCAGGTGACAGAGGCCCAAGTAGTTGGGAACCATCATATACTTCTCCCCATAACCTCTTCCCATTTGTTTCAAATTAGGAATATTTTCCTTACCTAGCTAAAATCTATTTCTGAACATTTACTCAATTTTTTAAAAAGATTTATTTATTTATTTGAAAGGCAGAATTAGAGAGAGGCAGAGGCAAAGAGAGTGAGAGGTCTTTTATACACTGGTTCACTCCCCAAATGGCCACAACTGCCAGAGATGAGCCCATACAAAGCCAGGAGCCTGGAGCTTCTATTGTGTCTCCCATGCAGGTAAAGGGGTCCAAGCACTCGGGCCACCTTCTAAGGCTTTCAAAGGCCATAGCAGAGAGCTGAATTGGAAGTAGAGCAGCTGGAACTCAAACCAGCTCCCATATGGGGTGCTGGCACTGCAGGCAATGGCTTTACGTGTTATGCCACAGTACCAGCCCCTAGAGAGTTACTCATTTAAGAAATGTTATTTAACTGCCTTTTTGTATTAGGCATTTTCTATTTGCAGGGGTTACAAAGTGATGGAAGAGAAACAAAATCCCTTTTCATACTCATCATATATGGAAGTATTAATTCATAATGACAGAAGTAAAACATAGTGTATGTATAACAAGTAGTGATATGTGCTTATTGTGAAAAACATAACGAGTAAGGGGAAGGGGGAGTGAGAGGAGAATCAGGTTAGCACAGTTTTATAAAGGGAGTCAGGGAGCCCTAGGAGTCTCTGGATAACTCACAGTAAGAATTGGGACTGGGTGGTGTATGGATACCGTTATTAAGGCAGTGCGTTAACAACCAGAGTCATAAGGCATGACAGGGAGAGAACAGTATAGCAGTAACAGGGGAGAGTGTGAGTATCACAAGATCCAAGAGTGTGGAAGAGCAAGCAATCAGTTGAGGAGTAGTCATATTTTTGAACTTATCCTTTTATACATGTAAGAATGAAGAAATTTTGACTTTAGTGTTTATGTTTCTCTTTGTAGCTAGCTTTTAAAAATATTTTCAGCTTTATGGAAAATAATGGTGATACAATAAAATCCATAGACTTAAAGCATGTGCTATGATGTTTCATTACATACACACTCCCATGAGAATATACTCCTCTATTGCTTATCAGCCTTTTGGGTAAGATCAAGTGGGGAAGTTTCCTGCTGCAACCTTGTGACCCTCTCCCCTATTTCTCCCTGCTATAATCCTCCCATGTCATTCCAGTAGACAGTAAGATGATTTCTCTCATAAGAGATCAGTTTGCAGGGGCCAGTGCTGTGGCATATTGGGTTAAAGTCCTGGCATGCAGTGCTGGTTTCCCATATAGGCACTGGTTCAAGTCCTAGCTGCTCCACTTCTGATCCAGCCCTCTGCTAATGCACCTGGGAAAGCAGCAGAAGATTGCCCAGGGCCTTGGGCCCCTGAACCCATGTGGGAGACAAGGAGGAGGCTCCTTGCATCTGATTGTCTCTACTTTGGCTGTGCAGAGTATTTGGACAGTGAACCGTTGGATGGAAGACCTCTCTCTCTGTCTCTACCTCTCTCTCTAACTCTGTCTTTCAAATTAATAAAATAATTCTTAGAAAAAAGAGATCAGTTTGCATTTTCTGGAAATTTACCTAGATGGAATCACACAATATGTATGCTTTCTTTGCCCGTTATTCAGGATAATTTTGGAAGTAATCCATGTTATTGCATGTACTAATAACTTATTCATTATATTATCTGAATAGTAATATTCTATTGTATGGATATATAAAAATGTGTTTATTCATGACCTTGTTGGTATACATTCCAGTTATTTCTAGTTTTCTACCATTATGACTGAAGCTGGTATGTATATTTGTGTATAAGTAATTGTATCACATGTGCTTTCTTGTGTCTTGAATAAATATCTTGAGGAAAATGGATTCATCATTTAACAGTATGCTTCACTCTTTGTACATTTTCCAAAATTGTTTTTCCCATTTACATTCTGACCAGCAGTCAACAATAATCCCGTTGATCTTCATCCTGTTGATACAGTCAGTAGTTTCCACTTTAGAATTTATTAGAATTTTCGGTTCTAGTAGGCACATGGTATTATTTCAATGCAACTTTGCAACTCCATAATAACTAATGACTAATCATCTTTTGGTATGCTTATTTATTATCTCTATCTTCTTTGATGAAGTCTCTATTAAAATATTTTCTCCATTTGTTCTGGATTGTCTGATTACTTACTATTGAAGTTTTTTTTTCTATTTTCAACATTTTTGCATTGTATTTATTACTTTTTTAACACTAGTAATCTAAACAATGCTTCATTTAACTTGTATGTTGCTGAGACAGTAGGTCCTAACTCTCCTAACCCCCTCTACACACGATGATAACTACATTTGTGGATTGCTATAATCATTTTACAATGTACATGTATATCGAAGCATCACATCATATGCCTTTAAATCATAACTTTTGGAAAATGAATATTTTGCGAACAAGTTTTACTGTTAACTCTCATATAACAACTCTTTGAGGACAGAGGTCATGCATGGGAAGATAGTACACAGTGACTCCTGTTGTTAATTTAACAATTAACATTCTTATGTTTGACTTCAGTGATCACCAGAGGCTCTTGACATGAGTTGCCTAGGCTATGGGAGCCTTTTGGCTACACAAACTCTGTCAGTATTTAGAGAAGGCCATAAGCAAAGTAGAAGTTCTCTCCTCCATTCAGAGAAAAATACATCCTTCTCTGATGACCACTTCTTTCCACTGGGATCTCACCTACCAAGGTCCTTCATGTTGGACATTTTTTGTCATAATGTCTTGGCTTTCCATGCCTGAAATCCTTTCACGGACTTTTCAGCTAGACCAGAATGCCATAAGGGCTGTTTCTGAAGTCAGGGTGCTATTCAAGGCAATTGTCATTCTATGAGTCCGCTGTGTGGACTGCTTCCCATGTTGGAGCATTCACTCTTTTTTTAATTCTATTATTGTTACCAATTAATGCTGTTTCTATGATCACTTTAAAATTAATCATGTCTATATGATCACTTTAACACTTAAACCTATACATGTGATCACTTTAACAATTCAGATGACATTTTTACCATCAAGCTTAATGGAATTTGGAGTCCATGACAAGTTTTTAAACTGTACCCTTAGAAGTAAGTCCATAGGAATGTATGCAGAACTGCACAGCTTTACAGTTACAAACTTCATACACTTCACAATTACAACTTTCAGAACATGGTGATTCTTCACAATGTGCCCACCCCCCTACCTCTCTTCCTCTTCCCTCTCTTATTTCAACTCTTATTTTTTTTTACTAAGACCTATTTTCAATTGACTTTATAAACATATGATTAAGTCTATGTTAAGTAAAGAGTTCAACAAATAGTATGAAAAAAAAAAAAAAAACAACACTGTTCCTCAATAGTAAGAAGGGCTGCTCATGGCATTGCTTCACAAAGTGTCAATTTCATGTCTACAGCCTTTTAAGTGCTCAATTAATCATCACAGGTTAGGGCAAACATATTATATTTGTCCCTTTGGGACTGGCTTATTTCATTAACTATGATGTTTTCCAGATTCATCCATTTTGTCACAAATGACAGGATTTTTTTTTACAGCTGTATCATATTCGATGGTGTATATATTCCATAATATTTTAATCTATCTTCAGTTGAAGGATATTTGGGTTGATCCCATATCTTAGCTATTGTGAATTGAGCTGAAATAAACATGGGGTTGCCAGAAAAAAACTTTCATATGCTGATTTCATTTCCCTTGAGTAAATAGGGAGGAGTGGGATGGCTGGGTCAATATGGTAGGTCTATACTCAGATTTCTGAGGTATCTCCAAACTGTCTTCCATAGTGGCTTTAGAAGTTTACATTCTCACCAACAGTGGATTAGGGTTCCTTTTCCCACACATCCTCACCAGCATTTGTTGTTTGTTGATTTCTATATGTAAGCCATTCTAAAGGGGATGAGGTAAAACCTCATTGTGGTTTTGATTTGAATTTCCCTGATAGCTAGTGATCCTGAGCATTTTTTCATGTGTCTGTTAGCCATTTGGATTTCCTCTTCTGAAAAATGTCTGTTTTAAGTCCTTTATCAGTTGCAAGGTTTGAAAATAATGTCCCCCATTGTGTTGGTTGCCTCTGCACTTTCCTGAGTTTTTCTTTTGCAGTACAGAAGCTTCTCAATTTGATGTAATTCCATTTGTCTATTTTGGCTTTTACTGCTTGTGCCTGTGGGGTCTTTTCCAAGAAATCTTTGTGCCAATGTCTTGCAGGGTTTCCCCAACTTCTTCTCATAATTTGATGGTATTGGGTTATAGATTCAGGTCTTTAACCCATCTTGAGTGGATTTTTGTGTAAGGTGTAAAGTATGGGTCTTGTTCATACTTGGGCATGTGAAAATTCAGTTTTCCCAGTACCATTTATTAAAGACACTGACCTTGCTCCAGGGATTGGTTTTAGCTCCTTTATCAAATTTAAGTTGGTTGTAGATCTTGGATTTATTTCTGGCATTTCTGTTCTGTTCCATTGGTCTATCCATCTGTTTTTGTACCTGTATCAGGTTGTTTTTATTATAACTGCCCTGTAGTATGTCTTGTGATCTGGTATTGTGATGCCTCCAGATTTGTTTTTGTTGTGTAAGATTGCTTTAGCTATCAGGTTCTCCTCTGTTTCCATATGAATTTTAACATCATTTTTTCTATATCTGAAAAGAATGCCCTTGGTATTTTGATTGGTATCACATTGAATCTTTAATTGCTTTTAGGAGTATGGACATTTTGGTGATATTGATTCTTCCAATCCATGAACATGGAAGTTTTTTCCATTTTTTTGTGTTTTCTATTTCATTCTTTTATGTTTGTTTTATAATTCTCATTGTAGGGATTTTTGACATCCTTGGTTAAATTTATTCCAAGTTACTGCATTTTTATAGGTCATATGAATAGGATTGATCTTAGAATTTCGTTCTCAGCCATAGCAATGTCTATGTATACAAGGTCTGTTGATTTTTGTATATTGATTTTATAGCCTGACACATTACCAAACTCTTCTATTACTTCCAATAGTCTCTTGGTGGAGTCTTTCAAACTCTCTCTCTCTCTCTCTCTCTCTCTCTATATATATATATATATATATATAATTATGTCATCTGCAAATATGGCTAGTTTGACTTCCTCCATCCCAATTTGTATTCCTTTGATTTCTTTTTCTTGCCTAAAAGCTCTGTCTAAATATACCATTGATATTTAATATCAATGTTGCTTAGAGTTTTCATCTTGAAACGTTGTTGTATTTTATGGAATGCTTTCCATGTATCTATGGAGATAAACATAAGATTTTGTTCTTCAATTTGTTAATGTGATATATCTCATTGATTGATGGAGGAATTTGGAAAACATCATGCTGAGTGAATTATGCCAGTCCCAAAGGGACAAATATCATATGTTCTCCCTGATTGGCAACAACTAACTGAGCACCAAAGGGGAAACTTGTTGAAGTGAAATGGACACTGTGAGAAACAGTGACTTGATCAGCTCTTGTCCTGACGGTTGATGTACAATGTAATACTTTATCCATTTTAGTATTTTTTTTGTTCTATTAACATTGGTTGAACTCTATAATTAACACACAATTATTCTTAGGTGTTTAAATTTTAACTGAAAAGTGATCCCTGTTAGGAATTTGGAAAACATCATGCTGAGTGAAATAAGCCAATCCCAAAGGGACGAATACCACTTGTTCTCCTTGATAGGTGACAACTAACTGAGCACCAAAAAGGAAACCTGTTAAAGTGAAATGAACACTAGGAGAAACGGTGACTTGATCAGCCCTCACCCTGACTGTTGATGAGCAGCTTAATATGTTATCCCTCTTAGGATTTTTTTTGTTTGTTCTACTTAATAGTTTTGGTTGAATACTGTAATCAATACACAATTCTTCTTAAGTGCTGAAACTTAACTGAAAAGTGATCCCTGTTAAATATAAGAGTGGGAATAAGAGAGGGAAGAGATGTGCAATTCGGGACATGCTCAAGCTGACTTACCCCAAATGGTAGAGTTAGAAACATACCAGGGGATTCGAATTCAATCCCATCGAGGTGGCATGTACCAATGCCATCTCACTAGTCCCAATGATCCATTTCTGTTCACAATTGATTGTAATGATAGGACTAAGAACCAAAGGGATCACATAAACAAGACTAGTATCTGCAAATACTAGCTGATAGAATCAAAAAGGGAGAGAATTACCCAACATGGGAAGAGAGATACACAGCAGACCCATAGAATGGCAAATGTCCTAACAGCACTCTGGCCTCAGAATCAGCCCTTAAGGCATGCGGATCCAGCTGAAATGCCCATGAGAGTATTTCAGGCATGGAAAGCCAAGACACTCTGGGGAAAAAAAAAAAAAAAACCCTAAATGAAAGATCTCCACGAGTGAGATCCCAGTGGAAAGAATGGGTCATCAAAGAAGGAGGTACCTTTACTCTGAAGGGAGGAGAGAACTTCCACTTTGACCATGGCCTTGTCTAAATATGATCAGAGTCAGTGAACTCATGGGGCTTCCATAGCCTTGGCAGCTCATGACAAGTGCCTAGGGTGATTACTGATGCCATAAACAAGAGTGTCAATTTGTTAAGTCAGCAACAGGAGTCACTGTGCACTTACTCCTCATGTAGGATCTGTGTCTTTAGTGTGCTGTACATTGAGATTTAATGCTATAACTAGTACTCAAACAGTATTTTTCACTTTATGTTTCTGTGTGGGAGCAAACTGTTGAAATCTTTACTTAATGTATGCTAAACTGATCTTCTGTATATAAAGAGAATCGAAAATGAATCTTGATGTGAATGGAAGGGGAGAGGGAGTGGATAAGGGGAGGGTTGCGGGTTAGAGGGACGTTATGGGGGGGAAGCCATTGTAATCCATAAGCTGTACTTTGGAAATTTATATTCATTAAATAAAAGTTAAAAAAATAAAAAAAATTAATGACTTTGCCCTGCTATTTTTTCATAAATATTCCTATATTTTACTTGAGATTTCCTTTGTACTTTTACTGGGAGATTTTCTGCCTTTACTTTCATTTGTAGTGATGAACGTGTTTCTGTGTTTCTTCATGTAGGACACCCTTAAGCATCTTTTGCAAAGCTGAATGTGTGGTGACATATTCTTTTAACTTCTCTTTGTTATGGATGGTCTTTATTTCACTTTCATTCATCAATAAGAGCTTTGAAGGGTACAGTATTCTGTTTTGACTGTTTTTTTCTCTTATGAGTTGGAATATTCTTGCTATTCTCTCCTAGGCTGTAGGGTTCCTGATGAGAATTCCACTGTGAGTCTAATTGGAGATCCTCTGAAAGTTATATGGCATTTCTCTCATGCACACTTTAGAATCTTTTGTTTATGTTTTACTGTGGAGAGTTTGATTACATTGTGTGGTGGTGAAGATCTTTTCTGGTCATGTCTATTGGGAGTTTTATGTGGTTCCTGTACTTGGACATCCCTTTCTTTCTCCAAATTAGGGAAGTTTTCTGTTATTATTTCACCAAAAAGGCCTTCTAATCTTTTCTCTTTCCATGCCTTCAGGAACTCGTAGAACCCATATGTTAGGTCATTTGATAGTATTCTAAAGATTCCCAGCAGTGTGTTTTAGTTTTCTAATTTCTTCTTGTATTTTTTCTGAATGTATAATTTCCTGCAATTTGTCTTCTAAGTCAGAAATTCTTTCTGCTTCACTGCTTCCGTAGTTAAGACTTTACCACTGATTTTTTTGTTGTTCTATTGAATTCTTCATTTCCAAGATTTCATTTTGATTTCTCTTTATGATCTCAGTTTCATGGGAGAAATTTTCTTTCATGTCGTATACTATTATCAGATATCTGGATAGGAAGTAGAGTAGCCAGGACACAAACCATCATCTATATGGGATACCAGTTTTGCAGATAGCAGCTTTATCTGCTACACCACAACACTGGTCCCTGCCTTTTTTTTCCATTGTGATGATTATAATCTCCAGTACAAAGTTAAACAACCTCAATATTCAGTGCTGAGATACATATGTCTTGTAGCATCAATCATGTGTAAACCTCTTCATGTACTTTGTTCAAACCTAACTCTAGGAATTTCACCCTCTGAGATGGACATAACTCCTGGATTTGATAGAAAATGAGAATATCCAGTTGGGAGAGTCTGTTCATGGAAGTCTTGATAGCCTAAAGGCAGTGATTCTAGATGTAAAAGAAAGGAAACAGAAGAAATGAGGGGAAAGTTGCCTGGTGTTATCCAAGAAGTAAATGGACTTCAGAGTACATATGGAAATCTGTTTACAGGAAGTGGGATGGTCCACATCTCCACCAAGACATAAATATGTTGACATTCACTTCCTTTCTCTAACTAAAGCATCTTGATCTCTCTAGCTTTGGCTCTCCCCACCACAGCGGTGTCAACAGTATTTTTTCTTTAATGTCTAAAGCACTTCACTGTCACCACTGGCTGGAGAGGATTTCCTTCCTTACCAAATAAAGCCTAAGTATTTTTTTGTCCTTTGAAGGATATATATGGGGAGATTAGGAGTCCTAGGATACACCACTGTTTGGCATCAACAAAACAGAAAAGATGACCGGCAAACCAGAGAAGGCTAGCACAGTTCGGAACTAGACAACATCTGGCATCAAAGAGAAGACCTGTTTTAATCTCAGGTCCAGAAACATGGCAAGATCAGATAACGTTACCCGTGTTCTTCTTATCCAAGGATTCCCCATACACTTGTACCTTTCCTTATCTGACATAAACCCCCTCCTTATCCCACATCCATGCAACTCTCATTCTCATTCATTGCACATCTTCTATTCCCAAACCAATGTCCTTCTTATAGCACCATATTTCCCTCCAGGTGTAGACAATAATCATGAAGTGGGAAGTAGCCAGTAGTTTTTCAATGGATTTTAAGAAAAAAAGTGTCTAATAGTTATCATCCTTTTAAACAATTCTAAAACAACAAAAAGGTAACACTATTCAGTCATTACTGAAGGTGAAATGGGAAATCAAGTCAAATTCAGCTACACTAAGCCTATGAGGGCCTAGAGATCCCACCACTTCAAATGCTCAATGCAACCGGGAATTGCAAAGTGAAGACCTGTCCTCAGATGGATGTGTTTATCCAAAGCCTTTGCTTCTGATATATGGCCAATAATTTGGAAGCCAAATCTACAAGCAGTGTTGATTAAAATAAAATCAACCAGTAAAATGGCTCTAATGTGGGTAGAATTTTGTGGTCTACATATGTATGTTTCTTTGTAAGTCCTCTGATGGTGCAGAGGGAGGATGGAAGGAAAGGAGTATGAGAAGGAAGGCAAGTAGGGGTTCTTCACGGTTGGGAGCTAGACTGCAGGTTCAAAGTCAGATATTTGGGATAAGAGTTTAGTTAGGACTAAGCAAGGAAAGCAAGTTACTTCCATAACTCTATAATGCAGATGAGAATGAAAGGTTTATTGCATTTTCTTTACAGGTGTCTGTGGTAGTGGTGGCAGTAGGGGAGGTGGTGGGACATGTCAGGGTCTGTACCACTAAGACCCAAATTGTGATCAGTCCAGCTGTGCACTATTTTCTGATATTCTGCTTCATCTTCAACTAAACCCAATCACAGTTGAAGAGATTCCCTTCCCTCAATCAGAGGCAAATTTGGTTTCTTACAACCTCTTCAGGGGAACATTCATAAGTGTTCCTACCTCCTGTTTCTTCAGTCTTGTCTGCTGGCCTGGCTTCCTATTTCTTTTGATCAGCATTTCAATCTGCTCAATCTCCCTCTACAGAATGAAATTCAAAACAAAGAAAACACACCTCCCTACCACCCTGCATCTCTGCATTGCTACTAACTTATTTCTCCACTCTTCACAGCAGTTCTTGTAGACCCTAGTTGTAGATGCCTAAAATCTAGAGAGTGCAGTCACACCTTGTTTGCCTTCCCATGTTCAATGAGCCTTACATCCTCGGTTGACTGCAGTCTGCTTTTTCTTCTCCTTTTACACAGACATACTTATAGCAATGTTACCTGTGCACTATGGCAGCAATATTTGAGGAGAAATGGAAGAAGATTTTGTTTCTCTGCCAAGGCACAACACGATTCTTAACATAGAATAGGAGCCCAGAGAATGCTTCAGGAAGGGAAGTAAGAAGATACATTGGTGAGGAAATAGAATTAAAAATGAAATCTCCTTCCAACAAAGAAAATATTTCAACAAAGGTAGAAGAGAAAGAAAATACTTATGTTATTGAGTAAGCTTTAAATCAGAGTGTGCTACACATTACAAGTAACCAAGAGATTACAAAGATACAATCTCATCCATCTATATAGCCAAAAAGATATAATACTTTGTATGTGGGTTCTTAAAATAAAAAATAAGTAGTCCTCAAGTGAGTCGGCAGTATCTGTTACATATATTTTATCCTGAACGCACTTGGTAGTTATTGTGAACATTTGGGATTAGATAATTGGCTATACCTGAAGGAAAAATGCAGTGCTTACATCTTTATTTTTATTTGTTTAAAAACACTTTTAACTTTCTTTTTCCTTTTCTTCCTTTTTAAAGATTTATTTATTTATTGGAAAGTCAGAGTTACAGAGAAAGGAGAGACAGAGATTTTCCATCTGCTGGTTCACTACCCAAATGGCCACAATGGCCCGGCTGAAGCCAGGAGCCAGGAGTTTCATCTGGTCTCCCACATGAGTGCAGGGACCCAAGTTCTTGGGCCATCTTCCTCTGCTTTTCCAGGTGCATTAGTTGGGAGCTGGATTGGAAGTGGAACAGCTGGGACTCAAACTGATGCCCACATGGGATGACAGTGCTGCAGATGCTGGCTTAAACCATTGTGCCAGAGTGCCAGCCCCATTGCTAATATCTCTGACAAAAGTTTGTTTTGCGACTTTGAGTAAGGCTCCTGCTGAAATTATCCTCTTACAGAAAATAAGAGATAGGAGTGTTATCTTCCTTGATGACTACATTTCGAAGTGATGATCCCAAAGTCCTTGTAAAGGATATGCTTTGTCAAAAAGCTGAAAACTACTTATATCATATTTACAAAAGGTTTATAGGCCTTTTTGTGGAAAAAGTTGTAAGTTTTCTAAAGGAAATTCACTAGGAAAAGGGAGGGAGTTGTCTCCTTTCGTTTCAGTAATTATTTTTTTCTATTTTGATTTCTATTTCTTCTCATAGCACGAGAAGCTGGACTATGTATAACAGAAGAGTGACTTGTAGTATTTGTCTTGAGCCCACAGTGGCATAAATTCATATGAAATTCAGTAAGAAAATTCTCTTTGGAAATAATAGAGAATTTAAGTAACATTGATTTGGTAGCAACAAACGATATCATATGGCTTTTAACTTTTATTTTCATTAAATATTCATGATGAAATTGCTCACTTATTTAGAAACAAAACTACTTGTTATCAAGTCTAATGCATTAGAAATCCAGAGGCGGGGGGGGGTCTTCCATCCGCTGGTTCACTCCCCAATTGGCGGCAATGGTCAGAGCTGCACCAATATGAAGCCAGAAGCTAAGAGTTTCATCTGGGTCTCCCACACAGGTGCAAGGGTCAAAGGCCTTGGGCCATCTTCTACTGCTTTCCCAGGCCATAGCAGGGAGCTGGATTGGAAGTGCAGCAGCCAGGACTCGAATGGGTGCCCATACGAGATGCCAGCCCTGCAGGCAACAGACTTAATCCTCTATGCCACAGCGCCAGCCCTGAATATTTTACATTACATAAATATTTTTATAATATACTTATTGTTATAAAAGTTGATTTATTTAAATCTCTCAGCAGTCTTTTGATATAAAATGAATGATAATTTTTACATTATTGCCATTGTCAAAGTGATTTAAGTAATTTTTAAGTGCATACTAAGCATATTGAGTAATGATTGAATAAACATTAAATCAATAATGATAAAGATCATTATTGGCACTGGTGTTATGGTGCAGCAGGTTAAATTGTCACATACAATGCCAGCATCCCATATTGAAGCATTGGTTCAAGTTATGGCTCTCCACTTCCAATCCAGATTCCTGCTAATGTTCCTCAGGAAAATCAAGGAAAGTGGCCCAATTACTTATGCCCCCGCCACTTACTTGGGAGTCTCCAGTGGAGTTCCAGGCTCCTGAATTCAGCCTGGCCCAACCCAGGCCATTGCGGCCATTTGGGGAGTGAACCAACAAATGGAATATTCTTTCTCTCTCTCTCTCAACTCTGCATTTCAAATAAGTTAATCTTCATAAATGACCATTATTTTTATTGTTCTCATGAATAAAATACAACAATTGTAATTATCCATTTAAAAGGAACGTTGTTAGGGTGGGCATTTGATGCGTCCCTTAAGCCACCACTTGAGATGCTTGTATCACATATTAGAGTGCCTTGATTCAAGTCCCAACTCTGCTACCAATCCCAGTGTCCTACTAATACATACCCAGGAAAGCAGCAGATGATGGCTCACATACCTACCCCCCATGTGGAAAACCTGGATTCCCAACTCTTGGTGTCTGCCTGTTCTAACTCTGGTTATTATGGGCTTTTGAGGAATGAGCCAGTTGTTGGAAGATATCTGTCTGTCTGTCTGTCTCTCTCTCTATTACTCTCCTGTTTTTTAAATAAAAAATAAATAAAATAATTTTAAAAGCACTAGTGACAGTGGAAAAACTTTAAAATTGTCTTCACTTTTGAGTGATCAATGTGTGAGAGGGGTCTTCAAAAAATCCTGGAAAATATGTATTAAGAAAAGACTATGTTTTAATTTAAAAATTGCACATAAATTAGCTTATCTTTTAATTCCATTATTCAAAGAAATTTTTGAAGTCCATTTATTTGAAAAGAAGAATGACAGAATGAAGAAGAGACAGATATAGACATAGAGACAGACAGAGAGATTTCCCATCTACTTGTTTACTCACCAAATGCCTTCAACAGCCCAGGGATGGATCAGGCCCAAGTCAGGAGCTTGCACTCCATCCAGGTCTCCCACGTGGGTCACAGGAACCAAGTAATTGGGTTGTCAACCCATATTTTCTTTATCCAGTCAGCAGTTGATGAGCATTTAAGTTGATTCCATATCTTTGCTATTCTGAATTGGGATGCTATAAACATGGGAGTGCAGGTAATTCTTACATATACTGATTTCATTTCCTTTGGATATAATCCCAGAATTGGGATAGCTAGGTCATATTTTTAGTTCTTTGAGGAATCCCCATCTTGTTCTTAATGGTTGTACTAATTTACATTCCCACTCACAGTATGCTAGGGTACCATTTTCTTCACAAATTCTCCAACATTTGTTATTTTTTGGTTTTTGGATGATAGCCATTTTAACCAGAGTGAGGTGATACCTCATTATGGTTTTGCTTTTCATTTCCCTGATGACTAGTGATCCTGAGCATTTTTCATGTTCTGTTGGCCCTTTGTATTTCTTCTTTTGAAAAATGTCTATTCATGAACTTTGCTTGTTTCCTAACTGGATTGTTTATTTTCCTGCTTAATTCAATGACTTCTTAATATATTCTGGATTTTAATCCTTTATTGGATGCATAGTTTACAAATATTTTTCCCATTCTATCAGTTGTATCTTTACTCTGTTAATTGTTTCCTTTGATTTGCAGAAGCTTCTTATTTTGATATTATCCCGTATGTCTATTTTTGCTTGTATTGGCTATGCTGATGGGAATAATTAATATTATCAAAATATCCATTATACACAAAGAAATGTATAGATACAACACAGTCCTCATCAAAATACCAACAGTATTCTTCACAGAACTAGAAAAAGCAATTCAAACATTCATATAGAAATACAAAATTGTCCAAAGAGCCAAAGCAATCTTGAACAATAAAAACATATCCAGAGGCTTCACAATACCAGGTTTCAAGACATACTATAAGACTATTATTACTACAACAGCATTATTCTGGCATAAAAATAGATGGATAGAATGATAATACAAAACAGAAACCCCAGAAATAAACTCCTACAACTACAACCAGCTTATCCTTGACAAATATGCTAAGAATCATTCCCTGGAGAAAGAACAGTCTGTTCAATAAAAGATATTGTATAAATTGGATTTTCACATGCAAAGTTTGAAATAAGAACTCTACCTTATACCATATATAAAAATCAACTTAAAAGGGATCAAGGATAAAAATCCATGACTGCAAACTCTCAAACTACTAAAGGGAAACAAAAGGAGAACACTCTATGACACTGGCTTATGCAATAGTTTTTGGATAAGACTCTTACAAAGTTTATTTAATGTGATGGTACTGTTAGCAGAGATGGATGGCATAAGTTCTTTGCATACTCAGATGTGAGACAGAGGACAGTGGTAAGAAATGTAGCAAGGCTTAATGGGACAGGGTATCCATCAGAACGGATAGGCATTTCTCTAGACAGAATCAGAGAGAAAGTGCCCAGTAATGTACACTGGGGAAAGCAGGGATACATGGTTTGATGGAGAAGCTATACCTGGCAGGCCAGATGGGCAGCTCAGGAAAGAGCTCAGAGCTGGGTGTTCAGTTTGTATCCAGACTGGGGCTAATAAGGGAAAAAGTCTTGTTCTCCTTGCCCCTCCCTCTCTTCCAGAGCAAAGGTTTGCTGAGTGTGAATTAGCTGAAATTCCTCCAAGGTTTCACTACTCATTGCTATCGGACTGAGTAGCCTACCTGGTACCCAGGCAGAAGAGATTCCCCTAGGGTGCCATCCTTGGGGGAAGGCTGTGAAGATTTTATTGCCTAATATTATCAGGTTAGGTAACCAATTTGGTGCTGAGGAGAGAGAATTTTCCGGGAGAGTTTTCCTTGTGGGGGTTGGCTGAGATCATTCGTAAAGTTATTCAGGGATGGGTGGGACTTTGGTACTGGTGGTTCCAGCCAATGCAGTAGCATAAGTAAATAAAATTTAAAAGCATTCAGATTGTAAAGGAAAAATTGAAAGTGTTTTTTATCTACAGGAAATATTATCAAGTATGTAGAAAATCCTAAAAAGCACACAAAAAATACTCTATTAATAAATAAGTTCATCAACATTTCAGGACCCTAGATCAACATAGGAACACCAATGGTTTGTATGTATACTAGCAATTAACAATCCAAAAGTGAAATGAGGAAATCAACAGAATTCATAATACCATTACAAACAATAAAATATGGAGAAATATCTTTAATAACAACAATAAAAAAGCCATGTCTTATCTGATGAAATAATTAAAGGAGATCTAGGATCAAGAATATTAAGACATACCTCCCAAACTGATACACAGATTCAATGTAATCCCTATGAAAATCCCAACTGTTTTGTTTCTATAGATATTGACAAGGTGATCCTAAAATTCTTGTGGCAATGCAAAGGGACCATAAGAGCCAAAACAACACATAAAAGGAAAAGCAGCATCAAAGAGTTTATACTTACCAAATTTATTTTTTTACAGATTTATTTTATTTATTTGAAATACAGAGTTACAGAGAGAGGTAGAGACAGAGAGAAAGGTCTTCCATCTGATGATTCCTTCCCCAGATGGCTACAACGGCCAGAGCTGAGCCAATCTGAAGCCAGGAGCTTCTTCCAGGTCCCCCACGTGGGTGCAGGGGCCCAAGGACTTGGGCCATCTTGTACTGCTATCCTAAGCCATAGCAGAGAGCTGGACTGGAAGAGCATCCGGGACTAGAACCAGCGCTCATATGGGATGACAGTGCTTCAGGCCAGGGCTTTAACCCACTGCACCACAACACAGGCCCAACATTAAACACAGCTAAAGTAAGCATAGAGATCAGTGCTAAATGCCATTGAACTATATACTTTAATATAGTTAAAATGGTGAATGTAATGCTATGTGGATTTTACTACAAGAAAAATTAAAAAGTAATGAATCTGATATTTTGTAATTTTTAAAAAAATTCACAATTATTTTAACGTATGGTGATTGTTGGTACAAATGTAGTACAAATTATGTGGAGAGAAATGATTGGGGTCCCTCATTACCCTTCTGATAACATCTTATATCCCAATGTCATTATGACTAGCATGCACCTACATGTCCTTCCATACTCTAGAGAGTGTTCAAACAAATCCACTTACATTTATGTATATGTACACACTAATACATATTGTTAAAAAAGCTTTAATGTATTTATTTGGTTTACAACAAAAACACCAAAATACTTTGTTCATTTTGTACCATATTTAACATATATATATATATATATATATATATATATAATAGGGAATAACAATGTGTATATCATAGGTTGACTGTGAAAATGAACCAAGACTAATCCACTTAAAACACTAGTAGAAAATTCCTTTAGGGTGATTGTCATCTAGGTGATTTCGGCCCACCTTGTCAACAAGAGCAACTAAAGTTACCAAAACATGCCCCACTCTCCAAAAAACCTACCAAGGCAGAGAGATATTATGAAAATAAGATTTGGAAGAAAGAAACCCAGGGAAATAAAGCTGGTATTTTGAACCAAATTTTCATTATTAATATGCCTTCTATATGATTCTATAGTCTCCTTGTACTACACAGAAATGCACACTGGTGGCTTTGGGATAGCATTATTTTTTCTCTGTGCTCTACCTATATTATTGATGCATTTTACTAGCACGCCTCAATTTTTAGTTGTTTGCATGCATTTTTATGTAACGAATGCTATAATATCTGTTAGAGTTACAAAGAGAATGAGAGACAGAGAGAGAGAGAACGATCTTCCATCTGTGTGTTTACTCCCCAAATGGCTGCAACAACTGGTTGTGAGCCAGGCTGAAGCCAGGAGCCAAGAGTTTCATACAAGTCTGCCATGTGGGTGCCGGAGCCCAAGCACTTGGGCCATCTTCTGCTGCTTTCCCAGGCACACTAGCATGGAGCTGAATCAGAAGTGGAGTATCTGGGACTTGAACCAGGGCCCAAATGGGATGTCTGTGCTTCAGATAATGTCTTAACCCACCTCACCACAGCACCAGCCCCTCTGCAAATTATTTTAATCTTAAAAATATTGTCATAAATATTTTTTCTAGATAAAAGTATTACATACTTGTGGTGTAAGCTGAGTCTTCAAAATGATTTTTCTATCAAATGCCACTTTTTCCAAAGAACCTAAGCCACATATTTTGTCTTTTGCTCTGTTTAGTGATTGTTGTGACATGATGTAAAAGTTTATTTTCAATAATCAATGTGTAAAAGGCCCTTACTATTTATTTTGGAAATTATCTCAGTTTCGTTATTGTACTCTTCTGTGCAAAGTTTAACAATGAATTTCATGTCCTGAATATAGTTTGCTGACTTTAAAAATAATAATCAAGAAGCTGGCATTGTACCATAGTGAGTAAAGCCACTACTTGCAATGTTAGCAACTCATACAGTTGCAGGTTCATGTCTTGGTTGCTAACGGCCTGGGAAAAGCAGCAAGAGGTGACCTAAGTGTTTGGGCCCTTGGTATTCATGTGGAAGACCTGAATAAAACTCCTGACCCCTGGCTTTGGTCAATATTGAAGATCAGTAATTTGATAGTTCTTTGAATGCCCATGTGCTACGTTGCATGCTTTTGGAATTAAAACAGAGAAGTAACTACTGAGTGACTCAATCTACTGTGTTCGGTCACATAATCAGGCATGAAATGACCACCACGTTTAGGTGGTTGGGATTTTGGATATGTTATTTTATTTTATATTTTGAAATTAATTTAACCATGTGTTCCCTATTGAAAACTGATCAAAATGCATAGGGTTGTCAAAATTATATTCTTGCATTTTGCACACACACAAACACACACACAAATGTAGTTTCTAGTTGGTCGAAATAATCTTGGTATAATACAAAGATTCTGAATTCATTTTACACCATATGTAAGAAATAACTTTATTTCTCCTATCTGCCAGCAAAATGTTTCAGTCTTTTTTTCCCAGTGACCTACATACACTCAAAGCCTATGAGAGTTACTCTGAATTTATTTCGCAAAAATCAATATCAGTTTTACCTGCCTATTTCTATAGAGAATATCTTCTCTTTACCTTCCATCTCTCTATAGTAGAAACTTTAGTCAGAGATAAATAATATGTTGATCTTTCTAGATTCATCTCCTAGAAAAGAAAGGAATTTTTCACATGGGTTCATTAAGTTAAAATATTCTATCCTGAGTTAACCCCTACAATGTACTGAAAGCAGATTCTATTTAATGTTCAAAAAATGTAAGAATAGATAGCTTTTAATGATCTAGTATAATATTTACATGTAAAGCCTTCTGTTAATATTTGATCATTAGGTTATAATTTGAAGTCAATAAAATACCTTATAAAGATCCTAAATCTTGAAAGTCAAGCACAATAATTACTCCAATTTGTTCAGCCCTTTGCAAGTTTCCAAGATTTTCAAATCTGATAGCACAGATTTATTTTTATTTATTTAAAGACAAAGTTACAGATGGGGCAGAGACACGGAGAGTGAGAGGTCTTCCATCTGCTGGTTCACTCCCCAAATGGCCACAATGTCTGGAGCTGAGCCTATCCGAAGCCAGGAACCAGGAGCTTCTTCCAGGTCTCCCATGTGGGTGCGGTTGCCAAAGGACCTGGGCCATCTTCCACTGCTTTCCCAGGCCATAGCAGAGAGCTGGATCAGAAGAGGAGCAGCTGGGACTAGAACCAGCATCCATATAGGAGCACTTCAGGCTGGGGCTTTTACCCACTGTAGCACAGCACCGGCCCCTAGCATGATAGATCTTTACAACAATGCTATGAGGTAGGTGAGTTTACCAGTTCTGTATTGGTTCAGACAACATTCACTTCTTAAACCTTTTTCTCTCTAGTCTTCCACTCCAGAGGTTAAGGTCAAATCTTGGTTCCCTACCCACCCTACAGCCAAAGCTGGCCCTGGAACATAGTTCCAAACAAGAAAAATGAAAGAAATAAAAAGCTGAATGGTGTTCTGATAAATATTTTTGATTGTTGATGAAAAAAGCGAGAGATGTAGTTAGTTTAGCTCCCTTAGCTCCCTTTCGCTTACCAGTCCTTTTGTGTGAAATGCATGACATGATGCCATCTTACAGCTACATGGTAGTGACAGTGAAACAGAACGTTAGAATGAGCTTGGTTCCTATAGTATATTGTTAAGTAACCTGAAACAATGACTGCAAACTCTTCATTTTTGGGTATTTTGCTTTTGTCAGGGAAGATAAAAGATTTTCTCTATTTTATCTGTTTTTTTTTTCCACTCAGTCTTACTAAGGTGTTCTATTATTTTCTAATACAGTAGAATTGAATTAACATCATTTAATAGATGAGAAGAATAAAAGATGAAATAAACAATATAATTATTATTATTATTATTATTATTTGACAGGCAGAGTGGACAGTGAGAGAGAGAGACAGAGAGAAAGGTATTCCTTTGCCGTTGGTTCACCCTCCAATGGCCGTCGCGGCCAGCGCGCTGCGGCCAGCGCACCGCGCTGATCCGATGGCAGGATCCAGGAGCCAGGTGCTTTTCCTGGTCTCCCATGGGGTGCAGGGCCCAAGCACCTGGGCCATCCTCCACTGCACTCCCTGGCCACAGCAGAGAGCTGGCCTGGAAGAGGGGCAACCGGGACAGAATCCGGCGCTCCAACCGGGACTAGAACCCGGTGTGCCGGCGCCGCTAGGCGGAGGATTAGCCTAGTGAGCCGCGGCGCCGGCCCAATTATTATTTTTTTAACTTTTATTTAATGAATATAAATTTCCAAAGTACAACTTATGGATTACAATGGCTTCCCCCCTATAACATCCCTCCCACCCGCAACACTCCGATCTCCCGCTCCCTCTCCCCTTCCATTCACATCAAGATTCATTTTCAATTCTCTTTATATACAGAAGATCAGTTTAGCATATATTAAGTAAAGATTTCAACAGTTTGCACCCACATAGAAACACAAAGTGAAAAATACTGTTTGAGTACTAGTTATAGCATTAAGTCACAATGTACAGCACATTAAGGACAGAGATCCTACATGAGGAGTAAGTGCACAGTGACTCCTGTTGTTGACTTAACAAATTGACACTCTTGTTTATGGCTTCAGTAATCACCCTAGGCTCTTGTCATGAGTTGTCAAGGCTATGGAAGCCTTTTGAGTTCACCGACTTTGATCTTATTCCGACAGGGTCATAGTCAAAGTGGAAGTTCTCTCCTCCCTTCAGAGAAAGCTACCTCCTTCTTTGATGACCTGTTCTTTCCACTGGGATCTCACTCATGTATATGTTTCATTTAGGTCATTTTTTTTGTGAAATAAGCCAGTCCCAAAGGGACAAATATCATATGTTCTCTCTGATCGATGACACCTAACCAAGCACCAAAAAGGAAACCTGTTAAAGTGAAATGAACACTATGAGAAACGGTGGCTCGATTAGCCCTTGCCCTGACTGTTGATGAACAACTTGATACTTTATACCTCTTAGTAATTTTTTTGTTTGTTCTACTTAATACTTTTGGTTGAATACTATAATCAATACAGTTATTCTTAAGTGTTGAAACTTAACTGAAAAGTGATTGCTGTTAAATATAAGAGTGGGAATAAGAGAGGGAAGAGATGTGCAATTTGGGACATGCTCAAGCTGACTTACCCCAAATGGTAGAGTTAGAAACATACCAGGGGATTCCAATTCAATCCCATCAAGGTGGCATGTACCAATTCCATCTCACTAGTCCCAGTGATCCATTTCTGTTCACAATTGATCATAATGATAGGACTAAGAGCCAAAGGGATCACATAAACAAGACTAGTGTCTGCAAAGACTAGCTGATAGAATAAAAAAGGGAGAGAACATTCCAACATGGGAAGTGAGATACACAGCAGACTCATAGAATGGCAGATGTCCTAAACAGCACTCTGGCCTCAGAATAAGCCCTTCAGGCATGTGGATCTGGCTGAGAAGCCTTTGAGAGTATTTCAGGCATGGAAAGCCAAGACACTCTGGCAAAAAAAAATGATTATTAATTTAATAACAAGTTCATGATTCTTCCAGTATGTGAGTATTTCAACATGCTAGTCCACTAAAATATATTAATAGAAACTTTAAGTGGGAAAATAAATTTGTTATACTATTCAAAACAGAATAAATTTATTAAAAGATCTGAATTACTCCTTGAGTAAAGTGCATTTCTATTCTCTGGAGCTTTCTCTACATTCTGAAAATATTCATACGTATAAAAAAACCTTGAGAATAACTAATCATTTCATAAAAAATGGAACCCTATTCCAAAAGTAGAGTTCTTATACTAACAAGAAGAAATATTGCATATTATTCCTAGTCTCACCTGTAATGTGCACATGGATTGTTTCCAGCTTTGGCCATTTGGAACAATCCTACACTAGGTATTCTTTTTAATGTCTCCTGGTAGATATATACTCACACTTTTCTACAGCATTTAATCAAGAATGAAATTGCTGAACTATATATTGTGTGTATCGTAATTTTTACTTGATAAAATGCAACTGTTTTCTAAAGTAGTATTAAATGTACACACCCACTAGTAGAGTGAAATATCTGCATTTAGTGTCATATTTACCACTACATGTTATTGATCAGATTTATAATTTCATCAATTTGGAATGTGGCTATTGATTATATACTGTGGTTATAATTTAAATTTTCCCAATAACTAATAAGGATGAGTGCCACTTCAGACATTCTTTGTGCATGTGCAGTTACACATTTAAGGAATTAAAAACTTTTGTCCATTTTTGTTGAAGTTTAAAAATCTATTTATTAGAGAAAGAGAGAGAGAGAAGAAAAAGAGCGTTTTCATCGAATGGTTTACTCCCCAAATACCCACAATGCCTGAAATTGGGCCAGGTTGAAAGGAAGAGCTAGTAATAAAATCCAAGTATCCAACATTAGTGACAGGAACTCCATTATTTGAATCACCAGAGCTAATTTCCGGGGTCCACATCAGTGGTAAGCTGGAGTCAGGAGTTGGAACTTGTAGTCTAACCCAGACACTATAATGTGGGATATGGATATCTCAACTATTTCATTATACATCTGAGTAGCACTCCACAGTACATACATGACATAATTTCTTTATACAGTTATCAAATTGATGGACATCCTGGTTGATTCCATATCTTAGCTATTGTGAATTGAGATATAATGAACATGGGGGTACAGGTAACTCTCATCTGCTGATTTTATTTTGTTTGGGTAAATTCTCAAGAGTGGGATTACTGGATCATATTGTAAAATTATTTTCAGATTTCTGAGGTATCTATACTGTATTCCAAAATGGCTGCAGTAGTTTACATTTATACCAAAAATGGATTAGGGTACCTTTTTCTTACATCCTAGCCAGCATGTATTGTTTATTTCTATATGAGAGCCATTCAAACTTGAGTGAGGTGAAAAATCACTGTGGTTTGGACTTGAATTACCCTAATGGCTAGTGATCTTGAGCATTTTTTCTTTTTTTTTAGACTTATTTATTTCAAAGGCAGAGTTGCAGAGAGGGGGAGAGAGAGAGAGAGAGGTCTTCCATTCACTGGTTCAACCCCCAGATGGCCACAACAGCCGGAGTTCTGCCAATCCAATGCCAGGATCCAGGATCTTCCTCCAGGTCTCCCACGTGGGTGCAGGAGCCCAAGGACTTGGGCTGTCTTCTACTGCTTTCCAAGGCCATAGCAGAGAGGTGGATTGGAAGTGGAGCAGCTGGGACTTGAACCCGTGCCCATATGGGGTGCTGGCACTCTAGGCAGAGTCTTTACCTGCTACACCACAATGCCAGCCCTGAGCACTTTTTCATGCATATGTTGGTCATTTAAATTTCCTCTTTTGAAAAAATGCCTGTTTAAGTTCTTTGCCAATTCCTTTTTTTCCCTGAAGAAATCTTTTATTTAAGAAATACAAACCTCATGCATTTCATAAATACAACTTTAAGAATAAAGTGATTCATCTCCCAATACCTGCCCTCCCACCCACACTTCCACCCCTCCTCCTCCTCCCTCTCCCATTCCTAGTCCCATTATCCACTAAGATCCATTTTGAGTTAACGTTATACACAAAAGACTAATTCTATACTAATTAAGGAGTCAACAATTTTCACGAAAGAAAAAAAAAAAAACTTCCTCAACAGTCGAGACAAATGCTGTTCTGTCATTGCATCTCATTTCCTTTTTAAGAAACTTAATTAACTTTAAAGAGGCACCCAAGAATGATACATCTTTTGCGAGCACTTAGACGTAGTTATAATACAACTCTTTGAGGCCAGAGGTCCTCCATGGGGAGTTAGTGCACAGTGAATCCTGCTGTTCATTTAACAATTAACATTCTTATGTATGATGTAAGTGACCATCCAAGCACCCAAGTCTGTTGACACGAGTTGCCTAGGCTATAGAAGCCTGTTGAATTCACAAACTCTGTCAGTATTTAGACAAGGCCATAAGGAAAGTGGAAGTTATCTGCTCCCTGAAGGGAAAAGTACCTCCTTCTTTGATGACTACTTTTTCCCACTGGGGTCTCATCAACTGAGGTCCTTATATAGTACAGTTTTTGCTTCAGTGTCTTGGCTTTGCATGCCTGAAATGCTCTCATAGGCTTTTGAGCCAGACCAGAATGCCTTAAGGGCTAATTCTGAGGTCAGGGTGCTCCTTAAAGTGGTTGTCATTCTATGAGTCTGCTATATGGACTGCTTCCAATATTGAAGCATTCACTTTTTTTAATTCTCTCTATTATTATTACTACCAGGCACTTAATCATATTTATATGTTCACTTTAAACTTACCTATCTATATGATCACTTCATTACATAATCATATATCATATAGCCATATGATCACTTTAACACTTAAGATGGTATTAGTCCCACCAAGCTTAAGGGGATTTGAGGTACAACAGCAAGTATTTAAACTGTGCCCTTAAAGTTCATAGGAATGTATGCAGAACTATACAGCTTTACATTTACAAACTTCATACACTTCACAATTACAATTTTAGGAACAAGGTGATCTTCTCACTGGGCCTACCCTCCCACCAATAATCCCACACCCTTCCTCCTCTCTTGTTCTCACCCTTAATTTTACTAAGATCTAGTTTCTTTATTTTTTTAAGATTTATTTACTTATTTGAAAGTCAGAGTTACACAGAGAGAGGAGAGGCAGAGAGAGAGAGAGAGAGAGGTCTTCCATCCACTGGTTTACTCTCCAATTGGCCACAACTGCCAGAACTGCGTTAATCCAAAGCCAGGAACCAAGGATTCTTCCAGGTCTCCATGCGAGTGCAGGGGCTCAAGGACTTGGGCCATATTCTACTGCTTTCCCAGGCCATAGCAGAGAGCTGGATCAGAAGTGGAGCAGCTGGGTCTTGAATCGGCACCCATATGAGATGCTGGCACTTCAGTCCAGAGCATTAACCTGCTACACCACAGCGCCAGCCCCAAGATCTATTTTCAATTGACTTTCTTCACATATGTTTAACTCTATGTTAAGAAAAGAGTTCAACAAATAACATGAAAAAAAAAAAAAACTGTTTCTCAACAACCAAGACAAAGGCTGCTTCTCAAAGTGTGATTTCACTTCTACAGATTACCTTTTAGGTGCTCAATAGTTGTCACAGGTCAGGGAGAATATATGGTATTTGTCCCTTTGGAATTGACTTATTTCACTAAGTATGATGCTTTCCAGATTTATCCATTTTGTTTCAAATGACCGGATTTCATTTTCTTTACTGCTATGTAGTATTCCATGGTGTACATATCCCATAATTTCTTCAGCCAGTCTTCAGTTGACAGGCATTTGTTTTTATTCCCTGCCTTAACTATTGTGAATTGATCTGCAATAAACATGAGGGGACAGATAACTCTTTCACATGCTGATTTCATTTCCCTTGGGTGAATTCCCAGGAGTGAGATGGCTGTGTCATCTGGTAGGTCTATATTCCAATTTTTGAGCTATCTCCATACTGTCTTCCATAATGGCTTTACCAGTTTACATTGCCACCAACAGTGGATTGGGGTACCTTTCTCCCCACATCCTTGACAGCATTTGTTGTTTGTTGATTTCTGTATGAGAGCCATTCTAACTGGGGGGAGGTGTATCCTCATTGTGGTTTGATTTGCATTTTCCTGAAGCTAGCGATCATGAGCATTTTTTTTTCATATGTCTGTTGATCATTTGGATTTCCTCTTTTGAAAAATGTGTGTATAAGTCCTTGTAACATTTCTTTTTTAAAAGATTATTTATTTATTTGAAAGTCAGAGTTACACAGAGAGAGAAGGAGAGGCAGAGAGAGAGAGGTCTTCCATCTGGTGGTTCACTCCCCAACTGGCTACAAGGGCCAGAGCTGCGCTGATCTGAAGACGGGATCCAGGAGCTACCTCTAGGTCTTCCCATGTGGAAGCAAGGGCCCAAGGACTTTGACCATCTTTTGCTGCTTTCCCAGACCATCACAGAGAGCTGGATAGGAAGTGGAGGAGCCACGACTCAATCTGGCACCCATATGGGATGCCAACACTACAGGTGGCAGATTTACCTGCTACACCACATCAGTGGCCCCATTGGCCCATTTCTTAACCAACTTGTTTGTTTTGTTGCTGAGTTCCTTGATCTATTTATATATTTTGATTATCAATCTTTTGTCAGTTGTATATTTTGCAAATAATTTCTCCCATTATGTTGGTTGTATATTTACTTTCCTAAGAGTTTCTTTGGCAGTACAGAAGCTTCTTAATTTGATGTAATCCCATTTGTATATTTTGGATTTGATTGCTTGTTCCTCATGGGTGTTTTCCAAGAACTATTTGCCTGTGCCAATGTCTTATAGGGTTTTCCTAAAGTTTTATAATAATTTGATGGTATTGGTTCATAAATCTAGGTATTTAATCCACTTTGAGTCAATTTTTGTGTAAAGATGGGGTCTTGCTTCATATTTTTGCCTGTGGAAATCCATTTTTCTCAGCACCATTTGTTGAAGAGACTGCCCTTTATCCAGGGATTAGGTTTTACTCCATTATCAAATATTAGTTGGTTGTAGATGCTTGGATTGTTTTCTGGTATTTCTATTCTGTTCCATTAGTCTATCCACCTGTTTTTGTACCAGTACCAGACTGTCCTGCAGTTTGTCTTGAAATCTGCCTCCAGCTTTGTTTTTGTTGTATAAGAATACTTTAGCTATTCATGGTCTCCTGTGTTTCCATATGATTTTGGCATCATTTTTCTATATCTGAATGTCCCTCATAGTTTGATTGGTATTGCATTGAATCTGTAAATTGATTTCAGAAGTATGGACATTTTGATGATGTTGATTCTTCCAATCCATGAACACGGAATTTTTTTTTCATTTTTTCACCATCTTTCATTTCTTTATTTAAATTTTTAAATTCTCATAGTAGAGATCTTTAACATCCTTGGTTAAATTTATTCCAAGGTATTTAATTTTTCTTTAGATATTGTCAATATGATTGATCTTAGAAGTTCTTTTTCAGCCATGTAATTTTCTGTGTATATGAAGGCTGTTGATTTTTATATATTGATTTTATAACCTAATAATTTACCAAACTCTTCTATGAGTTCCAATAGTCTCTTAGTGCGGAGTAGTTTGGATCCTCTATATATAGAGTCATGTCATTTGAAAATAGGGATAGCTTGATTTCCTCCTTCCCAATTTGTATTCCTTTGATTTATTTTATTGCCTTATGGCTCTGTCTAAAAGTTCCAGAAGTATATTGAGTAGAAATGATGAAAGTGGACATCCTTATCTGGGTCCAAGTTTCAGTGGGAATGCTTCCAACACTTCCCCATTCAGTTGGAGGGTGGCTGAAGGTTTGTCATAAATTGCCTTTACTGTGTTGAGGAATGTTCCTTCTATACCCAATTTGCTTAGAGTTTTCATCATGAAAGGGTGTTGTATTTATCAATGCTTTCTCTGCATCTATTGATATAATCAAATGCTTTTTGTTCTTCAGTTTGTTAATGTGATGTATCACATTGACTGATGAACAAATGTTGAACCATCCTTGCACAGTACAATAAACCCCTCTTGATCTTGCTGAATTTTCTTTCTGACATGTAGTTGGATTTCGATTGGTTAGAATTTTGTTGAGGACTTTTGCATCTATGTTTATCAGGGAAATTGGTCTATAATTCTCTTTCTATGTTGGCTTCACAGAAATAATTTGGGAGGATTCCTTCCCTTTCAATTGTTTTGAATAACAATAAGAATAGGAGTTAGTTCTTCTTTAAATGTCTGGTACAATTCACCAGTGAAGCCATCTGATCCTGGACTTTTATTTGTTGGGAGGATCTTTATTACTGAATCAATTTCTATCTTGGTTATGGGTCTGTTTAGGTTTCCAGGTTTGTTGGCACACAGGCCTTTCTAGTAAATTCTGATAATTTTTTTTTTTTTTACTTCTGTGGTGTCTGTTGTTACATATCCTTTAAACTCTAATTTTATTAATTTGAGTTTTCTCTCTCCTGGTTTTGGTTATTTGGGCCAGTAGTGTGCCAATTTTGTTTATTCTTTCAAAAAACCAGGTCATTAGGGTGATCTTCTGTATTGTTATTTTGCTTTAAATTTTTTTATTTCTTCTCTAATTTTAATTATTTATGTATCCTACTAGTTTTGGGTTTAGTTTGCTGTTGTTTTTCTAGATTCCTGAGATGCACTGATAGCTCATTTATTTGCTGCCTTTCCAATATCTTGATGTAGTCACTGATTGCTATAAACTTCCTCTTAACACTACTCTTGCTTTATCCCATGAATTGATACATTGTGCGCCACCTTTATTTGTTTCTAGCAATTTTTTGACCTCTCTTTTGATTTATTCTACAACCCACTGTTCATTCAGAAGTGTGTTGTTCTGTCTCCATGTGTTTGCATATGTTCTAGAGATTGTGCAGTTGCTGATTTTCAGCTTAGTTCTATTGTGGTCTGAGAAGATGTATGGTATGATTTCCATCAGTTTGAATTTGCTGAGACTTGCTTTATGGCTTAGCATGTGGTTAATCCTAGAGAAAGTTCTGTGCATGGGTGAGCAAAATCTGTATTCTATGTTTGTAGGATGGGAAGTTCTGTAGGTATCTGTTAATTCAATTTGGTCTTTAATGTCGATTAACTCTGTTGTGTCCTTGCTGATTTTCTGTCTGATTGATCTGTCCATTGCTGAAATTGGGGGACTGAATGCTTCTATTTCTATTATATTTGATTACCTGTCTGCCTTTAGAACCCTTAAAATTACTTTTAAATAGCCAGGTACCCTGTAATTAGGTGCATATGTGTTTATACAATCTCATCTTCCTGTTGAATTGGTCCCTTAATCATTACATGGTGCCATTTTTTGTCTCTTTTGACAATTTTTATGTTACTCTATTTTGACTGATATTAGAATGGCTACACTAGTTCTGTTTTGGTTTCTGTTAACATGAAATATCTTTTTCCATCCTTTCATTTTTTAGTCTGTGTGCATCTTTGTTGGTGAGATGTGTTACTTTGTAGGCAGCAAATAGATGGATTTCCTTTTTTAATCCATTCAGTCTTTCTCTTTTTTTTTAACTTTTATTTAGTAAATATAAATTTCCAAAGTACAGTTTTTGGATTATAGTGGTTTACCCCTCCCCCCCATAACTTCCCTCCCACCTGCAACACTCCCATCTCCCACTCCCTATCCCATTCCATTCACATCAAGTTTCATTTTTAATTCTCTTTATATACAGAAGATCAATTTAGTGTATATTAAGTAAAGATTTCATCAGTTTGCACCCACACAGAATGTATACTGTAAAACACTGTTTGAGCACTAGTTATAGAATTAATTCACATTGAACAACACATTAAGGAAAGAGATCCTACATGAGGAGTAAGTGCACAGTGACTCCTGTTGTTGACAACAATTTGACACTCTTGTTTATGGCATTAGTAATCTCCCTAGGCTTTAGTCATGAGTTGCCAAGGCTATGGAAGCCTTTTTTTAAAATTTTTGACAGGCAGAGTGGACAGTGAGAGAGAGAGACAGAGAGAAAGGTATTCCTTTGCCGTTGGTTCACCCTCCAATGGCTGCCGTGGCCGGTGCGCTGCGGCCGGTGCACCGCGCTGATCCGATGGCAGGAGCCAGGTACTTACCCTGGTCTCCCATGGGGTGCAGGGCCCAAGGACTTGGGCCATCCTCCACTGCACTCCCTGGCCACAGCAGAGAGCTGGCCTGGAAGAGGGGCAACCGGGAGAGAATCCGGTGCCCTGACCGGGACTAGAACCCGGTGTGCTGGTGCCGCAAGGCGTGGAAGCCTTTTAATTTCGCAAACTTCCATCTTATTTAGACAAGGCCATTGTCAAAGTGGAAGTTCTCTCCTCCCTTCAGAGAAATTTGCCTCCTTCTTTGATGGCCCCATTCTTTCCACTGGGATCTCACTCACAGAGATCTTTCACTTAGGTCCTCTTTTTTTTTTTTTTTTTTTTTTTGCCAGAGTGTCTTGGCTTTCCATGCCTAAAATACTCTCATGTTCTCTTCAGCCCGATCCGAATGCCTTAAGGGCTGATGCTGAGGCCAGAGTGCTGTTTAGGACATCTGCCATTCTATGAGTCTGCTGTGTATCCCACTTCCCATCTTGGATCATTCTCTCCCTTTTTTATTCTATCAGTTAGTATTAGCAGACACTTGTCTTATTTATGTGATCGCTTTGACTCTTAGACCTATCAGTATGATCAATTGTGAACTGAAATTGATCACTTGGACTAGTCAGATGGCATTGGTACATTCTACCTTGATGGGATTGTATTGGAATCCCCTGGCACATTTCTAACTCCACCATTTAGGGCAAGTCTTTGTCTTTTAATTGGAGAGTTGAGGCCATTAGCATTCAAGGTTACTATTGATAATTAATGAATTTTCTCTGTCATTTTCCCTTGAATATTCCAATTTTTACTTGGGTTTTCCTTTGTATTTTTACTAGGAATATTTCTGCCTGACCTTCTTTTATAGTTTTGACCATGTTTTTGTGTTTCTATGTGCAGCACATCTTTAAACATCTTTTGCAATGCTGGTTGGGTGGTGGCAAGTTCTTTCAGTTTCTATTTCTCATGTAAAGTCTTTATTTCACCTACATTTGTCAATGAGAGCTTTGCAGTGTACAGTATTCTGGGTTGACAGTTTTTTCTCTCTTTTTGTAAAGATTTATTTATTTATTTGAAAGTCAGAATTACACAGAGAGAGAAAGAGAGGCAGAAAGAGAGAATTCTTCCATCCACTGGTTCACTCTCCAATTGGCTGCAGTGGCTGGAGCTGCACCAATACAAAGCCAGGAGACAGGGACTTCCTCTGGGTCTCCCACACAGTAGCACATGCCCAAGGACTTGGGCCATCATCCACTGCCTTCCCAGGCCATAGCAGAGAGCTGGATCAGAAGTGGAGCAGCGGGGACATGAAATGGCTCCCATATGGGATACAGGCATTGCTAGTGGTGGCCCTACTCACTAAACCACAGTGCCAGCCCCAGACCGTTTTTTTTTTTTTTCTTAAGACTTGGAATATATTTCACCATCCTCTACTAGCCTGTAAGGTTTTTGATGAGAAGTCTGCTGTAAGTCTAATTGGAAATGCTCTGCAAGTAATCTGGTGTTTCTCTCGAGCACATTTTAAAATCTTTATGTTTTATTACAGAGAGTATAATTTCAATGTGTCATGGTAAAGATCTTTTCTGGTCATGTCTATTAGGAGTTCTCTGTACTTCCTTTACATGTATGTCCCTTTCTTTCTCCAAATGATGGAAGTTTTCCGTTATTATTTCACTAAAAAGGCCTTCTAATCAATACTTTCTTCCCACACATTCAAGAATTCATAGAACCTGTATGTTGGGTCATTGGATATTATCCTATAGATTTCAAACACTGTGTTTTAGTTTTCTAACTTTTTCTTTTGTGTTTGGTCTGACTATATAATATCCTGCTAATTGTCTTCTAAGTCGGATATTCTTTCTTCTGCTTCATATATTCCTTTGTTAAGGCTTTCCACGGATTTTTGTTGTTGTTGTTCTATTGAATTATTCATTGCCAACATTTCATTTTGATTTCAATTCTGGGAAAAATTTTCTTTCATGCCATGTATGGACCTTATTACTTCATGCATTTGCTTCTGACTTTTAAGTAGTCCTACAATCAATTTTTTCAATTAAATTTCCAGCATTTCTTCAATCTCTTCATCTTAACAACCTAGTATTGAAGTGTTGTATTCTTTTGGGGACATCTTGTTGTGTTCTCTCTTCTTGTTTCTTTAATTGGTGCATTTATTATTTGCCATTTGTAGAGGTACTCATTGGTTTCATCTTGTTTTTACACTGGTGGCTTTTATCTTTGGACTATGCCTCTGTGTATTAGTGGAATGTCCACTTTTTCTGTGAATACCTGATGTGTCTGGTGGGTTTTGCCAAGGAGCTCTGTTCAATGCTCCAGGGTAAAAGGATTGTCCAAGGTGACAACCTGGTTGGGCATGGTAAATCTATCTATTGTTTTTAAATTAGAAGGATAATTTGTTCTGCTCTGTTGGCATAGATTCAGCTCATCTCCTCTCCTCAAAGGAGACTAATGCCTGGGCACTAACACTAGTCTTTATAATATTTGTCTGCACTGTCACAAGAACCACACAAAGGATCTGTGCAATATTTGGTGTTAGCGCAGATTCCACAGCAAAGCCCTTCATCAGAAAATCAGGGAGCCCTGAGCATGTGGAGCTTCCCACAGTGGCTTCCCAAAGTCCCAGGCACACCTTGAACCCTCCCACACAGACTTAGTGATTTCACAGTTCTAGCACATAAGCCTCCCACATTCATGAGCACCGAGCTCCTTGTCAGTTCTCCTGGTCAGACCCAGAAATCTCCACTCGGCAGTTTGCTGGGTGCAGATACAAGCTGGCACAGCTCTTATGTATATCCAAAATAGTCCTCACTCTCTATTAGCTTGTTATGGATGCCATTGCTGGGTGATCATGGAGAGAAAAAGGTACCACCCCTCCATTTTTCTCCTTTAGTTTGGCAGGTAAACTATCCCCCACAGGTTTCCAAGCCAGATTTTCTCCATGCTCTTCCTGCAGCTTTATCACCAGTTCTTGTGCTGCTTATATTTGGTCTCATCTCACTCTCTAAAGCTGGTATGGAGGCTCTCAGTTGCTGGGGTCCTGATTTGTGCATGTCCACACATTCCACATAGGTCTGCTGTGTCACTCTATTCTGCATGGATTTTCCTCTGCTATTTTCTCCCAAACTATTCCCCGAGACTGCACTCGTTCCACTTTTTTAAAACTATCTTTTCCTAGATTGAAGTAGTAAGCTGCCTCCCTACTCTGTCATCTCACTCCAGTATCTGCAACTCAATTCTAAAATATGGAAAGAAAGAAGGTGGAATGGAGGTAATGACAAAGGGTATATCATTATATTCATTGAATTGTATCTATGAACTACATTGAATCTGTTTTCATTGTATTGATATCACACTAACATAAAAGAGTAAAAATACTAAAATACGTATGTATACTCTGCCATCTTAACCTTTGCACATTCCTTAACTGTGTTGTTTGTTTTGTTGTTGTCGAGTTTCTTGATCTCTTTATATATTCCAGTTATTAATCCTTTATCAGTTACATAGTTTGCAAATATTTTCTCCCATTTGGTCAGTTACATTTTCAATTTGTCTGAGTGTTTCTTCTGCAGTATAGAAGCTTCACTTTTTGATGTAATCCCATTTGTCTATTTTGGCTCTGATTTCCTGTGCCTCTGTGGTCTTTTCCAAGAACTCTTTGCTGATGCCAATGTTTTGAAGGTTTTCCAAACACTTTCCAATAATCTGATGGTATTGGATTGTAGATTTTAGTCTTTGATCCATTTTGAGTGGATTTTCGTGTAAGGTATAGTTTAGGAGTGTTGTTTCATACTTCTCCATCTGGAGGTCCTGTTTTAACAACACCATTTGTTGCTCCAGGTGTCGATTTTAGCTCCTTTGTTGAAGATAAGTTGGTTGCAATTGTCTGGATAGATTTCTGGAGTTTCTATTCTGTGATTTGAAGGATTCTTGACCTTTTGATCTTGGTGTTGATGGTTTTGAGTCTTTCCCACTCTGGTTTGATTTCTGTGCATTTTTGACTGGGGTATCTCGTATAGATTTCTTCACTGGAGTTTTTTCTTCAGTTTCCTCCTCATCAAAATCATCATCATCATCATCATCGTCATCATCTTCATCATCATCTTCAGCAGCAAGGTTTACTTTTTTCTGTGGTACTTTGCTGCCACCTCCAGGGGCAGATCATTTTCCAGATATACTTAATAGCCTCACATCCTCTTCCTCTTCTGACTCTGCATCTTCCTCCACAGCTACTAAGTGCTGTCTGCTAATATGCACAGGCCCTGAACCACACTTCCACCTTAAGACCACAGGTGATGTTATTTCAAAGCCCCCAAGGGAAACAGTTGGCTATACAGACATTTTCAATGTTGCCAGTGTGACTTTAATCGGGCTGCCTTCGTAATTCATTGCCTCTGCTTCAACAATGTGCAGTTCATCCTTTGCACCAGCGCCTAAACTGACCGTTCTTAAAGATAACTAATGCTCATTTTCATCATTGTCCACTTTAAAGTGATAATCTTTGTCAGCATTTAGTTCACAACCAAAAAGAAGGTTCTGGGGCCTCAGGGGCTCATGTCCATATCCATTGAATCTTCTCTCTGAATAGTTTTACTTATTATCCTTTTATATATTGTTGCCATGTTCTTAACACAAACAACATGATAGTCAAATCTTCTATAGTCCTGATGAATTAAGCATTTTGTTTGTGAAATATAGCATTTGTCTTTTTTTTTAACTTTTATTTAATGAATATAAATTTCCAAAGTATGACTTATGGATTACAATGGCTTCCCCCCCATACCGTCCCTCCCACCCACAACCCTCCCCTTTCCCACTCCCTCTCCCCTTCCATTCACATCAAGATTCATTTTTGATTATCTTAATATACAGAAGATCAGCTTAGTATACATTAAGTAAGGATTTCAACAGTTTGCTCCCACACAGAAACATAAAGTGAAAAATAATAGATGATTTTTTTAAATGATGATGAAATCAGATCAGACCTATTGTCATGTTTAATCCCAGTGAGAGTCAAGTTGGGACTTGCTAATTTCTTTTTTTCTTTTTCTTTTTATTTTTTTTTTACAGAAGATCAGTTTAGTATGCATTAAGTAAAGATTTCAACAGTTTACACCCCCATAGAAACACAAAGTGAAATATATTGTTTGAGTACTCGTTATAGCATTAAATCTCAATGTACAGCACATTAGGGACAGAGAGCCTACATGAGGAGTAAGTGCACAGTGACTCCTGTTGTTGACTTTACCAATTGACACTCCTGTCTATGGCATCAGTAATCTCCCTATGCTCCAGTCATGAGTTTCCAAGGCTATGGAAGCCCTCTGAGTTCTCCGACTCTTATCTTGTTTAGACAAGGTCATAGTCAAAGTGGAGGTTCTCTCCTCCCTTCAGAGAAAGGTACCTCCTTCTTTGAAGACCTGTTCTTTCCACTGGGATCTCACTCACAGAGATCTTTTTGCCAGAGTGTCTTGGCTTTCCATGCCTGAAATACTCTCATGGGCATTTCAGCCAGATCCCCATGACTTTAGGGCTGATTCTGAGGCCAGAGTGCTATTTAGGACATCTGCCATTCTATGAGTCTGCTGAGTATCTTACTTCCCATGTTGGATCACTCTCCCCTTTATTTATTCTATCGGTTAGTGTTAGCAGGTACTAGACTTGTTTATGTGCTCCCTTTGACTCTTAGTCCTTTCATTATGATCAATTGTGAACTGAAATTGATCGCTTGGAATAGTGAGATGGCATTGGTACATGCCACCTTGATGGGATTGAGTTGGAATCCCCTGGTATGTTTCTAACTCTACCATTTGGGGCAAGTCAGCTTGAGCATGTCCCAAATTATACATCTCTTCCCTCTCTTATTCCCACTCTTATGTTTAACAGGGATCACATTTCAGTTAATTTTCAACACTTAAGAATAACTGTGTATTAATTACAGAATTAAACCAGTCATATTAAGTAGAACAGACAAAAAAACTACTAAGAGGGATAATGTATTAAGTTGTTCATTAACAGTCAGGATGAGGGCTGATCAAGTCACCGTTTCTCATAGTGTCCATTTCACTTTAGGAGGTTTCCTTTTTGGTGTTCAGTCTGTTGTCACCGATCAGGGAGAACATATGGTATTTGTCCCTTTGGGACTGGCTTACTTCACTCAGCATGATGTGTTCCAGATTCCTCCATTTTGTTGCAAATGACTGGATTTCATTGTTTCTTACTGCGGTATAGTATTCTAAAGAGTACATATCCCATAATTTCTTTATCCAGTCTACCTTTGATGGGCATTTAGGTTAGTTCCAGGTCTTGGCTATTGTAAATTGTGCTGCAATAAACATTAGGGTGCAGACCGCTTTTTTGTTTGCCAATTTAAACTCCTTTGGGTAAATTCCAAGGAGTGGGATGGCTGGGTCGAACGGTAGGGTTATCTTCAGGTTTCTGAGGAATCTCCAGACTGACTTCCATAGTGGCTTGACCAGTTTGCATTCCCACCAACAGTGGGTTAGTGTCCGTTTTTCCCCACATCCTCGCCAGCATCTGTTGTTGGTAGATTTCTGAATGTGAGCCATTCTAACTGGGGTGAGGTGAAACCTCATTGTGGTTTTGATTTGCATTTCCCTGATTGCTAATGACCTTGAACATTTTTTCATGTGTCTGTTGGCCATTTGGATTTCCTCTTTTGAAAAATTTCTATTGAGGTCCTTGGCCCATCTCTTAAGTGGGTTGTAGGTTTTGTTTTTGTGGAGTTTCTTGATCTCTTTGTAGATTCTGGTTATTAACCCTTTATCTGTTGCATAGTTTGGAAATGTTTTTTCCCATTCTGTCAGTTGTCTCTTCACTCTCCTGACTGTTTCTTTCGCAGTACAGAAACTTCTCAATTTGATGCAATCCCAAGAGTTGATTTTGGCTTTGACTGCCTGTGCCTCCCGGGTCTTTTCCAGAAATTCTTTGCCTGTGCCAATATCTTGAAGGGTTCCTCCAATGTTCTCTAGTAACTTGATGGTGTCAGGATGTAGATTTAGCTCTTTAATCCATGTTGAGTGGATTTTTGTGTAAGGTGTAAGGTAGGGGTCTTGCTTCATGCTTCTGCTCGTGGAAATCCAGTTTTCCCAGCACCATTTATTGAATAGTCTGTCCTTATTCCAGGAATTGGTTTTAGATCCTTGATCAAATATAAGTTGGCTGTAGATGTTTGGGTTGATTTCTGGTGTTTCAATTCTGTTCCATTGGTCTGTCCAATAAGGATTTCTGTAGTTCAGGGATCTGCTTTTGAAAACTTCTAAATGTTCTTATCATAAATTTTTTGAAATCCGTATCTTGCATTTCTTCTATCTCATCATCTTCATAATCTTGTTTTAGGGTGTTTTCTTTATTTGGAGGCATCATAGTGTCATCGTTGATCTTGTTCCCTCGATTTCTGTGTTTGTTGCTTGGCATAGTTAATTCTTCTTTCGTCACTGTGCGTTTTTTTTTTTTTAATTTTTTTTTTATTTTATACTGTGTCCGTGTTAAGTGGACTGCCTGCTGTTGGAGGAGCCTTGGAGACTTGAGATGGCTGTGGCCTGAGAGCTCTGCTTGGTTCTTCCTGGTTACGGGTGTGCAAAGGTGACACCCTCAGGTTATGCATGGTAAATCTCTCTGTTTTTATTTATATACTTATTTATTTCATTTTATTTATTCAGGGGGTAAGTAATACCACATGGCACGGCTGTGCAGAATTGATGGTATTTAGCTTCCAGTCTCTGGCTTCTACCCAAAGAGTCTGTGTAGGCTACTCTGGACTCCCACTGGGTTGCCTAGGCTACTGAATTGTAGTGACTCAGTTCCTTAGCTCTCCCCTGTTGATATGTAAATCCAGAGAGGGGGCCTGCTCTTTGTCTCTTGGGAATTCTTCAAGCCTTGCAGCCTTGCAACCTTTGCAAGGTTGGAGGAGAGAGAAACCCCCAAGCTTTTTTTTTCCTTCTTTCCGGTAGTGAGTCTGCTGCACTTTCCGGCCCCCCTCTAGATTCTGACCCCCATTTCCCTGCCAATGTCTCAGGTTATTGAGCTCACCTCCCCTTCCAGCACCGATGTGTGGACTTGGAGCCCTGGACGTCCCAACTCTCCCCGCTGGTGTCTGTGTGACATGCACTCCCCTTCCTGCACTGGCGCACAGACCCTGTGGCTCCCACGGCACCCGCGGCTCCCGCGGCTCGGCTTCCGCGCGGTGGGCGACCTTGTTCTCCCAGTAGGTCCTCCGATTCACAGCCACTCAATCCAGAAGAGTTTCCTCTGCAATATTTTCCTGGTTCTTTTTTCTGAGGCTACCGTAACTCCCCTTTTATTAAACTAAATTTTCCCGGACTATCAGTGCGCGCCCTCACTATTCCGCCATCTTGGCTCCACCCCTTCACCTAGGCTTTCATGTGTAATATAACATTTGTCTTTAGTAGCTCATATTGCTGTAAATTCTATTTTATCTCATGTCAGTGAAGCTATAACAGTCACAACTGCAAAGGTAATTAAATATTTTTATCTCTGTAGAATAAAAGTTCCAAAAGAAAGAGAGAGCAATAAGAATAGAGTAATAATGATAGTGATAGCAATGATAAACTTAGTGAATACTGTACTGGAAGTGAGGGGTGATTACATTCCTTTAATTTCTCTAGTTTAGCTTCTTCCTGTGAACAGAATCTGTGTTTAATGATATTAATAAGTTTATCTCAGAAACATCCATTGTGAAAATATTAATTTTCCATTTAGTCAACGAATGTTGAATATTTTCATTGTGCCAGAACTGAACTTAGTGCTAAGTATGACACACAAGGAAAATAAAACAGGGTCCTTTGTTCTTGAATACCTACGAGTCCTCTATTAACCTAGTAGAAAAGACAGTAAGAGAGATAGATGGTAGAGAAAGAGGGAGGGAACAAGGAAAGGAAGGATGAAGGGAGGGGAGAGATGCACTACTCTAACTCAGAAAATGAATGAGAAAAATGGTAATTAAGTGCTTAAAATATACTAGGAAACCTCTGGATGTTCAATTATTTCTTGAAGATTTATTTATTTATTGAATGGCAGAGTTACAGAAACAGAGGTTGAGACAAAGATAGAGAAAGAGATTTCCATCCACTGATTCCCACCCCCCAAAATGGCCACAATGACCATGGCTGGGCCCTGCTGAAGGCAGGAGCCTGGGACTCCAATCTGCATCTCCCATGAGGGTGGCAAGGGCCCAAACACTCAGGCCATCTTCAGCTGCTTTCCTAGGCACATTAGTAAGGAGATGGATTGGAAGTGGATCAGCCAGGACTAGAATAGGCACTCATGTGGGATACCAGCCTCTCAGGAGGTGGTTTAACCAGCAGTGCCACAGAGCCATTCCCTGGATTTTTACTTATTTATTCATCACAACAACTTTAAAACTAAGATCTGTCACTATCCTCATTTTGTGTTGAAGGAATTAAGGCATAGCTTGGCTATTGTGGACTATGCTGCAAAGAACATGGGAGTATAAATAAGGCACAGAAGTTAAATGGCATGCCTGAAGTCATGCACCTAAAATAGTAGATATAGGATTTTAAGTGGAATGCAGTTGAATCTACTTTGCCTTTACTCTTTTAAATGTATTAGCTCCTAGCATAGTGAGAAATATATAAATAAAATGCTATGGGGATTTGGAAGAAAATTGATTAAATTCTTTCCCACAGTTTGGAGAGAGTTTAGTGGGAGACTATGAATGAAGATCCTGATGAAAAAGAAGGGTGTGATAATCAAGTAAGGAGGTATAGTTGATTAAGTAAAAAGGCTACTGAAGGTTGAAAATTCAACACCAGCAAAAGCAAGGAATTGGAATGAATGATGAATCACTTATCTGAGGATACACTGTAGAACTGACTTGTCAATTATGTGATTTAAGGGGTTTGGGTTCTTTTCTATTATTCGGGGGCTTATTCCCCCAATATGCCACATGTGGAATGTACATTTGGGAAAGCATGGATCAGTACAACTTTGTTCCAAAAGTGCAGCACAAGCATTGGTCTAGGTGTGTCTGTGGCCCACACGGTACACAGTGATGAATGCAGAACATGTGCTCATTGGAAAGCTGACGCCTGACTTGTTGGTCTCTGTTCTAGGGCTGACTTCTGTCCACTGTTTCAGCCCAACCATCCAAAGTAAGCCAAAGGCTTTGTTCTCAGGGATACCGGGGTCCAGTAAAGCAGGCTGGGATATGACTATCAAAGATAATGGAAGGCCCTTATTGCCAAATATTCTAATCAGGGTTTGATCTGCACTACTCGATAGAGTTTGCTTGTGAAGTTTTCTTTGTGGTTTCTTTATTGAATTTTCTTTTTTTTTTCTTTTTTTTTAAACTTTTATTTAGTAAATATTAATTTCCAAAGTACGGTTTACGGATTACAATGGCTTCCCCCCTATAACTTCCCTCCCACTCTCACCCCTCCCATATCCCTCTTCCTCTCCCATTCCATTCATATCAATTATCTTTCAATTATCTTTTAATTATCATTTTCAATTATCTTTATATACAGAAGATCGATTTAGTATATATTAAGTAAATCTTTCATCAGTTTGCACCCACACAGAAACACAAAGTGTAAAATACTGTTTCAGTACTAGTTACAGCATTACTTTTAAAACAATGATTTAGTTCTTTCCACTGGGATCTCACTCGCAGTGATCTTTTGCCAGAGTGTCTTGGCTTTCCATGCCTGAAATACTCTCATGAGCTTTTCAGCCAGCTCCGAATGCCTTTAGGGCTGATTCTGAGGCCAGAGTGCTATTTAGGACATCTGCCGTTCTATGAGTCTGCTGAGTATCTCACTTCCCATGTTGGATCACTCTCCCCTTTATTTACTCCATCGGTTAGCGTTAGCAGGTACTAGACTTGTTTATGTGCTCCCTTTGACTCCCAGTCCCTCTGCCATGACCAACTGTGAACTGAAACTGATCACCTGGAACAGTGAGATGGCATTGGTACATGCCACATCGATGGGATTGAATTGGAATCCCCTGGTATGCTTCCAACTCCACCACTTGGGGCAAGTCAGCCTGAGCATGTCCCAAATTATACATCTCTTTCCTCTCCCATTCCCACTCCCACGTTCAACAGGGATCACATTTCAGTTAATTTTCAACACTTAAGAATAACTGTGCATCAATTACAGAACTAAACCAGTCATATTAAGTAGAACAGATAAAAAAACTACTAAGAGGGATAATGTATTAAGTTGTTCATTAACAGTCAGGGCTATGCTGATCAAGCCACCGTTTCCCATAGTGTCCACCTCACTCCAACAGATTTCCCTCTTGGTGTTCAGTCAGTTGTCACCGATCAGGGAGAACATATGGTATTTGTCCCTTTGGGACTGGCTTATTTCACTCAGCATGATGTGTTCCAGATTCCTCCATTTTGTTGCAAATGACTGGATTTCATTGTTTCTTACTGCGGTATAGTATTCTAAAGAGTACACATCCCATAATTTCTTTATCCAGTCTATCGTTGATGGGCATTTAGGTTGGTTCCAGGTCTTAGCTATTGTGAATTGAGCTGCAATAAACATTAGGGTGCAGACCTCTTTTTTGTTTGCCAATTTAAATTCCTTTGGGTAAATTCCAAGGAGTGGGATGGCTGGGTCGAACGGTAGGGTTATCTTCAGGTTTCTGAGGAATCTCCAGACTGACTTCCATAGTGGCTTCACCAGTTTGCATTCCCACCAACAGTGGGTTAGTGTCCCTTTTTCCCCACATCCTCGCCAGCATCTCTTGTTGGTAGATTTCTGAATGTGAGCCATTCTAACCAGGGTGAGGTGGAACCTCATTGTGGTTTTGATTTGCATTTCCCTGATTGCTAATGACCTTGAACATTTTTTCATGTGCCTGTTGGCCATTTGGATTTCCTCTTTTGAAAAATGTCTATTGAGGTCCTTAGCCCATCTCTTAAGTGGGTTGTTGGTTTTGTTTTTGTAGAGTTTCTTGATCTCTTTGTAGATTCTGGTTATTAACCCTTTATCTGTTGCATAGTTTGCAAATATTTTTTCCCATTCTGTCGGTTGTCTCTTCACTCTCCTGACTGTTTCTTTCGCAGTACAGAAACTTCTCAATTTGATGCAATCCCAAGAGTTGATTTTGGCTTTGACTGCCTGTGCCTCCCGGGTCTTTTCCAGAAATTCTTTGCCTGTGCCAATATCTTGAAGGGTTCCTCCAATGTTCTCTAGTAACTTGATGGTGTCAGGTCGTAGATTTAGCTCTTTAATCCATGTTGAGTGGATTTTTGTGTAAGGTGTAAAGTAGGTGTGTTGCTTCATGATTCTGCACGTGGAAATCCAGTTTTCCCAGCACCATTTATTGAATAGACTGTCCTTGCTCCAGGAATTGGTTTTAGATCCCTGATCAAATATAAGTTGGCTGTAGATGTTTGGGTTGATTTCTGGTGTTTCAATTCTGTTCCATTGGTCTATCCATCTGTTTCTGTACCAGTGCCATGCTGTTTTGATTACAACTGCCCTGTAGTATGTCCTGAAATCTGGTATTGTGATGCCTCCGGCTTTGTTTTTGTTGTACAAGATTGCTTTAGCTATTCGAGGTCTCCTGTGTCTCCATATGAATTTCAGCACCATTTTTTCCAGATCTGAGAAGAAGGTCTTCTGTATCTTGATTGGTATTGCATTGAATCTGTAAATTGCTTTTGGGAGAATGGACATTTTGATGATATTGATTCTTCCAATCCATGAGCATGGAAGATTTTTCCATTTCTTGGTATCCTCTTCTATTTCTTTCTTTAAGGTTTTGTAATTTTCATCGTAGAGATCTTTAACGTCTTTGGTTAAGTTTATTCCAAGGTATTTGATTGTTTTTGTAGCTATTGTGAATGGGATTGATCTTAGAAGTTCTTCCTCAGCCATGGCATTGTCAAAGAAGGAGGTACCTTTCTCTGAAGGGAGGAGAGAACCTCCAGTTTGACTATGACCTTGTTTAAACAAGATAAGAGTCGGAGAACTCAGAGGGCTTCCACAGCCTTGGAAACTCATGACTGGAGCATAGGGAGATTACTGATGCCATAGACAGGAGTGTCAATTGGTAAAGTCAACAACAGGAGTCACTGTGCACTTACTCCTCATGTAGGCTCTCTGTCCCTAATGTGCTGTACATTGAGATTTAATGCTATAACGAGTACTCAAACAATATATTTCACTTTGTGTTTCTATGGGGGTGCAAACTGTTGAAATCCTTACTTAATGCATACTAAACTGATCCTCTGTAAAAAAAAGAAGAAAGAAATTATCAATTCCCAACTTTACTCTCACTGGGATTAAACATGACAATAGGTCTGCTCTGATTTCATCATCATTTTAAAAAAAATAATCTATTATTTTTCACTTTTAGTTTCTGTGTGGGAGCAAACTGTTGAAATCCATACTTGATGTATATACTAAGCTGATCTTCTGTATATTAAGATAATCGAAAATGAATCTTGATGTGAATGGAAGGGGAGAGGGAGTGGGAAAGGGGAGGGTTTTGGGTGGGAACGACGGTATGGGGGGAAGCCATTGTAATCCATAAGTCGTACTTTGGAAATTTATATTCATTAAATAAAAGTTTAAAAAAAAACAATGATTTAGTTGTTTATTTGAAAATCAGACTTCCAGAGAGAGATATAGAGAGTGAGACCTTCCAACTGCTGGTTCATTTTTTAGATGGTTGCAATGGCCAGCACTAGGGCAGGCCAAAACCAGGATCCAGGAACTTTTACAGGTCTTCCCACAAGGGTGTCAGGGACCCAAACATTTGTGCCATCTTCTGCCTCTTTTCCAAGGCCATTACCAGGGAACAGGATCAGAAGTAGAGCAGCTGAGACACAAACTGACTGCCATCCATATGGAATATCGATATTGCAGGCAAAGGCTTGAATACTATTCACAATACCAGTTCCACTAATAAAAAACTTTCTGGATTTTGATTGAGACTGGGTTGAATCTACAGGTGAATAGAGGAAGAAATGACATCATACAATATTGTATCTTCCAACTCATAAGCAAAATATAGCTCTCCATTAATTTATTTGAGACATTAATATACCTCTGCAATATTTTGTACATTTTATTACATAAGACTTCTTTGTCTTTGGTCACATTTCTAAGCACATTATATATTTTTAACATTCTAAATGTCACTGTTTTTAAATTCAATTCACAATTAACACCTGCTAGTGTATAAACAAATACTTTGTGTATAGATTACGAGTCTTTCAATCCAGGTAAACTCAGTATTTGTTGTAGAAGCTTTTCTCAGATCAAATGTTCTCCCTAGACTCTCTTGTAGTCTTGGAAGAGAGCAACTTCCACTTGTCCCTTTCCAATCTTCACGCATTTTATTCTCTTCTCACACTAGGCAGCTTCTCTGATAGGTACAAAGGTGATCTCCATCTGCCCGGCTCCCCAAGCCCTCTGTACATTGGTCTTAGGATGTACAGTCTTGTGTGTAAATACCCAGAACAGCATGTAGCATATGAGTACCTGCTGCCATTATGCTGGCAATATCCATTTCAGGGTACTCTATTTACTGACATGTGTACAAGGCTCTGATTTGAAACTAGGGTCAGATACCAGGGAGAGAAAGTTTATTCACTGAAGGTTGACAGATTAAAGACCCTCATTTCTAACTGGTAATAGAAAACTCAAGAGTTCTAAGTGGACGTTGGCAAGAAGAAGTTGGAGGGCAAAGTTACCTAGCAATAGCCAAGAAGTGAAAGGTCTTCAGGGTGTCTAAGAGGTAACTGCAGGTGGAAAATGAGATGATTCACAGAGTAGCCACTTTACTTTGGAGGAAGTTTATGTGATGCATCCAAAAACTGGTACTGGTGAGGTCTGGGAGACATACAAAGAACCACTGATAGGTGTGGCCATAGTGAGGAACATTAGGGAATCCCCTTACCCTGCCATGGGAACCAGGAGAACTGACTATAGGAAGATGAGGGGAGGTGTAGATCAGCCTGGGGTGCATGTTTAGGGGGTGTTAAAGAAGTGGCCACATGAAGCTGCCCTCTCTTGGCTCTCCCCACCACCCCGCCCAATGACATGTCAGTTGCTAGGCTTTATGATGTCAGAGCCAGCCCAGGCATCCCATTGGCTGCATCAGTGCCTACATTACCAAAAAAGGTAAAGCAGGTGACTCCTCATTGTCCTCGGGTGTATATATATGAGTAGGCCTGTGGCCCTGGGAGGGAGCACTGCGTGTCTCTGAGAGGCCTGAGGTAACCTGTGTTGCTCAGTTTTCTAAAACAGATAAGCCCCATTCCATCATGAGCACTGAAGAGCCAACCTCAAGCCTGGAAGAGGGGGAGGAGAGCATGCCGGGCCAATCAACCGATAAAGAAAATGAAAAGGTAAAATGATACTACCAAGTTCCTCCTCTGTTTCCCCATAGATCTCCATCCTACCACACCTACCCTGTCCTTTTCTGGCACAAATCTCTTCCTTAGTTGTTTCTTTTCCTTTTTGTTTCTTTTCTCACCCAGAAACCTTTTATTTAAGGAATACAAACTTTGGCACTTCATAAATAGCATAAATAGTGATTCTTCCCAACCTACCGCCTCCCACCCACACTCCGACACTTCCTCCTCCTTCTCCTATCCCCATTCTTATTTTGTACTAATATCTATTTTCAATTAACTTTATACACATAAGATTAACTGTATACTAAGTAAAGGATTCAACAAATAGTATGGGAAATAAAAAACAGATCCTCAACATTCGACACAAGGACTGTTCAAAGCCATTGCATCTCAAAGTATCAATTTCACTTCTACAGATTACCTTTAAGGTGCTCTACTATTGACCACAGGTGAGGGAGAACAAATAGTACTTGTCAATGACTAATTTTACTTAGTATGTTTTCCATTTTCACCCATAACATTGCAAATTATAGGATTTCATTTATTTTACGACTGTGTGCTATATCATGGTGTACATGTCCCACATGGGCTGGGCAAACCCTGAAACAAGAATTGAGGCCATAGTCCTATATTGTGAATTCCTAAAGAGAATGAGACCAGTGTTGACTTGTTGAAGAAATCAGCATGACTGCCCACTCTAGCCTTCATCCACTCTTATTCTTTTAAGTTTTTATACTTTTATTATGAAGTAGTTATAGAGTTACTGGAAATTTCAAAGGATGCTCAAGAAAATATTCCTGCATTCAGCCTCTTCAGTAGGAAAATCTCCAGGACACTGTCACTGCACACTGTCAAAACTAGAACATGGACACTGATACAATCCTGAGGGTAATCAGATCACCACTATTAATAAGTTATTACTTCTTTTCCACTTCCTTTGCATTCTGATGGGAATATTATAGTCATCCAGGAAATTAGTTTTAAAAACTTTTTAAAAATATTTATCTATTTATTTGAAAGTTGGAGTTCTAGAGAGAGAGAGAGATTTTCCATCTGCTGGTTCACTCTCTAGATGGCTGCAATGGCCAGCACTAGGGCAGGCCAAAACCAGGAGCCAGGATCTTCTTCCAGGTATCCAAAAGTGTGTCAGGGACCCAAACACATGTGCCATCTTCCAACACTTTTTCCAGGCCCATAGCAGGGATTTGGATCAGAAGTAGAGCAGCTGGGACACAAACTGACTGCCATCCATATGGAATATCGATATTGCAGGCAATTGCTTTACCTGCTATGCCACAATGCTAGTCCCTCTATTAAAAATCTTTCTGGATTTTGATTGAGATTGGGTTGAATCTACAGGTGAATAGGGGAAGAAATGACATCATACAATATTGTATCTTCCAACTCATAAGCAAAGTACAGCTCTCCATTTGTTCCTTTGTGCCATTATACCTCTGCAATACATTGTACATTTTGTAATATAAGACTCCTATCTTTGGTTACCTTTCTTTCTAAGTAGTTTATATTTTATAATATTCCAAATGTCCGAATGTCATTGTTTTTGCATTCACTTTGCAATTAAACCCTGCTAATGTATAAACGAATACTTTGTGTATAGATTATGAGTCTTTCAATTCAGGTAAACTCAGTATTTGTTGTAGAAGCTTTTCTCAGAGCAAATGTTCTCCCTAGACTCTCTTGTAGTCTTTGAAAAGAACAACTTCCACTTGTCCCTTTCCAATCTTCATGCATTTTATTTTCTTCTCACACTAGGCAGCTTCTCTGATAGGTACAAAGGTGATCTCCATCTGCCCGGCTCCCCAAGCCCCTCTGTACATTGGTCTTAGGATGTACAGTCTTGTGTGTAAATACCCAGAACAGCATGTAGCATATGAGTACCTGCTGCCATTATGCTGGCAATATCCATTTCAGGGTACTCTATTTACTGACATGTGTACAAGGCTCTGATTTGAAACTAGGGTCAGATACCAGGGAGAGAAAGTTTATTCACTGAAGGTTGACAGATTAAAGACCCTCATTTCTAACTGGTAATAGAAAACTCAAGAGTTCTAAGTGGACGTTGGCAAGAAGAAGTTGGAGGGCAAAGTTACCTAGCAATAGCCAAGAAGTGAAAGGTCTTCAGGGTGTCTAAGAGGTAACTGCAGGTGGAAAATGAGATGATTCACAGAGTAGCCACTTTACTTTGGAGGAAGTTTATGTGACGCATCCAAAAACTGGTACTGGTGAGGTCTGGGAGACATACAAAGAACCACTGATAGGTGTGGCCATAGTGAGGAACATTAGGGAATCCCCTTACCCTGCCATGGGAACCAGGAGAACTGACTATAGGAAGATGAGGGGAGGTGTAGATCAGCCTGGGGTGCATGTTTAGGGGGTGTTAAAGAAGTGGCCACATGAAGCTGCCCTCTCTTGGCTCTCCCCACCACCCCGCCCAATGACATGTCAGTTGCTAGGCTTTATGATGTCAGAGCCAGCCCAGGCATCCCATTGACTGCATCAGTGCCTGCATTACCCAAAAAGGTAAAGCAGGTGACTCCTCATTGTCCTAAGGTGTGTAAATATGGTCCCTGGGAGGGAGCACTGCGTGTCTCTGAGAGGCCTAATGTAACCTGTGATCCTCAGTTTTCTCAATCAGATAATCCCCATTCCGTTGTGAACACTGAAGAGCCAACCTCAAGTGCTGAAGATGGGGAGGAGCAGAGCATGCCCGACCAATTGGATGATAAAGAAAAGGAAAAGGTAAAATGATACTACCCAAGTTCCTCCTCTGTTTCCCCATAGATCCCCATCCTACCACACCTACCCTGACCTTTTCTGGCACAAATCTCTTCCTCAATTGTACCCCTTGTTTCTTTTCTCACCCAGAAACCTTTTATTTATAGTGTACAAATTTCATGTGCTTCATAAATACAACTTTAGGTCAATAGTTATTCTTCCCACCCTACTAGCCCTCCCACCCTCACTCCAACACTTCTTCCTCCTCCCTCTCCTATTCCCTTTCTTACTATTTACTGAGATCAATTTTCAATTAACTTTATACAGATAATATTAACTTTATATACTAAGTAAAGTGTTCAACAAACAGTATGAGAAAAAACAGTTCCTCAGTGAGTGAGGCAAGAACTGTTCAAAGTCTTTGCATTTCAAAGTGTTAATTTCACTTCTATAGATTACCTTTTAGGTGCTCCTTTAGTTACCACCAGTGAGGGAGAACAAATGGTACTTGCCCTATTGGGACTCCCTTAGTTTACTTAGTATGTTTTCTAGCTGCATCTGTAACATTGCAGAAGAAGGGAGTTCATTTATCTTAGGGCTGTGTACCATACCATGTTGTACATATCCCATATTTTCCCAATTGAGTGTTCAATTTACAAGCATTTTGTTGATTCCATATCTTAGCTATTGTGAACTGAGCTGTAATAAACATGGAGGTATAGATAATTCTTTCTTAAGCTGATTTGTTTTTCCCATGAATAAATACCCAGGAGTGGGATGCTTAGGTCACATGGTAGGTCTATCTTCAGATTTATGAGATATATCCATACTGTCTTCAACAGTGGCTATATGAGTTTACTTTCCCACCAACAATGGATTAGGGAACCTTTTCCCCACATCCTCACAAGCATTTGTTGTTTGTTGATTTCTATATGAAAGCCATTCTAATGGAGGTGAGCTGAAACCTCATTGTGGGTTTGATTTGCATTTCTCTGATGGGTGGTGATCCTGAGCATTTTTTCATGTGTCTGTTGGTCCTTTGGGTTTCCTCTTTTGAAAAATTTCTGTTGAGTTCCTCTGCCCATTTTTCAACTGGGTTGTTGTTCGTTGTTGAATTTCCTGAGCTCTTTATATATTTATGATATAAATCCTTTATCAGTTATTGCCTAGATTGCAAATAATTTCTCCCATTCTGTCAGTTTATTCTTCACTTTCCTGAGAGTTTCTTTTGCAGTGTAGAAGATTCTCAATTTGATGTAATCCCATTTGTCAATTTTGACTTTCATGGCATGTACCTCTGGGGTCTTTTCCAATAAGTCTTTGACTATGCCTCACAGGGTTTCCCCATTTCTCTCTAATAATTTGGGTTGCAGATTTAGTTATTTGACCCATTTTGAGTGGATTTTTGTGTACAATGTAAGGTTAGGGTTTTATTTCATACTTTTGCATGTGCAGATCCAGTTTTCACACACCATTTGTTGAAGAGTTTGTCCTTGTTCCAGGGATTGATTTTAGCTCCCTTTTCAAAGATAACTTGTTTGGAGATGTGTGGGTTGATTTCTGGCATTTCTGTTTTGTTTCATTGGTCTATCCATCTGTTTTTGTGCCAGTACCAGGCTGTTTTGATTATAGCTGCCATGTAATGTGTCTTGAAATTTGGTGTTGTGATACCTCTGGCTTTGTTTTCATTGTTTAAGATTGCCTTAGATAGTTGGGGTCTTCTGTGTTTCCATATAAATTTCAGCATTGTTTTTTTGTGTATCTGATAAGAATGTCCTTTGTATTTTGATCGGTATCACATTGCTTTCAGTAATATGGACATTTGATGACATTGATTCTTCCAATCCATGAACATTGAAGATTTTCCATTTTTTTGTGTCTTTTTCAATTTCTTTAAAAATGTTCTATAAATCTCATTGTAGAGATATTTTACTTCCTTGGTTGAATTTATTCCAAGGTATTTGATTTTTTTTTGTAGCTATTGTGAATGCAATTGATCTTAGGAGTTCAATCTCAGCCCTGGCTTTGTTTGTGTATACAAATACTGTTGATTCTTGCGTTTTGACTTTACATCCTGCTACATTATCAAAATATTCTGTGAGTTCCAATAGTCACTTAGTGGAGTCTTTTGGATCCCCTATATATAGAATTGTGTCATCTGCAAATAGGTATATTTTGAGTACCACCTTCCCAATTTGTAGATGGGATTGATCTTGAAAGTTCTGTCTCAGCCATGGCATTTTGTATGTATACAAAAGCTATTGATGTTTGAGTGTTCATTTTGTATCCTTCCATTTAACCACACTATGGTATGAGTTCCAATAACCACTGAGTGGAGTCTTTTGAATCCCCTAAATACAGGATCATGTCATCCACAAATAGGGATAGTTTGACTTTCTCCTTCCCAATTTCTATCCCTATAATTTTGTGTGTGTTTTTGTGTGTGTGTGTGTGTGTGTGTGTGTGTGTTTTGAATGGATCTGGATAAATCTTCCAGGAATATTTTGAAGAGCATAGGTGAGAGTGGGATGCCTGTCTGGTTACGATGTTAATGGGAATATTTCTAGATTTTCCACATTCAGTAGGATACTGGCTGTGAGTTTGTCATAAATTACCTTGATTTTGTTGAGGAATGTTTCTTCTATAAGTAAATTCCTTAATGTTTACATCCATAAAAAGATGCTATATTTAATCAAATTTAATCAAAAAGCTTTCTCTGCTTCTATTATCATAATCATATGGTATTTTTTCTTTAGTTTGTTAATGTCGTGTCATTTATTGATTTGCAAATGTGAACCATCCTTGCATACCAGACATAAATCCTACTTGGTCTGGGTAAATTATCTTGTTTATGTGTTGTTGGATTTGATTGGCTTGGATTTTATTCAAATGTTATTTATGTTGTATACCTTTTGTGTATTTCATATATACAGATTTAGGAACATAGTGACATTTTCCTCCTACTCTCCCAACAGACCACACTCCAACCCTTCTTCCTCTTCCCTCTCACAATCCCACTCTTAATTTTTACATAGCTCTATTTTCAGTTTACTTAATGACCATACAGTTAACCCTAAACTAATTAAAAGATTTCAAAAATAGTATGAAGAAAAAAAGCACTGTTCCTCAATGGAAAGACAAGGACTATAAAAAGACATCAAATCTCAAAATTATTTTTCACTCCAATACATTACATTTCAGCTATTCCATTAGTTACCTCAGATCAGGGAAAATATATGCTATCTGTCTTTTGGATCTGGCTTATTTTACTAAGTACAATCATTTCCAGTTCCATCCATTTTGTTGCAAAAGACAAGATTTCATTTTTTAGCAGCTGAATAGTACTCCATGGTGTATATATACCATAATTTCTTTATCCAATCAGCAGTTGATGGACACCTGGGTTGATTCTGTATTTTCACTATTGTGCATTGTTCTACAGTCAGCATGAGGGTACAGATAACTTTTCATATGCCAATTTCTTTTGCTTTGGGTAAATTCCCACAGGTGGGATGGCTGGATCATAGGACAGGCCTACACTCACATTTCTGAGGTGCCTCCATACTGTTTTCCATAGTAGCTGCAACACTACATTCCCACCACTACATTCCCACCAACTACATTCCCAACAACACTCCACCACTGCATTCCCACCACTACATTCCCACCAACAGTGGACCAGGGTACCTTATTCCCCACATCCTCCCTGGGGTTTGTTCTTTGTTGTTTTCTGTATGCGAACCATTCCAACTTGAGTGGGATGAAACCTCAATGTGGTTTTGATTTGCATTTCCCTGAGAGCTAGTGATCCTGAACCTTTTTTTCATGTGTCTGTTGGCCATTTAGGTTTCCTCTTTTGGAAAAATGGCTGTTCAAGTCCTTTGTCCATTTCATAAATGGATTGCTTGTTTCGTTCGTGTTGAGTTTATTGAGCTCTTTACATATTCTGGACATTAATACTTTAGCAATTGCATGGCTTGCGAATAATTTCTCCCTTTCTGTTGGTTGCCTCTTTGCTTTGCTGAATGTGTCTTTTGCAGTGCAGAAGCTTCTCAATTTGATGTAATCCAATTTGTCTATTTTGGCTTTGATTGCCTGTGGGTCTTTTTTTTTTTTTCAAGAAAACATTGCTATGCCAACTTTGTTCAGTGTTTCCCCAATGTAAATTGTGATATCAGGTCATAGGTTTAGGTCTTTGATGCATTTTGAGTGGATTTTTGTGTAAGGTGTTAGATAGGTATGGGTATAGTTGAAAACTTCTGCAGATGGAGATACAGTTTCCTCAGCACCATTTCTTATAGACAGTTGTTGCTCCAGGGATTGATTTTAGCTCCTTTGTTAAAGATGCAATAGTTGTAGATGCCTGAATTGATTTCCGGATTTTCTGTTCTGTTCCATTGGTCTACATGTCTGTTTTTGTGCCAGTACCAGGCTGTTTGATTCTAACTGCTCTGTAGTATATCTTGAAATCACATTTTGTGATGTCTTTGGCTTTTGTCTGTTGCTGAAAATCACTTTAGCTACACTGGTTCTCTTGTGTTTCCACTGTCATTGGTATTTTGATACTGATAGCATTCAATCTGTAAACTGCTTTTACTAGCATGGAAATTTTGATTGTATTGATTCTTTTAATCCATGAGCATGGAATTGTTTTTCCATTTTAAATGTCTTCTTCTATTTCTTTCTTTAGCATTTTGTAATTTTCTTCATAGAGACTTTTGACATCCTAAGTTTTTATTTATTACAATATATTTAATTACTTTTGGAGCTATTGTGAGTGGAACTGATCTTAAAAGTTCTATCTCAGCCATGACATTATCTGTGCATACAAAGACTAATGATTTATCTGTGTTGATTTTATAGCCTTCCAATTTACCAAACCCTTTTATGAGCTCCAATAGTCTCAGTAGAGTCTTTTGGATCCCCTATATATAGAATCACACCATCTCAAATAGGGATAGTCTGATTTCCTCCTTCCCAATTTGTATCCTTTTGATTTCTTTTTCTTGCCTAATAGCTCTGACTAAAACTTCTGGCACTATGTTAAATTACAATGGTGAGTGTGAGCTTCCTTGTCTGGTTCTGGCTCTTAGGGGGTGTGCTTTCTGCTTTTCCCCATTTAATAGGATTCTGGTTGAGGGTTTGTCATAAATTGCCTTGATTGTGTTGAGCAATGCTCTATCTATACCCCATTTGCTTAAGATTTTCATCATGAAAGGATATTTTATTTTATCAAATGCTTTCTCTGCATCTATTGAGATCACCATATTATTTTTATTCTTCAGTTTGTTAATGTGATGGATCACATTTATTGATTTGCAAATGTTGAAACATCCCTTCATTCCAGGGATAAATGCCATTTACTCTGGGTTAATGATCTTTCTGATGTGCTGTTGGAACTGGTAACATTTTGTTGATGATCTTTGTATCTAACTTCATCAAGGCTATTGGAATATAATTCCTTTTCTCTGTGGTACCTTTTTCTTTCTTAGAAATTAAGGTGATAGAGCCTTCATAGAAGGAGTTTGGGAGGATTCCCTCCATTTCAATTGTTTTGAATAGCTTGAAAAGAATTGGAATTAGTTCTTCTTTGAATGTATGGTAGAGTGCAGCAGTGAAATTGTCAGATCTGGGACTTTCCTTTGCTGGGATGGTCTTTATTGCTGATTCAATTTCTTCATGACTCAGTTTTGGCAGATCTAAGATTCTATAAATTTTGTCTAGGTTTCTCTATATGTTGAAATGCATCTTTTTTTAGTAATTTTGTGTGATTCTTTTTATTTCTGTGGTATCTATTCTTACATTCCCTTTTTATCTCTGATTTAATTTATTTGGATATTCTCCCTCTGTTTTCTCCTTAGTTGGGCCAATGGTATGTCAATTTTGTTGATTTTCAAATAGCTCTTTGTTGCATTGACATTGTATATCCTTTTCTATATCAATTTTATTTATTTATTTTCTAATTTTAATTATTTCTCTTCTCCTACTAATTTTGGGTTTGGATTACTGTTGTTTTTCTAAGTCCTTGAGATGCATTAGTAGCTCACTTTTTTGGTGCCTCTCCAATTTCTAATTTAGGTAGGCACCAATTATTCTAAACTTTCTCTTAACACTATTTTTGCTGTATCCCATGAGTTTTGATATGAGGTTTTGTCATCTTCATTCATTTTTGAGAATTTTTTGATTTCTCTTTTGACTTCTTCTACGACCCAGTATTCATTTAGGAACATGTTGTTCAGTCTCCATGTGTTTGCATATGCTCTAGAGATGCTTGAGTTGTTGATTTCCAGCTTCATTCCATTGTGGTCAGATAAGATGCATGGTATGATTTCAATTTTTTTTTTTACTTTTATTTAATGAATATAAATTTCCAAAGTACAGAATATGGATTACAATGGCTTCCCCCCCATAACATCCCTCCAACCCACAACCCTCCCCTTATCCACTCCCTCTCACCTTCCATTCATATCAAGATTCATTTTTGATTCTCTTTATATACAGAAGATCAGTTTAGCATACATTAAGTAAAGATTTCAACAGTTTGCTGCCACACAGAAACATAAAGTGAAAAATACTGTTTGAGTACTAGTTATAGCATTAAATCTCAATGTACAGCACACTAAGGACAAAGATCCTACATGAGGAGTAAGTGCACAGTGACTCCTGTTGTTGACTGAACAAATTGACACTCTTGTTTATGGCCTCAGTAATCACCCTAGGCTCTTGTCATGAGCTGCCAAGGCTATGGAAGCCCCCTGAGTTCACTGACTCTGATCATATTTAGAGAAGGCCATGGTCAAAGTGGAAGTTCTCTCCTCCCTTCAGAGTAAAGGTACCTCCTTCTTTGATGACCCATTCTTTCCACTGGGATCTCACTCGTGGAGATCTTTCATGATTTCAATTTTTTTGAATTTGCTGAGACTTGCTTTATGGCCTTGAATGTGACCTGTCCTAGAGAAGGTTCCACGCATTTGTGAGAAGAATGTGCATTCTGCAACTGTGGGGTGAAAATTTCTGTGCATATCAGTTAGGACCATTTGTCCTACAGTGTCAATGTACTTTGTTGCTTCTTTGTTGATTTTCTGTCTAGTTGATCTGTCCATTGATGAAAGTGAGGTGTTGAAGTCCCCTTTTGCTATTATATTGGAGTGTATGTCTCCCTTTAGATCCATTAGCTTTTCTTTTAAATAGCCAGGCACCCTGTATTTGGGTGTTTATACATTTAGTATAATCACCTCTTCCTGTTGAATTGACCCTTAATCATTACATATTGTCCTTTTCTTTTCCCTTTTAACTGTTTTTGTGTTAAAGTCTGTTTTGTCTGCTATTTGAATGGCAACACTTGCCCTTTTTTTTGCTTTCCATTAGCTTGGATTGTCTTTCTAAATTTCACTTTCAGTCAGAGTATATATTTGTTGTTGAGATGTGTTTCTTGTAGACAGAGAATAGATGAGTCTTGTTTTTTAATCGAATCAGTCAGCCTGTATGTTTTAACTGCAGGTTTGAGGACATTTACATTCAAGGTACCTATTGATAAGTAACAACTTGGCTATGTCATTGATCCATAAATATTCCTATTGTTTTCTTTGGATTTCTTTTGCACTTTTGCTGGGAGATTTCCCACCTTCACCTTCTTTAGTAGTGACAGTGTGTTTCTGTGTTCCTATGTGTAGCACATTCTTATACATCTTTTGTAGGTTTGCACGTGTGGTGCCAAAGTCTTTGTTCTGTTTGTTATGTATGATCATTATTTCACCTTCATTCATAAACAAGAGCTTTGCTGGGAACAGTTTTCTGGGTTGGGCAGTTTTTTTCTTTAAAACTTTAAAACTCGCCATTCCCTTCTAGCCTGTATGGTATCTGATGAGAACTCAGCTGTGAGCTTAGTTGGAGATCTTCTGAAAGTAATCTGGCACTTTTTTCGTGCATATTTTAATCTTTTATATTTTACTCTGGAGATTTTGACTAAAATGTGTTGTGGTGAAGATCTTTTCTGGGGGCTGGCACTGTGGCACAGCGGGTTAAAGCTCCAGCCTGCAGCGCCGACATCCCATATGGTCACTGGTTCTAGTCCCGGCTTCGCCTCTTCTGATCCAGTTCTCTGCTATAGCCTGGGAAAGCAGTGGAAGATGGCCCATGTCCTTGGGCCCCTGCACCTGTGTGGGAAACCTGGATTTAGATCAGATCAGCTTTGGCTGATCATTGCGGTCATTTGTGGGGTGAACCAGTGGAATGGAAGACCTTTGTCTCTCTCTCTCTCTCTGGCTCTACTTCTCTCTGTAAGTATGTCTTTCAAATAAATAAAATAATTCTTTAAAAATATCTTTCCTTGTCATGTCTATTAGGAATTCTATGTATTTCTTGTAATTGGTGTCTCTTTCTCTAAGTTAGAGAAATTTTCTGTAATTATTTCACTAAAAGGCCCTTCTGACCAATTATCTTTATACATTTTCAGGAACTCTTAAGATCTGTTTGTTAAATTGTTTGATAGTATCCCATAAATCTCCAACTTTTTTTTTTACTTTTTTAATTTCCTCTCCTTTTTTTTAGTCGGACTGTAAAATTTATAGAGATTTGCTTTCTAATTCAGATATTTTTTCTTCTGCCTCACCAAGTCTATTTTGAAGGCTTTCCACTGGTTTTTCATTTGATCTATTGAATTCTTCATTTCTAATATTTCATTTTGATTTTTATTAAAATCTTAATTTCATGGCTAAAATTGTTATTCATGTCATGTATGGTTTTCTTTAATTCATCAGTTTTCTTCTGATTACTTCTAAGTAATCCTATGATCAATTTTTTGAATTCTGTTTCTGACATTTCCTCAATCTCTTAATCTCACATTCTAGTATTGAAGTTTGAAGTGTTGTGTTCCTTTGGGGGCAGCATGTTTTCTTCCTTATTCTTATTTCTTGAATTTTTGCGGTTAGTTTTAGGCATTCATGGAGATACTTTTTTTTCCTGTGATGTCTTTTATCTTTGGACTATGCCTATGTGGCTTAGTGCAGTGTCTGCTCTTTCAGTGACTATCCAGAGGCGTGTACTGGGTGTGACCAGGGAGCTGTGTTCAGTGCTCCAGGCTGAGGGGATTGTCCAGGGTAACACTCAGTTTGGGCGTGGTGAGGTGACTGTTCCTCGCCACTGCGGGAGAATTAGGCAGGCTGTCCGCAGCGTGCCTTGACTGAGGAGGGGAAGTGCGCCACCGCCACTCAGCCTTCCCCAAACCCGGGGGACAATCAGGCATGGTGTGGAGCCCTGTCAAAGCAGGTTCTCACTTTATTGTAAAAAGGAGGTGTATATATAGCTGAGGTACAGAGGGGATGGTACAGAGTAGATGAGCAGATGCAGGCAAGGGGTGGGGTGTTGTGATGCAAAAGGGTGTTAGCCACTCCTATTATACCACCTTAAGGATCCTTGGGCAAAAGCGCCCTGGGGCTGGGGTGTTTGCCACCAGGGATTTGAAACTTAAAGACAGGTTTTCAAATTCGAGGCAGGCTCAGGAAGATTCCCTAGGCCTCCCCCACAGGCATGGTAAATCTCTCTTTTTTTTTTTTAATCAGAGGGGAGGGTGTGATCAGCTCTGTTGGTATAATCTCATACTCACCGCCTCTCCTCCATGGAGTCCAATGCCTTGACCAGTGCTTCAGTGGGTGCAATATTCATCCATGCCACCGCAAGAACCACACAAAGGATGTGTGCAGTCCTCAGTGCGAGCATGGGTCCCACAACAATGACTCTCACCAGGTATTCAGTGACTGCTCAGAGACCCAGCCACACCCTGTGCCCTCCCACACAACACCAGTGTTTTCGTAGTCCATCCCAGCACACAAGGCTCCCACAGTGACAACTGCCCATCCCCGTCGTCAACTCTCCCAACAAGACTTGGGCGTCTCCTCTCAGTTGGTAGCTGGGCATGTGGACACAAACTGCCACAGCTGTCATGTGCGTTCAGTGTGGCTCCGCCTTCTCTCATCTATTACCAAGATGCCAGGGCTGGGTGGTGGGGAGAGAGAAGCAGGCCCCCTCCCTTCTTTTCAAATAAAGGTTGGCAGGTACACTATCCCCCACTGGGCTCTGTATCAAACGATCTCCAGGCTCTTCCTGCAGCTTTATTCCCAGTGGCTTGGGCTGCTGCTGTCTGGTCTGACCTCCCTCTCCAAAGCTGGTGCTGAGGATCTCAGCTGCTGGAGTCTGAGTTGTGGGCATCCACATCCTTATTTATTTATTTATTTATTTTTTGCCAGGCAGAGTTAGAGAGAGAGAGACAGAGAGAGTTATAGACAGTGAGAGAGAGACAGAAAGGTCTTCCTTCTGTTGGTTCACTCCCCTAATGGCCGCCATGGCCAGCCCTGTGCCAATCCAAAGCCAGGAGCCTGGTGCTTCCTCCTGGTCTCCCATGCGGGTGCAGGGACCCAAGCACTTGGGCCATCCTCTGTTGCCCTCCCGGGCTACAGCAGAGAGCTGGACTGGAAGAGGAGCAACCGGGATAGAATCCGGCACCCCAACCGGGACTAGAATCTGGGGTGCCGGCGCTGCAGGCAGAGCATCAGCCAAGTGAGCCACGGCGCTGGCCATGCATCTATATCCTCCACATTGATCCATAGTGTCCTTCTAATTTGTGAGTAGTTTCCTCTCCAGTTTCCTCCCCAATTCTTCCCTGAGACTGCAGTCTCTCCTCTTTTATTTCTAACTATGTTCCCCTAGATTAGAGCAGTAAGCTCCCTCCCTATTGCTTCATCTTGGAGTTGCCATCCTGTTTCTATTATCTTCCCCTAAACTAATGATCTTCTGTTCTCTCCGTGTTCCCTGTGTCCCATGCCAGATTCAGAAGATACTCTCGAAGGTGAAGTTAGCTATTCAACAAAATCCTCAAGCCGCCAACAGAACCAAAAAATCAACAATATTAGTATTTTACTATAGAAATAAGAAGAAATCTGAAGCTTCCAGCAAGTAAGCAAATGATCTACGATGAGCTCCCACAGATCAAAAACTCCCTGATAATGGCAGCAGCCAATGACTTAGTCCATGAATGTCTGTGGGGAGTTTGTCTGCATACAGCCATGAGCTCTAACATGCAGAGTAGATTGTGGACACAATAAAATAAACCAACTTTAGAGGGAGACATCTGTGTGTATCTTTGCCTCTGAGGGTGGAGTGGGACGGAAGTGATACCACAGGTGGTTTAGAACGGAGAGACCAGGTGTCTTACAGGGGTTCGTGACAGACCAACAGGTTGATAGTCAACCAGACAGTCTGAGGACTGGAGTAGGACTGAGCAACAAAGAAAAATTCCTTTTATAAATTTCATTTCACTAACGAATAGGCAAAGGTCTTGGTGTTTTTTGGACTCTGTGTGTATGTACAAAGAGAACGATGGGGACATTTGTAGCATGTGGAAGTTAGGAATGGCACTCTTCCCTGACAGATAACAAATCATCTTTTGGTTTCCCACTTCCTCAAGGTGAATGTAATACCACAACACAGGGCTGTTAGTAACTGAAGGCCATCACAAGAACCAACAATTCACCTACAGAAAGTCACTGCTAACACCAACATGCACTAAAACAGTGGTGGTTGTAGGCTACAATCCTGAAACTAATTTGTGGCACTTTATTGTTAAGAAACTTGGTGTGGAGCAGTGGCTTAACAAGGACAGGGAAGCAGGAGTGATCTACTTCCAATGCAGGCAATATAAGGGAACGTTGTCTACTGAGATTCTTATTACAAAATAAAACACTAAAAATCAGCCATTTAAATATTACCTCCATACTTTAAAATTTCTGAATAAGGTCGGTGAGTAAGTATTCTTTCCTGGAAAAAAAATTTGTTTCTTTGAGAGAGGATGGATATGGTGGAGTGGTTTTGTCATTAAGTGTAGAGGGTTAGGTTAATCGTAGTCCTTGAATTAATTGTTCAGACCAATCCACTGTTTATTTACTCATTCATTCCCTTTTATTTTCACTCTAACATTTCATCCCCCTTCTCTTCACACGCAGTTATTCTAATGCAGTTGATGCATACACTTTTCTTTGCATTAGTGTTAATAAAATGTATATTCCTATTTGTGAGTATTTGATTTTAATATATGTATATGTTATTAAAGGTTTCAATTAGCCCTCTTATTACAACCCACTTATATTTCTGCATGTCTAATCTATTACTTCCTTGTAAATTGTTATGTCAGAAACACTCTTTTGACTTGGTAAATTTTAGAAAGATATTTGAATTTTCAATTAATTTTTAAGATAGTGGTTTACTAATTTTAGAGATCATTTAAATTATATATTATTTCTTTGCTATATTAGTTTGTGAATTTATTCAGTTTTTATACTCTTAAAGATTTACCTCATTTCAAATTGTTATTTGATTCTAATGTTGGACCTCATTTCCTAGTACTTATTTTATTTATATCTTATATTTCTTTTTATTTGAAGTAATGCTAAATAGTATCGTGTGTTTAATTTTGTGTTCCACATGTTCATTTTAGTGTGTAGAAACATGACTAATTTTAATTGAACATTTTATGTTGATATAATTGCAAGTTCATATGCAGTTGATCTTCATGTATCCTTTACTCAGTTTCCCCTAATGGTAACATCTTCTAAGAGTATAGTACAACATCACAGCAAGCAAATTGGCACTGATGCAATCTAATTTATTAAGATTTCACCAGTTTGACATATGTTGTTTTATGTCTGTGTATGTTTTGCTACATTCAATTGCAACATATTTATAGATTCTTGTGAAACCATTGTAGTAAGTATCCAGAATCGATCCATCAACACAAGGATCTCAATGTTTCTCTTAAATTAGCCACAACCAATATTCTTAAGTCTATATTTTTGATATTTGGAAAATACTATATGTAACTGGACTTCTTTTAATATGTGACCTTTTGGAAATGGCTTCTTCTCAATTTTCAAGTCTCACAGGATTCACTGAGATTGTTACATGTGTCAGTAGTCCATTTTTATTCCTAAGTGTAGTATTCTATGGTGTAGATATTTGAAAGGTTGCTTAACTAGTCTGCCTGTTGAAGGACATCTGGGCTTTTTTGAGCTGTTACAAATAAAACTGCTAATATCATTTCACAGAATTTTATGTGAACATATGAATAAATCTCTCTGGAATGGTTACCCGGCTTGTAATATGTGATTAGTATGGTAATTGCACTACTTAGTTTTAAAAGAAAATTCTAAACCTCCTATCATGGCTATATCATTTTTCATTCTCACCAACAATACATTAATGATTTGACGTCTTAGTATCTTCACCAGCATTTGGTTTTGTCATGTAGTAATTTTACCCTTTCCAGTAGGTATAAAAGGGCATCTAACAGTGGTATTAATTTGAATTAGCTTAACGGCCAGTGATGTTGAACATCATTTTCATGTGCTTATTTGCCACTTGTATATTCTCAGGCCTCTTTTTCTGACAAACTCATGATGACTTAGATTAAGGATACTGACATTATCTTTATCAATTCTAAAAATGACAAAATGATTGAAAGTTTTCTATGAAAGCAGAATTTAAATACAGTAAGAGTTTCAATGGACTACACTTTTGCTTTGTAAAATTTATGAAGATATTGGAAAACTTAATATTTTCATACCTGCTCCACTTTCATTTATACCTAAGTATTTTATTTTCTTTGGAGTGACTAGAAATAATAATATGTTTAATTTTGATTTCCTCATGAACATTGTTGGTAAATTGAAGTGCATTTGATTTTGTAAAGCAAAATTTTTAGTTTTTGGATAATTGCAGAGTCACTTGCAATTGCAAGTAATAATAGAGAGAACTTAGTGAATCCTTTACTCAGTTTCCCTCAATATAGAAAAATCTTGAGAAATATTCTCTATTACCCTCAGGAAATTAACATACCCATTGGTTTTACATGTACTCATTTCTGTGTGTGTATATAACTTTTATTCACTTTTAGCATATGTGTAGATTTGAGTGCTGACTACTACAGTCAACACACAGAAGAGTGCCATCATCACTAGGATACGTCATGTTGTCCTTTCTTATTGACACCACTTCCATCAGGCCCCCAGAGCTACATTGTCATCTGTATAATTTTGTCATCTCAAAAGTGTTAATAAATGTAATCATATGGTATATAATCTTCAATGATTCTCTTCTTCATTCAGCATAATTCTTTTTAAATTCATTCAACATGTTACTCTATCTACTTCCAGGAAAATATGTTTATATCTCTATGAGTTTTCTGATGGTAAAGATGACAGCAGGGGGAGGTGGGATTCTGCAAGCTAGGAGGTTAGATGAGCAAGTCTATCATAAACCAGACACAAAGATTCAGAATACAAGCATTGGGTAGGTAATGAACATTGAAGAAAAATGTCCATCAACACTTTATCACAGGAGAGGAGAAAATAGGTTTAGTGTTTTCTTTATGTGTGCATGTATGTGTGAACATTAGCAAATAGATTGCCGGAACCCAGACAGAGAGAAATGTGAAGTATATGGGATGGTTATGCTATTTCTCAAGAAGGAGGAAATGAAGGAATTACCTCCTAGTTATATGCCTCATGGTGGTGGTGCTGCACAACACTCAATGTCATAAGCAACTAAAGGCCATGAGACAAAAACCTTCACCCTAAAATACTAACTGCACATCTGAAGACTGAACTAATGATGTTTTGAGACTCTGGTAGTTTGACTGATGCCCCCCTACATGATGTTAACTAGTTAATCTCTAAAATTTATTTTACTGTTAGAAGTGAACCAACAATATATTTCCATAAGAACTTAGCTTAGCCTAAGTACAGCCATGATGCCAGGACCTAGTCCACAACTGCAAATTGGACTAACTTAAAACCTCAACAACAACAACAACAACCTGATTAGCTCACTTAGAGGATGAGTAGAATAGATTCTTGACTTTGCAGAAGAAACAATTCAGATGTGAGACAGATGGGAGTGGTAGGCAGGGTGGCAAGCTTTAAAGGGGTAGTGTATCCATCAGATCAGATGGGCAGCCCTGGGCAGGCTCAGAGAGAGAACACATAGCTTACATTTAGGCTGGGGTCTCTAGGGGAATGGGGTCCAGTTCTTGCTGCCATTTCTCCTTTCCCTCCTCCATCTTCTCCAGGACAAAGAGTTTGCTGAGTTTGGATTAGGTAAAGTTCCTCCCAAGGTTTTACTACCCAGTGTTATCAGACCAAGTAGCCCTACCTGGTGCCAGACAGAAGCGATTCCCTGGGGTGCCTTCCTTGAGGAAAGGGTGCAAAGGTTTTGTTGCCGATGTTATAGGGCTGAGTAGCCAGCCTAGCTGGTGCCTGGTAGAAGGGAATCCATTTGGTGGAAGGCTGAGGCCATCTGCAGAGCTAATAGGGTATGAGCAGGACTTTGTAGTGTAAAATACTGGGATGCTTCTAAAGTATGCTTCCAAGGCTATTCCTTCCTTTTCGAAGTCACTTTTGTTTCAGACCCTCACTCACACATAGACTGATGTCTAATTACCTAACAGTTTCCACTATTTAACCACAGTGTAACCTCCCCTGCCATCCTATCTGCCCAACAACACCCAACTCCTGTTGCCTCCCCCTACCTTTGCACTGTGTGGTATTTAGATTGTGCATTCTGAAGTTGCTCAAACTGGTGGAACAGAACATTTTGTGCTATGTGTAAAAGGAACTAAACTTCTCAGAGTAACACCTCTTTCCACTGGCTCTCAAGACTGGAAATCAACAAATGCCTCACTGTCTGCTTCTTTCATGTTTCTGAGACCATCCTTTTGTGGGTAGGTGATCTCATGTGAACTTATTTCCTAAAGTTACATTGCATAGCAAAGGAAAATAAGGCTTTAGATAAACTTAATATTGGTGATGAACTGACTTTGGAATAGGAGAGCTCTTGGGTCTCCCAGATGCAACCAATGTAATCATAAGATTTCTCTAAATATTAAAGAAGGAAACAGGTCAGAGTCAGAAATTTGAGGATGCTGTGCTGCTGGCTTTGAAGAAGAAATGGCTCTGAGCCCAGGATTTCAGGTGGCTTCTGGAAACTGAAAAAGTCATGCATGGATTATTTCCTACATCCTACAGGAGGAATGTGAGTCTGGTAAAACCTTGATTTTTGTCCAGCAAATCTGTCAGGCACCTGTTCTTCAGAACTGAAAAATAGAAAATTTGTTTTGTTTTAAATTTTGTGGTAATCTGCTACAGTAACACTAGGAAACTGATACAGATGCCACAAACCCAGGCTGACTTAACCACTTTCTTCTGGCTTAGAAAGTTGCAATGGAAAGTGACATACTAAGGACAGGGAAATAGGCGTGATCTATCCCCAAATAAGTATTAAAAGAAGAACAGTGTAGTTTTTCATAATATGCACTTTTAATGAGCTTTTAGAAGACCCCATGCATTTATAGATTTAAAAAATGTGCCAAATAAGCACTTTTACATCTATTTTCCATAAACCTTCTAAAATATCCTTATATAAACCAAATTGATATATTTTTTATTTGGTCCTCAAATTCCCCATGTAATTTTTTCACCTGGATCTGTTTCCCTTCAGTTAGTACTGTAGACTCAAGAAGCACAATTGTATCTTGCTGTTATTTACAAACACCTCTCAGGTAAAACTTTTCCTAAGTAGTGACCTCAGAGTCAAGTAATTTGTAAATGTTCTATAAATTAGCCTTTTTCAAGGTGCTGGGATAAAAGTCAAATAGTGATAATATTTTAGGGATGCGATGTTTTAAATGTATTGCAATCCGATTCTTTGTGTTGCTCACTGCAATGTTACTGTTTTTCACAAAGGCGATGATTATGAGGTGCTAGTTTTCATGATTCCTGTAGAGATGAGAAGACCAGAATGAGAGTATGTCAGGTTGAACCACCAGAAAACTCTGAGTTTCCTAATAAGGTCTTAGTTTTGATTGAGTAACATGCATCAGATTGTTCTAAGCCTTTGGTTATCTTCCAGTTTTCTAGAAAAAATTAATTTTGATATTTTTGCTGCTGCTTTTATTGCTTGTATGAAAGAGTGGATTTATGAAATATTTACTCTGACATCTGAATATATACTTTGTAAAAATTTTCTTCCAGAGGCTGATTTTCATTTTACTTTTGTGTCAATATATTTTGAAGAGTAACGTTTAAATATTTTGTGTACTTTATTTTTTTATTTTACTAAAATTTTGTAGTCATGCTTTTTGTATTGAGTGTCAGAAATATTTGCCAAAGCCAAGGTCACTGAAGTATATTCCTATATTTCCTTCTAGAAATTTTGTAGTTCTAACTTGTACATTTAGGTCTGTGATCCACTTCAAGCTATTATTGTATGTTGTTTGATGTAAACATAAGTTTCGTGTGTTTTTTTCTGGCTTATAAAATCTTAGAATTCCAGCACCATGTAATTGCTTTGGTTCCTTTATTGAAATAAGTCAACAACAAGTGTGAGTAAATTTTTGAATACGGTAATAGTTTCCATAGCTTTATTTTTCTACTTTTATATCAGTATCACCTTATTTGGATTATAAAAACGGGAATAGGAGAGGGGGAAGAAGAAGGACAGGAATGCAGGTGGGAAGAATCACTCTGTTCCTAAAGTTATGTTTATGAAATGCATGAAGTTTCTATAGTTTAAATAAAAGATTTCTGGGTAAAAAAATAAAATCAATCAGGAAAGTCTAAAAAATGTTAATTGACCTTGAAATCTGGTCATAAAAATTCTCCATATTTTATTTCCTTTTCAAATTTGTTTTAGTCATTCTAAGTGTTTTTTTTTTGTATTTCCATTTAAATTTTAGAATTGCATTGGACTTTATTTTTATTTTAAAAAACATGGGGGCGGGCTTCAAGATGGTAGTATCACAACAGGACAATCCAAGTTACCCAGGGTAAAAATAGATAGTAGAAAAAGGAGAGAAGATACATGCCAGAGATAGAGCTCTGGGAAATTCATAACAGGAAGCCCAGAAGGGCAACACAAACTGGGCAGGTCCACACTGAAAGAGCAAATAAGAAAGGGAAGTAGTGATGATGCGGCAGAGGTGCTGTCCAGGATGGTTGGCCCCAGCTCCCAGTGGTCCAGGTTAGTTGGAAAATTGTGGGCCCATGGAGCTCTGAATAGCAGTGGGAGTGGGAGATTGGCACGCTGCTTTTTAAATTCCATGCGGGGGTGGGGGTGAGAGACGGTACAGGAAATCCAACAGAGAGGTTGGGCACATTGCAGACCATCTCTCTCCCCCAGCCTCCCCACCTGGACCTATAGCGAGCTGAGCCAGCTTGGGGAAGCCATCGTGACTGTTTATATATCCAAACATAAGTATTAGTCTCCTGAGCAGACATTCATCAATTGTGGGGCCACCCCACCACACCATGCACCTAGGAATGAGGTCTACAACCTTTCAGAAGAATTTCATCTCCACCATGCAAACTGAACAATATGGAAAAGTCCTGAATATAAAAAATTCAAACCCATTCCATCAACCATTGAGAAGTTAGCCAGATCCCAATAGGCAAGGCTGAGTAAATCAGAACTCGTACCTGCTTCCACTATGATTGGCAAATGAGCAGGGCTCTAGTAGATGGTGCTCTGTGCTTCCACTTGAAACACACAAGCACAACAGATCATAACATAGAAGACTCACAAGATAATTTTCTCAGACTATATATATATATATATATACACACACACACACACACACATACACATACAAATACACATACAAATACTAAAACACAAAGGAAAAATCCTAAATAAGAATAGGGAAGACACTTTGAGCCTCCCAAAAGAGCAATACAACTTCTCAATAATAGAAGATAAAGATGAAGAGATTGAGCATATGCCAGAAACGGAATTTAGAAAACTAATTGTCAGATTACTTAGAAGCAATCAGAAGCAAATTCATGAGCTAAAAGAAAAATGCTCCCAAGAAACTGAGATATTAAAGGGAAGTCAGAATGAAATACTAGAAATGAAGAATGCAATAAACTAAATTAAAAAAATTCAATGAAAACCTTTAACTACAGAATAAGTGAGACAGAAGAAAGAATATCAAAACTGGAAGACAATTTCTGGAAATATAACAGTGAGAACAGAAAAAAGAAGAAGAAATCACTGGTGCCACGGCTCAATAGGCTAATCCTCTGCCTGCAGCACCGGCACCCTGGGTTCTAGTCCCAGTCGGGGTACTGGATTCTGCCCCGGTTTCTCCTCTTCCAGTCCAGCTCTCTGCTGTGGCCCAGGAGTGCAGTGGAGGATGGCCCAGGTTCTTGGGTCCTTCACCTGCATGGGAGACCAGGAGAAACACCTGGCTCCTGGCTTCGGATCAGTGTGGTGCACCAGCCACAGTGCACTGGCTGCAGCGGCCATTGAGAAGGTGAACCATCAGAAAAAGGAAGACCTTTCTCTCTCTCTCACTGTCCACTCTTCCTGTCAAAAAAATAAGAAAAAATAGGAAAACTGAAAAACATCATTGCAGATTTACAAGACACTATTAAGAAACCAAACTTACAGATTATAGGAATCCAGGAAGGCATGGAAAGAGAGAAAGGATTAGAAGGCATAAGGAAACAATAACAGAAATTTTCCCCAATCTAGAGAAAAAAATAGACATTCAAGTACAGAAATAACACAGAACTCCTGAAAGACATGACCAGAAATTACGTTCACTAGGACCCATCATAGTAAAATTCCACACAGCAAAACATAAAGAAATGGTCTTAAAATGTGTATGAGAGAAACACCAAATAACATTCAGAGGAAAACCAATTAGACTCACTCTCACTCCAACTTCTCAGCAGAAACCCTACAGCAATGAGAGAATGGGGAGATACATTCCAAGTCCTAAGAGAAAAATACTGTAGACCCAGAACACTGTACCTGCAAAGCTCTCATTTATAAATGGCAAAATAAAGATCTTCCACAACAAATGGAAATTGAAAAAATTTATAACTACCCACCCAGCCCTACAAAAGATGCTCAAGGATGTGCTACACATAGAAATACAGGGATAGAAACATCACTATGAAAGAAGATGAACACAGCAAAGGACCCAGCAAAAGGACAAAGGAAACCCAAAATTCGTATTTAAAACTATTGATAGAAACATGACAGTGTTAAGTCGGTACTTAACAATAGTCACCCTGAATGTAAGTGGTCTCAACTACCTAGTAAAAAGACACAGACTGGCTGAATGGATTAAAAAAGAAAATCCATCTATCTGCTGCCTAAAGAAATATATGTCATCAACAAACATGCACACAGGCTGAAAGAAAAAGGATGGAAAAAGATAACCCATGCTAACAGAAAACAAAAATGAGCTGCTGTAGCCATCCTAATATCAGACAAAATAAACTTTGACAAAAAAATTCTTTAAAGAGACAAACAAGGACACTATATAATGATTAAAGGATCAATTCAAGAGGAAGATGTGACTATTATAAAGGTATATACCCCTAATTACAGGGCACATAGATATCTAAGAAAAAGTTAATAGATTGAAATTGAGAGATAGACCCAAATACAATAGTAATGGGGGACTTCAATACCTCATTGTCAACAATGGTAGATCAACCAGAAAGAAAATCAGCAAGGAAACAACAGAGTTAATCGACACTATAGTCCAAATAGACTGTGCAGATATATACAGAGCCTTCAACCCTACAGCCAAAGAATACACATTTTTCTCACCAGTGCATGGAACTTTCTCTAGGATCGACCATGTGCCAGGCCATAAAACAGTCTCAGTAAATTTAAAAAAAAAATGAAATCATACCATGCATCTTATTGGACCACAATGCAATGAAATTGGGAATCAGCAAATCAGGAATCTAGGAAAACATGCGAAAACATGGAGATTGAACAACATGTTCCTGAATGAACAGTAGTTCATAGAAGAAATCAAAAACTTATCTGGAAACAAATGAAGACAACAATACAACATATCAAAACTTATGGGATACAAAAAGCAGTTTTAAGAGCTAAGTTTATAGCAATCAGCACCTACATCAATAAATTGGAAAGGGACCAAATAAATGAAATTTCAATGCACCTTAGTGATCTAGAAAAACAACAAACCAAACCCAAAACTAGTAGGAGAAAAGGAATGATTTAAACTAGAGAAGAAATCAACAAAATTAAAACCAAAAACACAATAGAAAAGATCAGCTGGATTCTACCAGCATTGAAGCATTCTACCAGATATTATAGAATATCTAATTCAAATTCTCCTCAAATTATTCAAAACAATTGAAAGAGAGGGAATCCTTCCAAATTCTTTTTTTTTAATCTTTTATTTAATGAATATAAATTTCCAAAGTACGACTCATGTGTTACAATGGCTTCCCCCCCATGCCGTCCCTCCCACCCACAACCCTCCCCTTTCCCACTCCCTCTCCCCTTCCATTCACATCAAGATTCATTTTCGATTATCTTAATATACAGAAGATCAGCTTAGTATACCTTAAGTAAGTATTTCAACAGTTTGCTCCCACACAGAAACATAAAGTGAAAAATAATAGATGATTTTTTTTAAATGATGATGAAATCAGATCAGACCTATTGTCATGTTTAATCCCAGTGAGAGTCAAGTTGGGAATTGATAATTTCTTTTTTTTTTTTTTTTTTTTTTTACAGAAGATCAGTTTAGTGTACATTAAGTAAAGATTTCAGTCGTTTGCACCCCCATAGAAACACAAAGTGAAATATACTGTTTGAGTACTCGTTATAGCATTAAGCCTCAGTGTACAGCACGTTAAGGACAGAGATCCTACATGAGGAGTAAGTGCACAGTGACTCCTGTTGTTGACTTTACCAATTGACACTCCTGTTTATGGCATCAGTAATCTCCCTATGCACCAGTTATGAGTTTCCAAGGCTATGGAAGCCCCTTGAGTTCTCCGACTCTTATCTTGTTTAGACATGGTCATAGTCAAAGTGGAGGTTCTCTCCTCCCTTCAGAGAAAGGCACCTCCCTCTTTGAAGACCTGTTCTTTCCACTGGGATCTCACTCACAGAGATCTTTTTGCCAGAGTGTCTTGGCTTTCCATGCCTGAAATACTCTCATGGGCTTTTCAGCCAGATCCGAGTGCCTTTAGGGCTGATTCTGAGGCCAGAGTGCTATTTAGGACATCCGCCATTCTATGAGTCTGCTGAGTATCTCACTTCCCATGTTGGATCACTCTCCCCTTTATTTATTCTATCGGTTGGTGTTAGCAGATACTAGACTTGTTTATGTGCTCCCTTTGACTCTTAGTCCTTTCATTATGATCAATTGTGAACTGAAATTGATCACTTGCAGTAGTGAGATGGCATTGGCACATGCCACCTTGATGGGATTGAATTGGAATCCCCTGGTATGTTTCCAACTCTACCAATTGGGGCAAGTCAGCCCGAGCATGCCCCAAATTATACATCTCTTCCCTCTCTTATTCCCACTCTTATGTTTAACAGGGATCACATTTCAGTTAATTTTCAACACTTAAGATTAACTGTGTGATAATTACAGAATTAAACCAGTCATATTAAGTAGAACAGACAAAAAAAAATACTATGAGGGATAATGTATTAAGTTGTCCATTAGCAGTCAGGGCTATGCTGATCAAGTCACCATTTCTCATAGTGTCCATTTCACTTCAGGAGGTTTCCTTTTTGGTGTTGAGTCAGTTGTCACCGATCAGGGAGAACATATGGTATTTGTCCCTTTGGGACTGGCTTACTTCACTCAGCATGATGTGTTCCAGATTCCTCCATTTTGTTGCAAATGACTGGATTTCGCCAAATTCTTTTTATGAAGCCAGCATCACCTTAATTCCTAACTCTAAAAGAGATGCAACAGAGAAAGAGAACTACAGACCACTTTCACTGACAAGCATAAACATAAAAATCCTCAACAAAATTGTAGCCAATAGAATCCAACAAAACATCAGAAAAATCATTCAAACAGACCAAGTGGGATTTTTCCCTGGTATGCAGAGATGGTTCAAACTCACAAATCAATGTGATATATCACATTAACAAACTGAAGAACAAAATGTTATGATTATCTTAATAGATGCAGGGAAAGCATTTGATAGAATAAAACACCCTTTAATAATGAAAATTCTAAGCAAATTGGGTAGAGAAGGGACATTCCTCAACACAATCAAAGTAATTTTTGATGAATCCCTGGTCAGCATCCTATTGAATGGGGAAAAGATGGAAGCATTCTCACTGAGATTTCTATGCAGGCAAGGATGCCCACTTTCACCATTGCTTTTCAATAAAGTCCTGGAAGTTTAAGACAGAGCTATTAGGCAAGAAAAATAAATCAAAGGGATACAAATGGAGAAAGAAGAGGCCAAACTATCCCTATTTGCAGATGGCATGAATATATATATATATATATATTCCAAAAGACTCCACCAAGAGAATATTGGAAGTCTTAGAAGAGTTTGATAAAGTAGCAGGCTATAAAATCAATATACAAAATCAACAGTCCTTGTATACACAGACAGTGCCACGGCTGACAAAGAACTTCTAAGATCAATCCCATTCACGAGCTATAAAAATGCAATACCTTTGAATAAGTTTATCCAATGATGTCAAAAATCCCTACAATGAGAACTACAAAACATTAAATAATGAAATAGAAGATACAAAAAAATGAAAAAAAAAGCTTCCATGTTCAAGGATTGGGAGAATCAGTATCACCAAAATGTCCATGCTTCTGAAAGCAATTTCAGATTCAATGTGATAGCAATCAAAATGCCAAGGACATTCTTCTCAGATATAGAAAAACTGATGCTGAAATTCATATGGAAACACAGGAGAATCTGAATAGCTAAAGTAATCATATACAACAAAAACAAATCTGAGGGATCACAATACCAGATCTCAAGATATACTACAGGGCAGTTACAATAAAAACAACCTAGTACTGGTACAAAAACAGATGGATAGACCAATGGAACAGAATAGAAATGCCAGAAATAAATCCAAACATCTACAACCAACTTATATTTGACAAGGGAGCTTAAATCAATCCCTGAAGCAAGGACAGTCTCCTCAATAATTGGTGCTGGTAAAACTGAATTTCCACATGCCCAAGTATGAACAAGACGCATACATTACACCTTACACAAAAATCCACTCAAAAGTTTAAAGACCTAAATCTGCAACCCAATACAATCAAATTATGAGAGAACATCAGGGAAACCCTGCAAGATATTGTCACAGACAAAGATTTCTTGGAAAAGACCCCACAAGCACAAGCAGTAAAAGCCAAAATAGGCAAATGGGATTACATCAAATTGAGCAGCTTCTGTACTGCAAAAGGAACACTGAGGAAACTGAAGCAACTAACTGACACAATGGGAGAAATTATTTGGAAACCATGCAACTGATAAAGGATTAATAACCAGAATAAATAAAGAGATCAAGAAACTCCATAACAACAGTCAATCTGTTAAGATATGAGCCAAGGATTTAAGAGACATTTTTCAAAAGGGGAAATCCAAATGGCCATCAGACGCATGAAAAAATGCGCAGGATCACTAGCTATCAGGGAAATGCAAATCAAAACCACAATGAGGTTTCACTTCACCCCAGCTAGAATGGATTTCATACAGAGATTAACAAACAACAAATGCTGATCAGCATGTGGGGGAAAGGTACCCAAATCCACTGTTGGTGGGAATGTAAACTGGTAAAGCCATATGGAAGACAGTATGGAGATAGCTCACAAATCTGAGTATAAACCTTCCATATTGACTCAGCCATCCCACTCCTGGGTATTTACTCAAGGTAAATGAAATCAGCATATGAAATATTTGTCTACACCCTCATGTTTATTTCAGCCCAGTTCTCAATAGCTAAGATATGGAATCAACCAAAATGCCTTTCAACTTAAGAGTGGTTAAAGATAACATGGGATATGTACACCATGGAATACTATACGGCAGTAAAAATGAGATCCTGTCATTTGCAACATAATGGATGAATCTGGAAAACATCATACTTAATGAAATGAGTTAGTTCTGAAGGGACAAATACCATATGTTCTCCATGACCTGTGACAACTAATTGACCACCCAAAATGCTGTAGAAATGAAATTGACACTTTGAGAAGCAATAACTTGAAGAGCCCTTTCCTTGACTATTGAGGAACAGTGTTTTAATTTTCTTTATATTATTTGTTCAACTCCTTACATAGAAATAAACATATGTGTATAAAATCTATTGAAAATATTTCTTAGTAAAAAAAATAAGAATTGGAATATGAGAGGGAGGAGGAGAAGTGGTGGGATGGTGGGCTCAGTGGGAGGAATCACCATGTTCCTAAAGTTGTAATTTTGAAGTCTATGAAGTTTCTAACTGTAAAGGTGTGTAGTTCTGCATACATTCCTATGGATGTACTTCTAAGGGTACAGTTTAAAAAAAAAAAAAACTTGCCATTGGACCCCTTTCCTAGAGCTGGGTGGTAAAAATACAATCTTAAGTGTTAAAGTGATCATATGGATATGTTTAAGTGTTAAAGTGATCATACAGATATGATTATTTTTAAAGTGATCATATAAATGGGATTAAGTGTCTGGTAATAATAATAGAATTAAAAAAGAGTGAATGTTACAACATGGCAAGCAGTCCACACAGCAGACTCATAGAATGACATTCACCTTAAATAGTATCCTGACCTCAGAAACAGCCCTTTTTGAATTCTGGTCTAGCTGAAAATCCTATGGGAGCATTTCAGGCATGGAAAGCCAAGACACTATGGCAGTAAGTATCCTACATGAAGGACCTCGGTGGGTGAGACCCCAGTAGAAAGAAGTGGTCATGAACAAAGGAGGTACTTTTCTCTGAAGGCAGGAGAGAATTTTCACTTTGCTTATGGCCTTGTCTAAATACTGACAGAGTTTGTGGAGCCAAAAGGCTCCCATAGCCTAGGCAACTCATTTTCAGAGCCTTGGGTGACCACTGATGTCAAATATAAGAGTGTTAATTATCAAATTAACAACAGGAGTCACTCTACACGATCTTCCCATGCATGATCTATGTCCTCAAAGAGTTTTTATATGAAAGTTAACAGTAAAACTTGTTCTCAAAGAAGAAAAAATATTCATTTGCCAAATGTTATGTATTCAAGGCATATGATGTGATGCTTTGATATGCATATACATTGTAAAATGATTACAGCAATCCACAAATATAGCTATCATTGTGTGTAGAGTTAGTGAGGACTGTTAGGACTTACTGTCTCAGCCACCTTAAAGTTAAAGAAAGCATTGTGAAAATTATTAGTTTTGAAAAAGTAATAAATACAATAAAATATTCAAATAGAAAGAATCCTCAATAATAAGTAATCAGACAACCCAGAAAAAATGGAGAAAATATTTTATTAAAGACTTCATTAAAGATTATATAGGATTAACAAATAAGCACACTAAAAGATGATTATTAATTAGTTATTATGGAATTGCAAAGTTTCATTGTGATAACACCATGTACCAATTAGAACTGAAAATTCTAATAAATTCTAAAGTGGAAACTACTGACTATATCAAGAGGATGGGATTTTCCTTGACTGCTGGTCAGAATGTAAATGTGAAAAACCATTTTGGAAAATAGTTTGGAAAATTTAAAAAAGTGAAATACACTGTTAAATGATACATTCATTACTCTCGAGATATTCATTCAAGGCCCAAGAAAGCACATGTGATACAGTTACTTTTACACAAATATACATACCAGCTTCAGTCATAATGGTGGAAAACTAGAAATAACTGGAATGTATGCCAACAAGATTATGAATAAACAAAATTTTTATATAACCATATAATAGAATATTACTATTCAGATAATATAATGAGTAAGCTATTAGTATAGACAATAACATGGATTACTTCCAAAATTATTCTGAACAACAGGCAAAATAAGCACACATATTACATGATTCAATCTATGTAAATTTCCAGAAACTGCAAACTGATGTCATTTTTCTAAAATTTGTTTTATTCAATTGAAGGACAGAGTTACAGAGAGAGGTAGAGATGGGGAGAGAGAGAGAGAGAGAGAGAGAGAGAGAGAGAGAGAGAAGAGGTCTTGAATCCATTGGTTCCTTCTCTAAATGGCCACAAACCAGAGCAGAGCCAATCAGAAATCATAAGCCTCCTCCTTGTCTCCCACATGGGTTCAGAGGCCCAAGGCCCTGGGTCATCCTCTACTGTTTTCTCAGTTGGATTAACAGAGAGCTGGATCAAAAGTGGAGCAGCTAGGACTTGAACCAGTGCCCATATGGGAAGTTGGCACTGCAGGCCAGGACTTTAACCTCCTTCTCCACAGTGCCAGCCCCTGCAAACTGATCTCTTATGAGAGAAATCATCTCACTGTCTACTGGAATGACATGGGAGGATTATAGCAGGGAGTAACAGGAGAGAGGGTCACAAGGTTGCAGCAGGAAACTTCCCCACTTGATCTTACCCAAAAAGGCTGATAAGCAATAGAGAAGTATATTCTCATGGGAGTGTGTATGTAATGAAACATCATAGCACATGCTTTAAGTCTATGGATTTTATTGTATCACTGTTATTTTACACAAAGCTGAAAATATTTTTAAAAGCTAGCTACAAAGAGAAGTATAAACACTAAAGTCAAAATTTCTTCATTCTTATTTGTAAAAAAGGATAAGTTCAAAAATATGATGTTTAAAAAATCTATATATTATGAGGCCAGGATTTCCTACTATGCATTTTCCATTATGCTCTATAATAATAACCATTATATATTACAAATATTTTTGGATACTAGCTAATTTATGCTTTATTATATTTCTATCAATGTAATAAAATCATTGCTACCTACTAATTTTCTGTATTTCAAATGCTTCATAATTTTAAATGAGCAATGGTATTGGCCATATCCACCAAAAGTTAGAAAATGAAACTCAAAACCTCATGTTATCCATTTCTGCATCTCAACTAAGGATAATTCCTTTTGAAATATTGTAACCAAACTGAAGAAATTCACCAAAACTATGGAAATTGCTGCATTGTAAGATGAGATGCCCCTGAACAGTCAACATGAACATGCATTTAGCATTGCCTTGTTTATCTTCTTCCTCTAAAATCTGGCTGTCCTCCAAGGATGTTGCTTTCCTTGACTGCTCCTCAACTGATTGTTTCTTCTTCCACACTCTTGGATCTTGTGATACTCACACTCTCCCCTGTCACTGCTATACTGTTCTCTCCCTGTCATGCCTTATGACCATGGTTGTTAACGCACTGCCTTGATAACTATCCAGCTCTCTGCTAATCTACCAGGAAAGCAGCAGAAGATGGTCCAAGTGCTTGGGCCTTGTCGCTCCCCCTCTTCGCGGAGGAATGACACAGGACCCTGCGCTGTTCTTTTGTCTGCTCAGCCCTCCCCGGGTTTGCTGCTGGTTCTTCCCGGGTTGGCTGCCGACCCTTCCACCTCCGTGGAAGGGCGGTTCCCCCTGGCCACTTTCCCCACTTCCGCAGGGGAGCAGCACACCGCCGGCCGGCTCTCTCGGGGGCTGCACAGGTGTTCCTTCAGATAGATGTTCCTGGTGCATGTTGTCTCTCTCCTCCTTTATAGTCCTCTTCCACCAATCCCAACTCTGCTACCCACACGCCGAGTACGCTGCTCTCCTCCAATCAGGAGTAAGTCCTACAGTTTATTGGTTGAACTGGAGGCAGCTGTGTAGAAGCTGTTTCTCCCTTCTCAGCGCCATATTGTGGGAGAGCAGATGCATAGAATAAGTCTTAATTCCAGTAACTTAGTCTAGTCCGAGTTGCTCCCCACAGGGCCCCTGTACCCACATAGACCAGAAAGAATCTCCTGGCTTCTGGCTCTAATCTGGCCCAGCCTTGGCCATTATGGCCATTTCAATGGAGGATTCTCTCTGTCTCTCTCTGTCTCTTTAATCTGGCCTTTCAAATTAATTAATTAGTTAATTAAAACGTATGTAAATTCATTTAGGCAAAGTGCTTTGAAATTTTCACACACATGTACCCCTAAATTCCTACATCAGTATTTGCAAGAGAAAAGGTAAAATATACTATCCCTAGTAAGTGATTTCTATAGAACTCAATTTTCAAATAAGTAATCCAGTATTTTTTAGGGTGCACTCATTGACGTCTCAAGGCAATACTATAAACCCAAGGTATAAATTGAGTAAGTTTTATATTGGAGAACCAAGCTTTGGAACCGGAACAGCAGCCAAGAATCAGAGGGTCTAGACAAAACACATCAAAAGGCCAGAATTCTGAGCTTGCCTGTCCTGTATAGCTTGCTCATAAAACAAAAACAAAACAAACAAACAAACAAAAACAAAAAAAAGGGTGGGGGAATCAGTAAATTCAGATGGGTGGAATCAACACTTTCTTGCTATTCTCATGATGGAAGCTCCAAAGGAGTAGGACAGGCACTTTTGTCTTACTAAAGGCAGCTTTTGGGAAGAGGCATGCAGTGTGATTCCAGCACATTCTTCTTGCTAAATATGGCTCTTTGGGGAAACAAACATTTTGTACCTTCTTAGAGGGACTCCCTTCTCCTCGTTCCAACCCAGACCAACCTGACTGCCTATTAGCCCATCTGACTGTCACACTACCAACATGAAGTGCTCTGGACTGAAGAGCCTGGATGTGATGGGGAGGGTGTCATAGGTCATTCCCTTTTGTTTTCATCTAGTTTTGTTTCTTATGTACTTTGAGTATCTCTGAGTCTCACAGTGAGATCATCTCAGGGATTCTGTCCTGTCCCATACTATATGTATTCTCTAATCATCTGGTTCCAATTACTCATTACTGTACCTCCTCCACAGGTAATGAATTCCTTTACTTTTCAGTCCATTCACCTGTGTTGGTCTTTCTTAGTTTCTTTTTTGACAAAAGTGTTACTATTTCCCAATCATATGAGGCTGCTTGTTCTGTATGAGGGATATAGGTAAAAATATGGGAGATTTTCATTTCTTTCCATTAGTGGCTTTAGTACTCCTCTCCTAAGCCAGTACCAAACAAGGATTTCTCAATACTCTCTCCCTGTACCATATATTCCTTGTGAGTATAAGGACACCACTAAGACACCAAACACCAGAGTTAGAGGAAAGTTTTATTGTCAGGTGGAAGAAGCCTGACAGGCTGGTGGGAGAGGGCAAGAGAGTAAGAGAGGGTAAGAGAGAGAGTGCATGTGTTCTGGAACAGCTCCTGTTAAACCCTGGCGGGGAGTGGGTGCTAGGAAGTAGGAGCTTTGGATCCCAGTAGAGTGGGAGTGGAGCTGACACCTGCAGTTGGGCCCTGTGGTCACCTGGCTGCCAGCAATGGCAGCTGGAGGCTAGAGCATAGGATGGTGTCTGGGGCATAGATCATGCCACAAAGACTGTGCCATTTTACTAACAGTGAGCATCTGTTGAAGGCTGAGGGTGGTACAAGTTCCCTTACGCCTATGCCTCATAGTGGTTCTATATTTGCATGGCAGCCAAAATTTGCTTTTAGCAACTCATTAAAAATTCTAGCTGAATTTTTCTTATAGGATTCTATCATGTTTGGTGGCATCTGCTTCAGGCAAGAATTTGTGTCTCATCTTTCTTTAGATGTGCACGATTTTAAAGATACTTTGGATTAGTTACTGTGAGACCTCAGATGTATGATAGGTTCAAGAAAAATTTTGCCTTTCCAGGTTATATAATGTGCTGTTGTTGTTATAAGTGTGGGAGTGATTATTTCTTTGGTTTTCTCCATCCTGAGCAGAAACCCATCTGCTTTGCATCTTTATAGCTGTGTTGAAACATGTTGTCTACCAAAACCCCTTTTGTTTTCTTAGTTACTATGGCTTTCTTCTTTTATCTTTGCTGCCATTTAATTTTCACTTCAGATAACAGAAAAGATACGCTTGTTTGGTAAGATAACTATCTTTACCCAGAAATGTAAAAGTACATTTAAAACTAAGCACTATGCTGACATGTCCAATATAGTGACTGGAGTTCTTTTGAAGTATGTATTTATTTTCAATATTTGGAACATATTCTAAAGTCTATGAAACTACAAAACAATTTTGAATTCTTGTTTTGTCTGAAGAGTAATTAATAAAAATATTTGAAATTATTCAAGAAGTCTAAAATGATTTATTTAAATAAAATATAAAATATGTTGATGGGGTTATGGATAGAAATCCGTAATATTATAAAGTAGATGCTTGATCTTAGCCCCTATTTCCTGGCATACAGCTCCAAAAAATGTTTCCATCTGCAGGGTAGTGATAAGAGCACCTTTGTGTGCTAATGAGATTACTGGTGGCTGGTAGCCCATAGGTGGATTCAGAATGAGGGTTGCTCACTGGAAATGAACAAGGTAGGAATAGAAGGTTGGACCATTCAGCTACACCTTACCAAAATATGAGGATAGAAGTGGGGCTGAAGATGAGCTGATCACCAATGGTCAATGATTTAATCAGACATATCCATGCAATGAAGTCTCCACAAAGTCCCAAATGACTGGGTTTGGGGGAATTCCTGACAGTGGACACGTGGAGGTGCCTGGAGGCTACCACATCTGAAGAGAACATGGAAATTCTGGGCTCCCCCCCCATACCTTGCCCTGTGCTTCTCTGCCTCACAATTATTTATCTGTGTTCTTTCAAATATTCTTTATATCAAATGCATTAAACAAAAGTCAAGAACTTCCTTGAACTCTGTTGATTGATATCACATATTAATTGAATCTGAGAAGGGTCATGGGAATTTCAATGTACGGAGGGCATGTGTCAGAAGTACAGGATTCAATCTGGGACTTGCAGTTGCCTCCTGCAAGGGGCAGAGTTCAAATCCTGTGGGAGTTGATGCTATCTCCTGGCAGATAGTGGCAGAGATTAAACAAATTAGAGGACATCCAGCTGGTATCTGCTGCAGAATTGTTTTTTGTGTGGGGAATCAACCTCCATGCATCTGATAATGGAAATGTTGAATGACCATGTAAAATCAAAGGAAAAATATACTTGGTTTTTCTATTTCTAATATAATCTTAGACAATACAAAATTCCCTCTCAAATGCTAATTATTATTTTAAAAATAAAAACAAAAATAGCTCATCTTACCTAAACATAAACTACACAGTAATATTTTTAAAGTGGATTGCATCTTTCATTTTCCTGATATTCAAACTGAGGGCGATGGAGGAAGAAATGGTGCCACCTGGAGATAGTAGTTCCTGTTATCTCAAGATATGGGTTTGGTTCCCCTTGCTCTGAAGATAAACAGACCCATGCCTAGACTAGGCTCTAAATTTGAGGGGCCAAGATTAACATCGATTGATGTATAGTTCATTGTATACTCATGGTAATAATGTTAGCATGCTAAGTGACACACATTCCACTCACCATAACAGGAAACTTTGGATCATGTAGCGAGCCAAAAGGAATGCTAGTTAAATTCTGGAAAACCTCCTCCTACTTCAGAGAAAAACCATGAATATCCCTCCTCCATACTGAAGTGCCCCCCTTTTCACTAAATGCCCCATATGATGTTAGCCACAGTTCAGAGATGGGGCCACTCCCCTCCAAGTAGGCTTCACTCTGTGAACGGTGTATCTTTACTTTCTCAATAATGCTTGCTGCTCACTATTAGCTACCTGGGTACAAAGTGGCTGGCTGTATGATGCCATGACCATATCATACAGCTTTTTTTTTTTTAAATATTAAATGCTTAGTATTCCACTGATGATTCCATTCATCAATCTGATGAATGACTTTTGTGCTTTTTCATACCCAAGGTATCTCAGATCAGGAAAAACATTAAAGAAGAAAGAGAAATGTGGGGGCAATAAAGTATAATTTAGACACAAAAGTACTTCAGAGTCAACAGAGTCAACTTATTAATATGTAGACTGTCACCATGGAATTTCTGTAACTGGCCAAAATTAAATGACAGGGACTACATATGCCTCATCCTGAAATAAAAATTCAAAAGGAAAACCAAGAACAAAAAAAGGTGAATTAAATTTGGAAGACATTAGTATTAGGAAATGAAAATCAATTGTCTCCTAAAATACAGGAAACAAACAAGACGAGCCCTATAATGCTCTATAACTGGCCTAGCTTATTGTATTGAGAATATTAAATCTGTATAACAGAAAAGGGACAGTCAGAGCCCAGCCAATACCGTGAGTTGAAGAGACAGAGCAAGGAGTCTGGGAATGTACGGTGGCTACTGTTAGAAGGACAGTCCTCCATGAATACTCAGCTAAATGTTGACAAGTTCATGTGAATAAATAAATTGAAACCTGGAGAGGAATCACCCAAAAGAATTAGAAGTAACAGTATCCAATACTCATAGAATGATTCCTGTACCCACCAACCAGAAGCGGACACCTCATGTTGACAGGGCATTAGGAGAATATTCAGAAAGATCTTGGCTCAGTAGTGAGCGATAAAAAATATTATTTTCCTTAACAATTGTTAAAAGCAATACCCAAAAAGAATCAAACTATTTCCTACTAACTTTCTTGTAGCTCAGAGAGAAAAACTCGAGTATATTTACAGTAATACAAAAGTATTCATGATCCATAAAGGTAAGTTTTAAAATATTGGGCTTCTAATAAAAAAAAATTAGAGAAAATGAATTAGAGAATAGGCATTTAGTTTAGCAGATCAGAAACCCAACTCCCTTATTGTAGTACCTGGGTTTGATTCTGGACAGCCATCCTGACTCCAGCCTCTGGTGCACCCTGGGAGGCAACAGTAATTGTTCTAGTAATCAGGTTTCTGCCACCCTCATGGGAGACCTGGATTAATTTCCTGGCTCCTGGGCTCCAACCCCAGCCCCAGACCCATCTTGGCTATTATGGACATTAGAGGAATGATATGGCTGGATGTCTCTTTATCTTTGTCCCTCTATCTCTATGTCTCTCAAATTAAAAAAAAAAAAAAAAAGCTGGCCAGCACCATGGCTCAATAGGCTAATCCTCCGCCTGCGGCGCCAGCACCCCAGATTCTAGTCCTGGTTGGGGCGCTGGATTCTGTCCCGGTTGCTCCTCTTCCAGGCCAGCTCTCTGCTGTGGCCCGGGAGTGCAGTGAAGGATGGCCCAAGTGCTTGGGTCTTGCACCTGCATGGGAGACCAGGAGAAGCACCTGGCTCCTGGCTTTGGATCAGTGGGGTGCGCCGGGTGAACTAACGGAAGAAGCAAGACCTTTCTCTCTGTCTCTCTCTCTCACTGTCCACTCTGCCTGTCAAAAAAAAAAAAGCTAAACTAAGTTGGTTTAAAGAAATATTTCTTAGGAAATATATCAAAACCACAATGCAGAAAATAATAAATTCAAAAGTCCATCTATCTCTAAGTGTATGTATGTCTATGTTGTATATGTGTATGCATATATATAAACACAAACATGGAAAACGTTTAAAACTTCATGGAGAAATTGGAATGACAACTGGATTATTGTAGTGCAAAATAATTTGAAATCTATGCATTGGTTTTCATAATACACATTTTCCATGAACTATTTTTATTCAAGACAAAGTGACAGAGTGAGAAGGAAAAAGAGAACTAGAGACAGAGAGAGGAGAGAGGAGAGAGGAATCAAAGAGAGAGAGATTGGTCTTCCACCTGTTGGTTTACTTTCTAAGTGGCCACAACAACCTGGGCTGAGCCAGGCCAAAGCTAGGAACTGGGACATCCATCCTGGTCTCCTACAAAGGTGGTGGTGGCCCAAGTACTTGTGCTATCTTCTGCTGCCTTTCCAGGTGCTTTAGCAGGAAGCCGGATCTGAAACAGTAGCCAAGATTCCAACAGGCACTCTGATATGCAAATTGTATCTTAATCCACTGCACCACAATGCCAGCCCCTCAATGAAGTTTTTGAAGACCCCATTTGTACATGCATGTGTGTGTGTGTGTGTGTTTGTATGTTTGTGAGTAAGCTTTTCAGTAGTGTTAAGAGAAGATAAGACAAGACACAGATTGGAAAAAAATATACCTGCGCATCACATATCTGATAAAGAACTTGTATCTAGAACATATAGAATTAAAATTCTAATTATAACTAGCAATTCGATAATGGAGTGATGAAAATATCTGAATGAACGCTTCACCAGGAAATATATACATGACAAGTAGGAATATGAAAAGTTGTTTGGTGGGGGTTGTGGCACAGTGGATTAATAATCCACTTGTGAAACCTGCACTCCGTATCAGAGTGTCAGTTTCAGTCTAAGTACCTCTGCTCTCCCAGCACCTCTGCTTCTCTTCCAGTTTCTTGTGAGTGCAAACTGGGAGGCAGCAATGATGGTTCAAGTGCTTAGAACCCTGACACCTATGTCAGAGATACAGATGGGATTTCAGGCTGCTGGCTTTGCCCAGGGCCAGCCCTGGCTGTTTCAGACATTTGGGGAGTGAACCAGCAAATGGAAGATCTCTCTCTCTCTCTCTCTCTCCCTTGCTCTCACTTTTGCTGTCTTGCTCTCTGTCATTCTGTCTTTCAAGTAGATTAAAATAATAAATATTTTTAAAATAATATTAAATGCCACTCAACACCATTAGTCATTAGAGAAATAACTATTAAACCTACACTAAAATACCATTATACAAATCTATTTGTATAATAATCTCTTATTTTTAAAATAATTATCTCTTATTTTTAAAAATAAGAGATCAGTGTGCTTTTTGAGTGAAAGAACAATTCTCAAAACTTTTTCGAATTATAACGACTTTCTTGACAAAACATAGTTTAAATGGATAATAGTAGCTTTACTCATGGCTGATAATGGTTCTTACCAGTGATGAAATTGGGGGCATAGAACAGCAGCCAGCTGAATGCTGCATCAAAATTGTCCCTGTATGGCCAGTGCTGCGGCACAGCAGATCAAGCTTCCACCTGGGGCTGCACCACTTCCAATCCAGCTCCCTGCTGATCATCTGGGAAAGCAGCAGAGGGTGGCCCAAGTGCTTGGGTCCCTGCACCCACGTGGGAGACACAAAAGAAGCTCCTGGCTTTGGCTTGGCCCAGCCCTGTCCATGGCAGCCATTTATGGAGTGAACTAGTGGATGGATGGAATCTCTTTTGCGCTCTCTCTCTCTCTCTCACTGTGTGTGTGTGTGTGTGTGTGTGTGTGTGTCCTCTCTGTAACTCTTTCAAATATATTATTTTTTTTAAATGTGCCCATATTATTTTGACATGCGAACCTATTTTTCAACGCAATAATGAAATACTTATAAGGCAAATAGGTTTGTTTAGCTCACAAATCTGGAGATTCATGGGGAGGACATCATAGCAGATTACACTGGCAGGAGTGGTTTTGGGAGGCAGGGATCATATCTTGAAATGGATTCAGAGAGACTGGATGGAACTAGATCACTATTTTATATCAACTATCTATTCCAAGAACTCTCTCTAGGAGACATGCATTTCCTTGTGAGAACAGTACCCTAGTGACTTAAGGACATGCCTTTAGATCCCAACTCTTAAAGATCTCTGTACCACCCACATTAACAACACTGGACTAGCTTCCAACACATGAAATATTGAGGGAGACAAACAACATTCAAACCACAGCAGTGCTAAAAGTAAACAGCTTATTTTTAAAAAAGCATGTTTGTAAATAACTCCATACTTGCTGAAGAACTGCAATGCTACTCTAGAAAGTCCATGTACATTTTCTTTTTATGTGTTCTTTTTTAACTTTTATTTAATGAATATAAATTTCCAAAGTACGATTTATGGATTACAATGGCTTCCCCCCCATACCATCCCTCCCACCCACTACCCTCCCCTTTCCCACTCCCTCTCCCCTTCCATTCACATCAAGATTCATTTTCGATTATCTTAATATACAGAAGATCAGCTTAGTATACATTAAGTAAGGATTTCAACAGTTTGCTCCCACACAGAAACATAAAGTGAAAAATAATAGATGATTTTTTTAAATGATGATGAAATCAGATCAGACCTATTGTCATGTTTAATCCCACTGAGAGTCAAGTTGGGAGTTGATAATTTCTTTCTTTCTTTCTTTTTTTTTTTTTTTTTTTTACAGAGGATCAGTTTAGTATATATTAAGTAAAGATTTCAACAGTTTGCACCCCCATAGAAACACAAAGTGAACTATATTGTTTGAGTACTCGTTATAGCATTAAATCTCAATACACAGCACATTAAGGACAGAGATCCTACATGAGGAGTAAGTGCACAGTGACTCCTGTTGTTGACTTTACAAATCGACACTCCTGTCTATGGCATCAGTCATCTCCCTGTGCTCCAGTCATGAGTTTCCAAGGCTATGGAAGCCCTCTGAGTTCTCCGATTCTTATCTTGTTTAGACAAGGTCATAGTCAAAGTGGAGGTTCTCTCCTCCCTTCAGAGAAAGGTACCTCCTTCTTTGAAGACCTGTTCTTTCCACTGGGATCTCACTCGCAGAGATCTTTTGCCAGAGTGTCTTGGCTTTCCATGCCTGAAATACTCTCATGGGCTTTTCAGCCAGCTCCGAATGCCTTTAGGGCTGATTCTGAGGCCAGAGTGCTATTTAGGACATCTGCCATTCTATGAGTCTGCTGAGTATCTCACTTCCCATTTTGGATCACTCTCCCCTTTATTTATTCCATCGGTTAGTGTTAGCAGGTACTAGACTTGTTTATGTGCTCCCTTTGACTCTTAGTCCTTTCATTATGATCAATTGTGAACTGAAATTGATCACTTGGAATAGTGAGATGGCATTGATACATGCCACCTTGATGGGATTGAATTGCAATCCCCTGGTATGTTTTTAACTCTACCATTTGGGGCAAGTCAGCTTGAGCATGTCCCAAATTATACATCTCTTCCCTCTCTTATTCCCACTCTTATGTTTAACAGGGATCACACTTCAGTTAATTTTTAACACTTAACTATAACTGTGTATTAATTACAGAATTAAACCAGTCATATTAAGTAGAACAGACAAAAAAAAAACTACTAAGAGGGATAATGTATTAAGTTGTTCATTAACAGTCAGGGCTATGCTGATCAAGTCACCGTTTCCCATAGTGTCCATTTCACTTCAGGAGGTTTACTTTTTGGTGTTCAGTCAGTTGTCACCGATCAGGGAGAACATATGGTAATTGTCCCTTTGGGATTGGCTTATTTCACTCAGCATGATGTGTTCCAGATTCCTCCATTTTGTTGCAAATGACTGGATTTCGTTGTTTCTTACTGCGCTATAGTATTCTAAAGAGTACATGTCCCATAATTTCTTTATCCAGTCTACCGTTGATGGGCATTTAGGTTGGTTCCAGGTCTTAGCTATTGTGAATTGAGCTGCAATAAACATTAGGCTGCAGACCACATTTTTGTTTGCCAATTAAAATTCCTTTGGGTAAATTCCAAGGAGTGGGATGGCTGGGTCGAGCGGTAGGGTTATCTTCAGGTTTCTGAGGAATCTCCAGACTGACTTCCATAGTGGCTTGACCAGTTTGCATTCCCACCAACAGTGGGTTAGTGTCCGTTTTTCCCCACATCCTCGCCAGCATCTGTTGTTGGTAGATTTCTGAATGTGAGCCATTCTAACTGGGGTGAGGTGAAACCTCATTGTGGTTTTGATTTGCATTTCCCTGATTGCTAATGACCTTGAACATTTTTTCATGTGCCTGTTGGCCATTTGGATTTCCTCTTTTGAAAAATGTCTATTGAGGTCCTTGGCCCATCTCTTAAGTGGGTTGTTGGTTTTGTTTTTGTGGAGTTTCTTGATCTCTTTGTAGATTTGGTTATTAACCCTTTATCTGTTGCATAGTTTGCAAATATTTTTTCCCATTCTGTCGGTTGTCTCTTCACTCTCCTGACTGTTTCTTTCGCAGTACAGAAACTTCTCAATTTGATGCAATCCCAAGAGTTGATTTTGGCTTTGACTGCCTGTGCCTCCCGGGTCTTTTCCAGAAACTCTTTGCCTGTGCCAATATCTTGAAGGGTTTCTCCAATGTTCTCTAGTAACTTGATGGTTTCAGGTCGTAGATTTAGGTCTTTAATCCATGTTGAGTGGATTTTTGTGTAAGGTGTAAGGTAGGGGTCTTGCTTCATGTTTCTGCACGTGGAAATCCAGTTTTCCCAGCACCATTTATTGAATAGACTGTCCTTGCTCCAGGAATTGGTTTTAGATCCTTGATCAAATATAAGTTGGCTGTAGATGTTTGGGTTGATTTCTGGTGTTTCAATTCTGTTCCATTGGTCTATCCATCTGTTTCTGTACCAGTACCATGCTGTTTTGATTACAACTGCCCTGTAGTATGTCCTGAAATCTGGTATTGTGATGCGTCCAGCTTCGTTTTTGTTGTACAAGATTGCTTTAGCTATTCGAGGTCTCTTGTGCCTCCATATAAATTTCAGCACCAATTTTTCCAGATCTTTGAAGAAGGTCTTCGGTATCTTGATTGGTATTGAATTTATAAATTGCTTTTGGGAGAATGGACATCTTGATGATATTGATTCTTCCAATCCATGAGCATGGAAGATTTTTCCATTTCTTGGTATCCTCTTCTATTTCTTTCTTTAAGGTTTTGTAATTTTCATCGTAGAGATGTTTAACGTCCTTGGTTAAGTTTATTCCAAGGTATTTGATTGTTTTTGTAGCTATTGTGAATGGGATTGATCTTAGAAGTTCTTCCTCAGCCATGCCATTGTCTGTGTATACAAAGGCTGTTGATTTTTGTGCATTGATTTTATACCCTGCTACTTTGCCAAACTCTTCTATGAGTTCCAATATTCTCTTAGTAGAGTTCTTTGGGTCCCCTAAATACAGAATCATGTCATCTGCAAAGAGGGATAGTTTGAGTTCTTCCTTCCCAATTTGTATCCCTTTAATTTCTTTTTCTTGCCTAATAGCTCTGGCTAGAACCTCCAGAACTATATTGAATAGCAGTGGTGAGAGTGGGCATCCCTGTCTGGTACCAGATCTCAGTGGAAATGCTTCCAAATTTCCCCATTCAATAGGATGTTGGCTGTGGGTTTTTCATAGATTGCTTTGATTGTATTGAGGAATGTTCCTTCCAAACACAGTTTGCTTAGAGTTTTCATCATGAACGGGTGTTGTATTTTATCAAATGCTTTCTCGGCATCTATTGAGATAATCATATGGTTTTTCTTCTGCAGTCTGTTAATGTGGTGTATCACATTGATTATCTTGCGCACATTAAACCATCCCTGCATACCAGGGATAAATCCCACTTGGTCTGGGTGGATGATCTTTCTGATGTGTTGTTGCATTCTATTGGCCAGAATTTTATTGAGGATTTTTGCATCTATGTTCATCAGGGATATTGGTCTGTAATTCTCTTTCAGTGCTGCATCTTTTTCCGGCTTAGGAATTAAGGTGATGCTGGCTTCATAGAAAGAATTTGGGAGGATTCCCTCTTCTTCGATTGTTCTGAATAGTTTGAGAAGAATTGGAGTTAGTTCTTCTTTAAATGTCTGGTAGAATTCAGCAGTGAATCCATCTGGTCCTGGGCTTTTCTTTGTTGGGAGGGCCTTTATTACTGTTTCAATTTCTGTCTCAGTTATGGGTCTGTTTAGGTTTTCGATGTCTTCCTGGTTCAATTTAGGTAGGTTGCATGTGTCCAGGAATCTATCCATTTCTGATAGGTTTCCCTATTCGCTGGCATACAAGTCCTTGTAGTAGTTTCTGATGATTCTTTTTATTTCTGTGGTGTCGGTTGTTACGTTTCCTTTTTCATCTCTGATTTTATTGATTTGGGTCTTTTCTTTTTTTAGTTAGTTGGGCCAATGGGGTGTCAATTTTGTTTATTTTTTCAAGAAACCAGCTCCTCGTTTGGCTGATTTTTTGTAATGTTTTTCTTGATTCAATCCTGTTGATTTCTTCTCTGATTTTAATTATTTCTCTTCTCCTACTAGATTTGGGTCTGGTTTGCTGTAGGTTTTCTAGATCCTTGAGGTGAATTGAAAGCTCATCTATTTGGTGCCTTTCCAATTTCTTGATGTAGGCACCTATTGATATAAACTTTCCTCTTAACACTGCTTTTGCTGCGTCCCATAAGTTTTGGTATGTTGTGCTGTTATCCTCATTTACTTCCAGAAAGTTTTTGATTTCTCTTTTGATTTCTTCTATGACCCATTGTTCATTCAGGAGCATGTTGTTCAATCTCCATGTGTTTGCATATGCTCTAGGGATTCCTGAGTTGCTAATTTCCAACTTCATTCCTTTATGGTCTGAGAAGCTGCATGGTATGATTCTAATTCTTTTGAATTTGCTGAGACTTGCTTTATGGCCTAGTATGTGGTCAATCTTAGAGAAGCTTCCATGTACTGCTGAGAAGAATGTAACATCTTTAGCTGTAGGATTGAAAGTTCTGTAGATATCTGTTAGATCTATTTGGGCTATAGTGTCATTTAAATCTACTGTATCCTTGTTGATCTTCTGTCTTTTTTTTTTAATTTTTTGACAGGCAGAGTGGACAGTGAGAGAGAGAGACAGAGAGAAAGGTCTTCCTTTGCCGTTGGTTCACCCTCCAATGGCCGCCGCGGCCAGCGCGATGCGGCCGGCGCACCGCGCTGATCCGATGGCAGGAGCCAGGAGCCAGGTGCTTTTCCTGGTCTCCCATGGGGTGCAGGGCCCAAGCACCTGGGCCATCCTCCACTGCACTCCCGGGCCTCAGCAGAGGGCTGGCCTGGAAGAGGGGCAACCGGGACAGAATCCGGCGCCCCAACCGGGACTAGAACCCGGTGTGCCGGCGCCGCTAGGCGGAGGATTAGCCTAGTGAGCTGCGGCGCCGGCCGATCTTCTGTCTTATTGATCTGTCTATTTCTGAGAGTGGAGTATTGAAGTCCCCCAGTACTATTGTATTGGGGTCTAAGTCTCCCTTTAAGTCCGTTAACAAATCTTTTAGATAGACCGGTGCCCTGTAGTTAGGTGCATATACATTGATAATTGTTATATCTTCCTGTTGAATTGATCCCTTAATCATTATGTAGTGTCCCTCTTTGTCTCTCTTAACGGTTTTTGTGGTAAAGTTTATTTTGTCTGATATTAAATGGCTACGCCCGCTCTTTTTTCATTTCTGTTGGCATGGTATATCTTTTTCCAGCCTTTCACTTTCAGTCTGTATGGATCTTTGTTGGAAAGATGTGTTTCTTGTAAGCAGCAAATAGATGGGTTTTGTTCCTTAAGCCAATCAGCCAATCGGTGTCTTTTAACTGGACAGTTCAGGCCATTCACGTTCAATGTGACTAATGATAAGTGGTAACTTTGCCCTGCCATTTGCCAAAGATAAGTTCTAATATATGCTTTGAATTCCCTGTGATCTTTTGCTGTGAGGTTTCCTTCCTTGGTTTCCTTCCTTTACCTTCTTTCATATTGATGACCGTGTTTCTTTGTTTCTGTGTGTAACACATCTTTAAGCATCTTTTGCAGGGCTTGACGAGTGGCAACAAATTCTTTCAATTTCTGTTTGCTATGAAAAGTCTTTATTTCACCTTCATTCACAAATGATAGCTTTGCAGGATATAATATTCTGGGCTGGCAGTTTTTCTCTCTTAGTACCTGGGCTATATCTCGCCATTCCCTCCTAGCTTGTAGAGTTTCTGATGAGAAGTCAGCTGTGAGTCTGATTGGAGATCCTCTGAGAGTAATCTGACGTTTCTCTCTTGCACATTTTAGGATCTTTTCTTTATGTTTCACTGTGGAGAGTTTACTTACAACGTGTCGTGGTGAGGATCTCTTTTGGTTGTGTTTATTAGGGGTTCTGTGGGCTTCCTGTACTAGGATGTCTCTGTCCTTCTCCAAACCTGGGAAATTTTCTGCTAATATCTCACTAAAAAGGCCTTCTAATCCTTTCTCCCTCTCTCCCTCTAGGAGTTCCTTCAGGAACTCCTAGAACCCGAATGTTGGGTTTTTTAATAGTATCCTGAAGATTCCCGACAATATGTTTTAGATTTCTAATTTCCTCTTCTTTTCTTTGGTCTGACTGTATCCTTTCCTGTTCTCTGTCTTCTAAGTCCGATATTCTCTCTTCTGCTTCACCCATTCTGTTTGTAAGGCTCTCTATTGTGTTTTTCATTTGATCTATTGAATTCTTCACTTCAGTCACTATCCCAGTTTCCTGTTGTACTAGTTGTTTCGTTTCATTTTGATTCCTCCTTAATATTTTATTTTCATGAGAGAGATTTTCTATCTTGTCCATTAAGGATTTCTGTAGTTCAAGAATTTGTTTTTGAGAACTTCTTAATGTTCTTATCAATTTTTTGAGATCTGCTTCTTGCATTTCTTCTATGTCATCATCCTCATAATCTTGAATTGGGGTGTCTTTTTCATTTGAGGGCGTCATGGTGACTTCCTTGTTTTTATTACCTTGGTTTTTGCGTTTGTTATTTGGCATATTGGAGATATTTGGTTTCTTCACTGTGGTGCTTTTTCTTGTTATACTATGACTCTAGATTAAGTGGACTATCTGTTTTTGATGGAGCCTTAGGGCTTGAGATGGGTGTGGCCTGAGAGCTCTGTTTGGTGTGCCAAAGGTGACACTCCCAGGTTAGGCGTGGTAAACCTCTCTCTCTCTCTTTCTTTTTTTTTTTTTTTTGATTCAAAAAGGAAGTTATTCTGCACAGCTGAACGAAGTTGGAGGTAGTTAGCAGGCAAATGATATACCCACAGGAGCCAGAGATCAGAAGCTCTTTCCCAAGGACCACACAGGGAATCTGTTCGGCCCTCAGAGTGGGCTCAAATTTTCCTTCAGTCTCCCACTGGGTTGCCAAAGTTACGGAATTGTAGCGTCTCTGGAGAGTGCTCACGTGAATTCTGTGAGTTCTCTCCCCCACCGTCTCTTTTTTCACAGTCTCAGTTCAGTAGCACCACAAATTTACTAGGTCCTAATCTCCTGTTAATTCGCCCCGCCCAGAGTCAGGTTTTTCTGCTAGGCTCAGGGCCGGTGCAGACCTGAGGTCACTCTGCTTATGATGTATGTCCAAGATGGCGCCTGCTCTTTGTCTTGCTCGCCCTTGAGAGGTGAGTGGAGAGAGAGAAACCCGTGTCCATACCAGTCACCCTTTTTTTTTTTTCCTCTCTCTCTCTTTCAGTTAGCCTGGTGAAGTTCCCCCCCCCCCCCGGGGGTCGTTCCTTCTAGTCTCCTCTCTCCGCTTGCCTGCCGGTGTCTCGGGCTATTGTGGTTCGGCTCACCTCGCGTTCCAGCGCTGGTGTGTTGAGTCTGCCGCTGGTGTCCCGAACTGTGGGCTCCCACGCTCTCCACGCAGGTCCGCTCCCCTTCCAGCGCCGATGTGTGGACTCGGAGCCCTGGACGTCCCAAGTCTCCCCACTGTTGTCTGTGTGGCACGCACTCCCCTTCGAGCACTGGCGCGCAGACCCTGCAGCTTGGGTGGCTCGGTCCCGCGGCTGGGTCCCGCAGCTCGGCTTCCACGCGGTGGGCGACCTTGTTCTCCCATTAGGTCCTCCAATTCACGGCTACTCAATCCAGAAGAGTTTCCTCTGCAATATTTTCCTGGTTCTTTTTTCTGAGGCTACCGTAACTCCCCTTTTATTAAACTAAATTTTCCCGGACTATCGATGCGCACCCTCACTATTCCGCCATCTTGGCCGTGTATTTTTTTTTTTTTTGACAGGCAGAGTGGACAGTGAGAGAGAGACAGAGAGAAAAGTCTTGCTTTTTCCGTTATTTCACGCCCCCCATGGTGGCTGTGGCGGGGGCACCCCACTGATCCAAAGCCAGGAGCCAGGTGCTTCCTCCTGGTCTCCCATGCAGGTGCAGGGCCTAAGGACCTGGGCCATCCTCCACTGCATTCCCGGGCCACAGCAGAGAACTGGACTGGAACAGGAGCAACCGGGACAGAATCCGGCACCCTGACCAGGACTAGAACCTGGGGTGCCAGGGCCGCAGGCGGAGGATTAGCCTATTGAGCCATGGTGCCGGACAATCCTTATATATTTTCTATTCAAGTTCTCCTTAATGTCAACACCTTATATAACCTTATATAACTGTAGTAGCTTAAAATTGAGAAATTAGACTTGGTACAACAGTATTTGATAATATATAGACTTTATTTGATTTTCAGTGTTACCACTATTTTTTTTTCTTTTCCAGAATCCAATCCAGGATAGCAAGTTACATTTATTACATATTACATATTACATTTATTACATATCTGTGTATTGTATTTGTCCCTTAATTTAGATTTGTTTGGTGTCTTTTTGGGATTTGATTGGGTTTGCGAATTTGGAGGAAGGATATTCCAGAGATGTTGAGGTGGCAGGGACTCAAGCACTTGAGCTTTGACCTGCTTCCCCCCAAGAGTTCAGATAAGAAAGAAGCTGGAACTGGGAACAGAACCGAGACTTGAACATAGGCACTCTGATATGAGATGCTGACATTGCAAGCAGAATCTTAACTGGCACCATACACCAGCCCACAAATCTGTACATTTAAAACTTTTCTTATACTTTCATATTCTTTTAGTTTTTGGAAGAAGTCATTAATGCAAACTTCCAGAGCTGGATAATTCCTTCTAAAACACTCTGTGAATTAACTTTAAGTATATATAATGTTACCACTGAGTCAAACCCCAGGAACTTATTCTACAGACTACAAAGATTGTGACCAATGAAGGAGCAGGCAAGAAGGTAACTGTAGCATAGCTTATCGGAAAAAAGTGTTTTGTATGTTCTATAGAGTAATACATTGCGATAAAGCTAATACATACAAAAACATGGATGAATTTCTAAAAGTCTCATGCTAAGTGGAAGACATCTTCAGAGATTATATGGTTCCATTTATATAAATTTCTTTAAAAAAAAAACAAACTATAGCAGTAGAAACTCTAGCAATGGGCTAGTGGTGAGAGAGATGACTTATTACAAAGAAGTATATGGAGGGCCGGCGCCGCGGCTCACTAAGCTAATCCTCCGTCTAGCGGCGCCGGCACACGGGGTTCTAGTCCCGGTCGGGGCACCGGATTCTGTCCCGGTTGCCCCTCTTCCAGGCCAGCCCTCTGCTTGGCCAGGGAGTGCAGTGGAGGATGGCCCAGGTGCTTGGGCCCTGCACACCATGGGAGACCAGGAAAAGCACCTGGCTCCTGGTTCCTGCCATCGGATCAGCGCGGTGCGCCGGCCGCAGCGCGCTGGCCGCGGCGGCCATTGGAGGGTGAACCAACGGCAAAGGAAGACCTTTCTCTCTGTCTCTCTCTCTCACTGTCCACTCTGCCTGTCAAAAAAAAAAAAAAAAAGAAGTATATGGAAAGATTCGGGCTAATGGATATATTATCTGTTTAGATTATGTAATGGTTACATAACTGCCTGGATTTGATGACACTCATTAAATTATACATACACACAAATTCTGACTTACTGAATAACTTTTACATTTACATGTGCCTTAAAAAGATAACTTTGTTAATACAATAAAGGTAATCAAAAAATCCTACAGCTAACATCAAACATGATGGGAGAAATGGAATGCCTTCCCCCTAAGATCAGGAACATACCAAGAGTATCTTTTCTTAGTACTATTACCCAACACTCCACTGGAATGCCTATGCTCACAGTCAAGCAAAACAAAGAAATGAAAGGCATACACTTAATAAAGGAAAGGAGAATGAAATCATGTCTTTTCACAGATGGCATGATTGTCTATGTAGAAAATGCCAAGGAACCTACCAAATAGACCCTGGAATTTACGCGTTTACTAAAGCCATGAATAATGAAACGTCAATTATGCTCCTATAAATAGACCAGGGATGAACATTTCAAAATTTAAATTAAAAAGTACTATGTACAATAACACTGGAAAAATATGGGTACATAGTTTTTCATTTGTGTATTTTGATCTACAAGTATTTCCCTTATTATGCTTGTTATCACCAGTTTGGCAGGAGATGAAATTATGGTGACCATGAATTCAAAATCATCACTTTGTCATCTCCTCACTATGATGTAAACCCCTCAAAATCCACTTCTACAACCTGCACTTACCTGAGCATGTGCTACTCTTACTATTTGCTTGGTGCTTTTCAGGTCAGAATTAGTGTAAAGAAGGCCTTGTGATCAATGCAACCACAGTGTTCTTGAACAAAGAAATTTTTACTGAGCTCTAAGTTTTTTCATTTTGAGTTTCAACTGAGATCTTGGCTCACCAATAAATAATACAAGTCTTCTGATTTCCCTTTATCATTATCTTATTTTGCAGAACACCTTGCGGATCTCATACAGGTCTCCAGAATTTCTCAATGTAACACACATTTCTATGTGTATCAGGCTTCTATTGTGTAACAAATAGAGCACCCACATAGTACCTCTTTACCAGTTGGAAAGAACATTCAATTGTGAATTCATATTTTGTAGATCAGAAGTTTGCGTATAGTGTTACCGACTTCTTTACAAAGACACTTATAAGCTTCCTCCATAAGAAAGGACCAAAAGAGTAAGTAACAACCACATTTTGAGAATATGTGAAGGAGAGTGTTAGAGTACAGCAGGGGAATGGCAGACACCCTGTGGAGCAGAGACTGCGAAGCTTGAACAGAAAATGGAAGGAAAACCCCATCTTTGCTGTCCTGTGTCCCTTCCTGTATGAGGAAAGGAGAAGTTGGTGGCTTCACAGTAGCCCTGATTATAGCCATAGACACCTATAGTCTTTGCTGCTGAAGAGCACTGCAGTTCTCACTGGCCCTGAGTCCAGTCTAGCAAGTGTCTGGAGTTCACATAGCTGCATCAGTCCAAAAAGGTAGCCCATTTCTCTTCTCTTACCATCCACCCCCAACCCCAAGATCCAGGCTAGGACTAGGTGGCACCATGTTGAGAGTAGAACCACTGTTGGGGTGTGTCCTGCTCTGAGAGACAGTAGACACTGCATTTCCCTATCCATAAAACTCTACCACTATACTGCTTCCCCATGGTAGTAGTGCCCCATTCTCTAGCCTAGCAAGTACAATTCTCACCCCATGAGAATAAACTGCCCAGAAGTGCTACTTTTTTTTCTTTTTCTTTTTCAGATCAGATATTCTTAGCTGACCTAGCTCTAAGTTCAGTGATTCCAGTAAAAATCTTCTGTGATTTTGAAATTCCATGTATTATACTTCTCAATTCTCAAATTTCTATTTCATTGCTTTATATTTCAGTAAAATTAAGTCACCATAAAACCAGTCATTTTAAAATGTACAACTCTGTGGCATTAGGTACATTCACAAGGTTGAGGAACTATATTTTATTATTTTTATAATGTGTGTTATTTAATATTTTGTTTAGTGATATGCCATTATCATAGCCTGCTCTAGTTCTTTAAACATAGTTACTTTTGAGTACATTTGAAATAGCTCATATAAAATCTGTCTCTTGTAAGTCCACCTCTGGTGTTCCTCAGGGACAGTTACTATTGCCTACATTTTTTCTATTGTATAGATAATTTCTTCTTCTTTATGTGTCTCATATTTGTTAATGAAAACTGTACACTTCACACAGCATAAAGGGGCAAGTCGGCACATTTATTGTTCAAGGTTTGTTCTGGTTTCAGATATTTGGGTTAAGCATGCCAATTCTGTATCATTTCACACAACATGGATGGAGCACAAATGTATTTCTTCAGTGAAAGTAGATGAATGCTAAAGCCATATATTTTATGTTTACATTAAATATGACATTCTAAAATTGGGGAAACTAGGAATAAAACCAAAATCAGTAATTTTGAATTGCTTTTAGATGATGACTACATAGGAGCTGCAGAAGAAAATATGGGAGTGGCAAAACTGTTCTGTATCACATGAATACATGACAGGACAAGGTGACAGATGGTGAATGCACACACTTGTCAAATTGTGTAGAATCACATACTACAAAGATTGAACTTTATGCAAATAAAATGTCCATCAGCATATGATGAGTTCCCATGACGGAATGCAGACTGTGACAAATGAATCTAATCATACTACAGATGCACATCTTAACCATACTGAAGGGAAAAGGGAAAAAAAAGAAACGGATCTATGTAACTATGGAAAACAGTGCTTTCACTGGATTGTGTGAAGACAAAGAAAAGATAAAATGAATATAAAGAGTATATTCTAAGTAGTAAATTTTCTTGCAACAGGATAGATTAGCAAATTCAAACATATGTATAATTACACTCTTCAGGGACAGAGAAAATTCAGATGGCTATTCCTGAAGTGACAGAAATTAAGGATTTTTTTAAAAGAGGATTATGTCAAAGGATACAAGATCAAAGCTGGAAAGTTCTTGATGGACAAAGTGATAACAATTTGACCATCAATAATAATAATAATAATAATAATATAATGAGATTGTACCACAAAGAATAAAATAAATATCTATGATCCATGAATCATATGCGAGTGATATGGGATAAGGCAGGTAGCTAAATTGTGCTGGCCTGCAGCACAATGAACCGGGTTTCCTGAAACAGAGAGAGTGGGAATGCGGGGACAAGGACGCAAAGAATGGAGCCAAGACAAATCCTGATCAAGGCTCATTCATTCAACAAGTCCAGTAGTATTTAAACATGACCAGTTGTACACAAGAAGGCACACAGAAGGTTTACATATCTAAAAGACTTTTGGGGTTACAAAGAGTTCCTGATAAGGTTCTTCCACTTAACAGATCGCAAAATGTTATCAATCATTGATTACAAGGGTATAATAAAACACCTAGGTGATAACTGCAGGTTTCAGGTGTGACTGGTTATCTACATCGTCTCTTGTGATAAGTCTAGCAGTGAGCTATGGTTCTTCCTGCCTCTTCCTGGAATCTCCTTAGCCTTTTGTCTGTGCCGGGATGTCTCCATCCATATGTTTAAGTGTAAACAAAAGGGGCGACTGCCTGTGGCTGCCCACACTAAATTAGTGCCACCATTTGGAAGCCCCCCCCATTTGTAATCCTATATGCCTGTCAGTCAAACAGCCCCTTTACCAGTATGTATCTCCCTTTAGTTGGGACCTGGGGTTGGAGAGGCTATGCAACCACTCCCTGTCTGAGCTTATAAAAGCGGCTGGCAACTGGGAGGCCTTCTTTCTTCTTCTTTAGTTGGGAGACCAGGATGAGAGGTGTGAGTTGCCCTCTCCCTACTTCCCTCCCCACACCTTTTTCTTCCTGCCCCACGCCACTCTTCGACTATGCTCATGAATGTGTTTTTTTCTCATCCCTTAAACAAACTTTACCACTCTGTGCACTGTGTATATGCCTGTACTTAGAGTGCTTCTCTAAGTAGAAGAAAAGTTCCTGGAATAATTAAACCCCACTTCTCCAACTTCAGGAATATTTCAAAAAGTTTATGGAAAATAGAATTGAAAGTATGTTTCTTTTGATGCAAATATTCTGAAATTCTTGCTTATAAGGAGGCTTCAAAAATTCATTGAAGAATGTATATTATGAAAAAAATCTGCCTGGATATTATGCAAGATATTAACAATAGGGGAAGCTCAGCAAGGGTAAACAGGGATTCTCAAAGTTTCCTGCATGCATCTCTTTGCTACCTTTACATTAATCTAAAATTATTTCAACAGAAAAAATCCAGAAACACAATTGCTTAAAATTCTTCAGTTCCTTCTTCTCATGCTTAGAATCAAGTACAAAACACCTAATCTCAAAGACTCCCTCAGGTTTCTAAAGCACCTCTCATGCAATCCATTATCCTTCTTTTAGCTTCCTTAGTTTACCATGCTTTTTACTACCATAGAACATTTGCAATTGCTTTTCTCTTTACATGAGGCACCTCACATTTCTGTTTTGTTTTCCTGCTCCACTTTACCCATTGAAACTCAGCTAAATAATCAATATTTGAATTTTTAAAGAGAGACAGAAAGAACGAATGAAAAACAGAAAAAACTTCCTTTTGTCCATGTCTAAATCATTTCATCTTGTGGTATTTTTCTCTTCAATGGCATTCACCATTATTATTATTTTTTAAATAGAGAGGCAGGGAGAGAGAGAGAGAGAGAGAGAGAGAGAGAGAGAAAATTCCATCCCCTGGCTCATTCCCCAACTGCACACAATGGCAGAAGGCTGGACCAGGCCAAAGCCAGGAGCTAAAAATGGAATCCAGGTTTCCATGTGGGTGGCAGGAACTTAATCAGCTGCGGCATCACTGCTGCCTCTCAGGGGACACATTACCAGGAAGCTGGAGTCAGGAGTTGGAATTGTGACTCAAAGCCAGGTTTTCAGATATGGGAGGTGGGCAGATTAACAGGTGTCTTAACCCTGAGACCAAATACCCCCCACTTACCTGAAGTCTTACTGGACGAAACACCCACACCCTGATTTTAATTTATATTTTTTTGATGTCATTTATTAACATCTGTTTCTATCACTTAACCTTTAAATTCCAAGAGGGCAGAAACCAAATTTGTTTCTTCTATTTAATCACTTAGCACCTAATACAATACACATTTTGGAATGGATGCCAGTGTTTCTTTCCATTTTATTCTGAAGACTTAGAGACATAAAGATTAAGGCATAGAGCAAGGGAAGGGGTGGGGGAGAAATAGGGGGGAGAAAGAGAGAGAGAGAAAGAGAGAGAGAGAGAGAGAGAGAGAGAGAGAATGAATCTTCCACCAGCTGGTTCATTCTCCTAATGTCTGAAACAGCCAAGCAGGGCTAGTCCAAGGCTAGGAGCCCAGAAATTGATGTATATCTCCCATGTGGGTGGCCGGGACCCAAATAATTGAGCCATCATCTACTGCCTCTCAGGGTGCACATTAGGGAGAAGCTAGATTGGAAACAGAGGACCAAGGACTCCTACCAGGAAATTTGATATGGGATGCAGACACCCAAGAGGCATCTCAACAACTGCATCAGTGGGGCTGGTGCTATGGCGCAGTGGGTTAAAGCCCTGGCCTGAAGCGCTGGCATCCCACATGGGTGCTGGTTCTAGTCACGGCTGCTCCACTTCCGATCCAGCTCTCTGCTGTGGCCTGGGATAGCAGTGGAGGATGGCCCAAGTCCTTGAGCCCCTGCACCTGCATGGGAGACCCAGAGGAAGCTCCTGGCTTCGGATCAGTGCAGTTCCAGCCATTGTGGCCAACTGGGGCGTGAACCATCGGATGGAAGACCTCTCTCACTCTCTCTGCCTCTCTTCTCTCTGTGTAGCTCTGACTCCTCTCCTCTCTCTGTGTAGCTCTGACTCTCAAGTAAAAAATAAATAAGTCTTTAAAAAATGCATCAAAATCTCACCCCTCAACTATTTTTTTGAATGAACGAGTGATTGTATAGCACAATATTGATTGATGGTTTACTGATTTGTGTCATATTACAAAAGTCTCCCATATAATATTTTTGTTATATTTATGTCATTTGAATTCTTGAAATGGTATTTTATAACAATAATTCTTCTTTGTAATGTATTTACATTGCTATTTAAATGGGACACCTATTAGTACATTTTTACTAATCTTGGAATGTTCCCATTAATAATATTCTTATAGTTGTAGTGAATTTTAAGATCCCAAGTGATATTTTCTCTAAAGTGTTCTCCACTTGCCCTATTTTTGATAGTAATTTTATTTCAGCAGGGGGCATAGCATCAAAATTTTCTGAAAAAAAGTCATTCATTTTCACTGAACTGCCAAATTTTTTCAATGACCATATGATTAGTCATTATTTTCCAAGTGCTCAATAAATGTTATTTAGTACTAATTTAATTAATATTGAGTACTATGCCTTGCTAATATTGACTTGTAAAAACTTACTGTGGTTGGGGCCAGCACTGTGGCATAGCAGGTAAAGCTGCTACCTGCAGTGTCAGTGGGCATCACATATGGGTCCAGTTCAAGTCCAAGCTGCTCCACTTCTCACCCAGCTCTGCTATGGCCTAGGAAGGCAGTAAAAGATGTTCTAAATCCTTGGGCCCCTGCAATCACATGGGAGACCTGGAAGAAACTCCTGGCTCCTGGCTTTGGATCAGCCCAGCTCCAGCTGTTGTGGCCATTTGGAGGGTGAACCAGCAGATGGAAGACTACCCCCCACCCCGCTCTGCTTCTCTGTAACTCTGACTTTCAAGTAGATAAATAGGACATGGAATCAACCTAAATGTTCATCAACCTAAGACTGGATAAGGAAATTATGGGGGTATGTACACTATGAAATACTACACAGCAGTAAAAAATAATGAAATCCGGTCATTTGCAACATAATGGATCAATCCAGAAAACTTCATACTCTGTCAAATAAGCCAGTCCCAAAGGGACAAATGCTATATGTTCTCCCTGATCTGTGAGAACTAATAGTGTACCTGAAAAAAAAAAAGGTGTAGAAATGAAATTGACACTTTGAGAAACAATTACTTCCATCTGCTTTTACACTTAGTCATAAACAGTGTCAGCCACAAGTATCAAGGATAGAATATGTGTTGGTTCAATATATGTAGAATATATGTTGTAAGAGCAAGAGCTCCTACAATTTCCTAGAAACATCAGTTTCTCTCAAAGAAGTTCCTTTTGTGAACTTCTTCACTATAATCCAGGGCTTTATAACAGAATTTTCTGGTGAAGAATGTCCTATCAGTCTTCACTTCTAATGATAATTGTTTTTCTCTTTTCTCTATTCAATTGGTTAGTGACAATTTAAGAATAGAAAGTTGCACGTTTATGTACACGTTCATGGTCTCCTTCTTAACTCAAGCAATGCTGACCTTGGTTACTTGAGTCAGCATGCCATTTAGTTTCTTTGTATGTATATGTGCAAACACGTCTGTGTGTGCGTATACATGCTTATCTATAGTGTTAAATAGATGTTTATTTCATTTCCCATGTTCGTGTTTGCTGTATGTCCATCCTGTTAAGTATTAGAAGAGTGGGAAACAGTTTCTCCATTAATCTGAAAACCAATGATGGAAGCCACCAGAGAACAGACACAACATTTTTCTTATTACTTTATTATAGTACCTCCAAAGGCAAAAACTATCCTGCTTTTAGTTTTTAATGCTTAACAATATTATTCATCCTTAAGTATAAGATTAGTGATCTAATAATGTGGCTAATTGTTACATATATAAATTTTCTATTGGATTATTTTCTTTTGTTTTTTTTTAAAGTGTATTTGTACCAATTAAAAAGTATAATATGTTTTAAAACAGAAAAATGGAAAGTAAAAATAAACAAACCCATAGCCCCAGTATCCAAAGACAACCTGATTAATTTTATATGTATTTTTACTTTATATTGTAAGATAATTATGATCAACCTTATATAAAAGTTGGTGCTTTTCCAACATTTTTAAATTGCTTTAACTATTGAGTCATACCTCTTGCCAATTTTGGAATACAGTTTTGGATGGATAGATACACATATGTAATTTTACTTAAATTTTATTAAAAATGTCTGTATAGTCATGAGTTTTGAAGTGTAGAGGGTTAAGACGCCACTCTTGCATTCCATATTGGAATGCTGGTTCATATCCTAGTGACATCCAGTGCCCAATTCAAATTCCTGCTAATGTACCTGGGAAGCAGAAGATGGTGGCAGAAATTCTTGGGTTGCTGTTGCATAGATGGGAGACCAGGATGGATTTCCTGGTTCCTGTCTTTGGCTTGGCCTAGCCCTAGTTTTTGTGGGCATTTGGGAGAATGAACCAGCAGAGAGAATCTCTCTCTCTCTCTCTCTCGAATAAATTAATCTTTCTTTTTAAATGTAGGAAGTGGTATTTTTATACTTTTGGGTCTTGTATTTTGAGCAGTAGAAAATATGGAACTTCCTCCCAACAAAGAGGTGATTCCAGCCTAGAGGTCCTTAGTCAGAAGAGCTTGTCAGTTCTTCTATGAGAGGAGATATTTAAGTCTTTACCCTAGTTCCTGCACAGAGAATCAACAAACATGTAATATAGTTGGTGCCTTTGGCAAAAATCATGTGCTACTACCCCCAGGAAGTGATAAAGATATTTAAAGTCAACACTGGTAATGTTCCAACTCAAATTTTATGAAGAATACAATTAAATGAAAACAGTTAAATCTCAATACATGCAGCTAATGGGTTCACTAATAATGCAAAATAATTAAGAATTATAATTTAGTCTCTAAATTAAAGTTACTTGCTTGAATAAGGAGATTCTTTGAAGAGAAGCAGTTGATTTTCATCTTATTCCTTTGATGAACTATTGTCAAGACACTGAATATCATGCCTTGAGGTAAGATGATTTCTAATAAAGGCATTAACCAACAGAAGAGAAAATTAAATGTCTTTTCAGGACCAACTTAAATAGGTATGGCAACAGAATGTTTAGAGAAAAATATGAGACTTATCAAGTTATCAGGGGATTTAGTGAATTGTATTGAATGCATTAATATCAAAGCACTCTCTAGTAGTCAAAAGAAGAATTTCTGGGCCGGCGCCGCGGCTCACTAGGCTAATCCTCCGCCTAGCAGCGCCGGCACACCGGGTTCTAGTCCCGGTTGGGGCGCCGGATTCTGTCCCGGTTGCCCCTCTTCCAGGCCAGCTCTCTGCTGTGGCCAGGGAGTGCAGTGGAGCATGGCCCAAGTGCTTGGGTCCTGCACCCCATGGGAGACCAGGATAAGCACCTGGCTCCTGCCTTCAGATCAGCGTGGTGCGCCAGTGCGCTGTGCCGGCCGTGGCTGCCACTGGAGGGTGAACCAACGGCAAAGGAAGACCTTTCTCTCTGTCTCTCTCTCTCACTGTCCACTCTACCTGTAAAAAAAAAAAAAAAAAAAAAAAAAAAAAAAAAAAAAAAAAAAGGAAACCCACACACACGAATCATCTATTAACATCCCCCAGTGCTCTCATGTCCTAAAAAACACCAATGAATTATTTATCTTTATAGACTTGCCTATCCTGGATATATCCTACCAATGGAATCATACTATACCATCCTTTTGTGTGTAGTTTATTTTCACTTAGCATAAAATCTTCAAGGTTCATCTATGTTGTGCCATGTGTCAATACTTCATTATTTTTGATGGATGAGTAACATTCCATGGTGTATCTATCACTTGGGTATATCCATTCAATAATTAATGGACATTTAGAGTTGTAGCCACACTTTCTTTTTGTAAATAGTGCTGCTTTGAAAGTTTGTGTACAAATTTTGTTTGAATGGTTGTTTTCAATTCTCTTGGGTTGATTTCTAGCAATGGAATTTGTGGATTATACCATATTTCTTTATTTTTTTTTTATTTTTTTTTAAACTTTTATTTAATGAATATAAATTTCCAAAGTACAGCTTATGGATTACAATGGCTTCCCCCCCATAACTTCCCTCCCACCCGCAACTCTCCCCTTTCCCACGCCCTCTCCCCTTCCATTCACATCAAGATTCATTTTCGATTCTCTTTATATACAGAAGATCAGTTTAGCATACATTAAGTAAAGATTTCAACAGTTTGCTCCCACACAGAAACATAAAGTGAAAAATACTGTTTGAGTACTAGTTATAGCATTAAAAATGTATAGCACACTAAGGACAAAGATCCTACACGAGGTGTAAGTGCACAGTGACTCCTGTTGTTGACTTCACAAATTGACACTCTTGTTTATGGCCTCAGTAATCACCCTAGGCTCTTGTCATGAGCTGCCAAGGTTATGGAAGCCCTCTGAGTTCACTGACTCTGATCATATTTAGACAAGGCCATGGTCAAAGTGGAAGTTCTCTCCTCCCTGCAGAGAAAGGTACCTCCTTCTTTGATGACCCCTTCTTTCCACTGGGATCTCACTCGCGGAGATCTTTCATTTATTTTTTTTTCCCCAGAGTGTCTTGGCTTTCCATGCCTGAAATACTCTCATGGGCTTTTCAGCCGGATCCGCATGCCTTAAGGGCTGATTCTGAGGCCAGAGTGCTGTTTAGGACATCTACCATTCTATGGGTCTGCTGTGTACCTCTCTTCCCATGTTGGATCATTCTCTCCCTTTTTGATTCTATCAGCTAGTATTTGCAGACACTAGTCTTGTTTATGTGATCCCTTTGGTTCTTAGTCCTATCATTATCATCAATTGTGAACAGAAATTGATCACTGGGACTAGTGGGATTGCATTGGTACAGGCCACCTCGATGGAATTGAATTGGAATCCCCTGGTATGTTTCTAACTCTACCGTTTGAGGTAAGTCAGCTTGAGCATGTCCCGAATTGCACATCTCTTCCCTCTCTTATTCCCACTCTTACATTTAACAGCGATCACTTTTCAGTTAAGTTTCAGCACTTAAGAAGAATTGTGTATTGATTACAGTATTCAACCAAAAGTATTAAGTGGAATAAACAAAAAAAATACTAAGAGGGATAACATATCAAGTTGCTCATCAACAGTCAGGGTGAGGGCTGATCAAGTCACCATTTCTCATAGTGTTCATTTCACTTTAACAGGTTTCCTTTTTGGTGCTCAGTTAGTTGTCACCTATCAAGGAGAACAAGTGGTATTTGTCTTTGGGATTGGCTTATTTCACTCAGCATGATGTTTTCCAAATTCCTAACAGGGATCACTTTTCAGTTAAAATTTAAACACCTAAGAATAATTGTGTGTTAATTACAGAGTTCAACCAATGGTACTAGAACAAAAAAAAAATACTAAAATGGATAAAGTATTACATTGTACATCAACCGTCAGGACAATAGCTGATCAAGTCACTGTTTCTCATAGTGTCCATTTCATTTCAACAAGTTTCCCCTTTGGTGTTCAGTTAGTTGTCGCTGATCAGGGAGAACATATGATATTTGACCCTTTGGGACTGGCTTAATTCACTCAGCATGATGTTTTCCAAATTCCTCCATCTTGTTGCAAATGACCAGGTTTCATTGTTTTTGACTGCTGTATAGTGTTCTATAGAGTACATTTCCCATAATTTCTTTATCCAGTCTACTGTTGATGAGCATTTGGGTTGGTTCCAGGTCTTAGCTATTGTGAATTGAGCTGCAATAAACATTAGGCTGCAGACCGCTTGTTTGTTTGCCAATTTCATTTCCTTTGGGTAAATTCCAAGGAGTGGGATGGCTGGGTCGAACCATAGGGGTATATTCAGGTTTCTGAGGAATCTCCAGACTGACTTCCATAGTGGCTTGACCAGTTTGCATTCCCACCAACAGTGGGTTAGTGTCCCTTTTTCCCCACATCCTCTTCAGAATCTATTGTTGGTAGATTTCTGAATGTGAGCCATTCTAACTGGGGTGAGGTGGAACCTCATTGTGGTTTCCATTTGCATTTCCCTGATTGCTAGTGATCTTGAACATTTTTTCATGTGCCTGATGGCCATTTGGATTTCCTCTTTTGAAAAATGTCTATTGAGGTCCTTGGCCCATCTCTTAAGTGGGTTGTTTGTTTTGATATTGTGGAATTTCTTGATTTCTTTGTAGATTCTGTTTATCAACTCTTTATCAGTTGCATAGTTGGCAAATATATTTTCCCATTCTGTCGGTTGTCTCATGGCCGGCGCCGTGGCTCACTAGGCTAATCCTCCGCCTAGCGGCGCCGGCACACCAGGTTCTAGTCCCGCTCGGGGTGCCGGATTCTGTCCCGGTTGCCCCTCTTCCAGGCCAGCTTTCTGCTGTGGCCCGGGAAGGCAGTGGAGGATGGCCCAAGTGCTTGGGCCCTGCACCCCATGGGAGACCAGGAGAAGCACCTGGCTCCTGGCTCCTGGCTCCTGCCATTGGATCAGCGTGGTGCACCGGCCGCAGTGCGCCAGCAACGGCGGCCATTGGAGGGTGAACCAATGGCAAAGGAAGACCTTTCTCTCTCTCTCTCTCTCCCTGTCCACTCTGCCTGTATAAAAAAAAAAATCAAATACCTTGGAATAAACTTAACCAAGGACGTTCAAGATCTCTACCATGAATATTACAAAACCTTAAAGAAAGAAATAGAGGAGGATACCAAGAAATGGAAAAAATCTTCCATGCTCATGGATTGGAAGAATCAATATCATCAAAATGTCCATTCTCCGAAAAGCAATTTATAGATTCAATGCAATATCAACCAAGATACCGAAGACCTTCTTCTCAGATCTAGAAAAAATGATACTGTAATTCATATGGAGACACAGGAGACCTCAAATAGCTAAAGCAATCTTGTACAACAAAAACAAAGCTGGAGGCATCACAATACCAGATTTCAGGACATACTACAGGGCAGTTGTAATCAAAACAGCATGGTACTGGTATGGAAACAGAGGGATAGAGCAATGGAATAGAATTGAAACACCAGAAATCAATCCAAACATCTACAGCCAACTCATATTTGATCTAGGATCCAAAACTAATTCCTGGAGCAAGGACAGTCTATTCAAAAAATGGTGCTGGGAAAATTGGATTTCCACGTGCAGAATCATGAAGCAAGACCCCTACCTTTCACCTTACACAAAATTTCACTCAACATGGATTAAAGACTTAAATCTACGACCTGACACCATCAAATTATTAGAGAACATTGGAAAAACCCTGCAAGATATAGGTACCGGCAATGACTTCTTGGAAAACACCCCAGAAGCACAGGCAGTGAAAGCCAAAATTAACATTTGGGATTGCATCAAATTGAGAAGTTTCTGTACTGCAAAATAAACAGTCAGGAAAGTGAAAAGGATTATACCATATTTCTATGTTTAACTTGAGGAACAGTTATTTTATATTCATATTGGTAATGCACCTCAAAAACCTTCTAACTTCTACTCATAACCTGATAAAAGCTCCTACCACAGAAAGAGAGCGAGAGCAAGAGAGAGAGAGAGAGAGAAAATCCTCCATCCACTAGTTTACTCCCCAAATAGTGACAACAGTCATGGCTGGGCCAGGCTGAATCCAGGAGCCAGGAGCTTCATCTGGGTCTCCCCCATGGGTGGCACAGGCCCCAAGTACTTGGGCCATCTTCTGTTGTCTTCCCTGGTGCATTAGCAATGAGCTGGTGCATTCCCAGGTGTATTAGCTGCCACCTGTGATGCCAGCATTTTGTACCAGAGCTGGTTCCAGTCCTGAGGAGCAGGTGATATGGTATGTTATGGATAAGTTGCCTCTTGGGACACCTGCATCCCATATTGGAGTAATGGTTCCAGTCCCAGCTACCCAATTCCAATTCAGCTTCCTGATAATATGTCTGGGGAGGTAACAGATGAGGGCTCAGTAGTTGAATCCCTATGATCCACATGGGAGACCCAGATGGAGTTCCTGGCTCCTAGTTTCAGCCTGGCCTAACCCTAGTTACTGTGGGCATTTGTGGAATGAACAAGCTTATGGAAATTTTTTCCCTTCCCTCCCCTCCCCTCCCCTCCCCTCCCCTTCCCTTTTTTCTTTCTTTCCTTTCCATATTTCCTTTCATTCAATCTCTCTCACTCTCTGTGTGTTTGTGTCCCTATCTTCTTCTTAAATACATGCTTCTATACATACTTATTTGAGAAATTACTGTGAGTCATGACAGATAAACAATAGACTGATTTTCTCAGGGTATATATATCTTTCCAAGTAATTTTTAGAGAAAAAATTGACAGATTGCTTCAATTTTAAAATATGTTCCGGCATTTGAAAAATATTTATGTTGTTCTTATGCTTGTATCAGGAAGACTCTTTTTTTTAACATTTATTTAATAAATACAAATTTCCAAAGTACAACTTTTGGATTATAGTGGATTTTGGCCCCCATAACCACCTTCCCACGCGCAACCATCCCCTCCCCCACTCCCACTCCCATCCCATTCACATCAAGATTCATTTTCAATTATCTTTATATACAGAAGATAAATTTAGCATATATTAAGTAAAGTTTTCACCCAGACGGAAACACAAATATAAAGTACTGTTTGAGTACTAGTTACACTGTTAATTCACATAGTAAAACACATTAAGGACAGAGATCCTACATGGGGAGCAAGTGCACAGTGACTCCTGTTGTTGAATTAACAATTGACACTCTTGTTTATGACATCAGTAATCACCCTAGACTCTTGCCATGAGTTTCAAAGGCTATGGAAGCCTCTTGAGTTCGCCAACTCTGATCTTATTTAGACAAGGCCATAGTAAAATTGGAAGTTCTCTCCTCCCTTCAGAGAAAGGCACCTCCATCTTTGATGGCCCATTCTTTCCACTGGGATCTCACTTGCAGAGATCTTTCATTTAGGCCATTTTTTTGCCAGAGTGTTTTGGCTTTCCATGCCTGAAATACTCTCATGGGCTTGTTAGACAGATCCGATTCCTTTAGGGGCTGACTCTGAAGCCAGAGTGCAATTTAGGTCATCTGCCGTTATATGAGTCAGCTGTGTATCCCACTTCCCATGTTGGATTGCTCTCTCCTTTTTAATTCTATCAGTTAGTATGAGCAGACACTAGTCTTGTTTATGTGATCCCTTTGACACTTAATCCTATCATTATGTTCAACTATGAACTGAGACTGATCACTTTGACTTGTGAGATGCCATTGGTACATGCCATCTTGATGGGATTTTATTGGAATCCCCTGGCACATTTCTAACTCTACCATTAGGGGTAAGTACGATTTAGCATGTGCTGAACTGTACATCTCCTCTCTCTCTTATTCCCAATTTAATATTTAACAGGGATCACTTTTCAGTTAAATATAAACACCTAAGAATATTTGTGTGTTTATTAAAGAGTTCAACCAATAGTATTAAGTAGAACAAAAAAATACTAAAAGGAATAGAGGACAGTCAGGACAAGGGCTGATCAAGTCACTGTTTCTCATAGTGTCCATTTCACTTCAACAGGTTTCCTGTTGCTCACTTAGTGCTCGGTTAGTTGTCACCAATCAGGGAGAATATATGATATTTGTCCCTTTGGAACTGGCTTATTTCACTCAGCATGATGTGTTCCAGATTCCTCCATTTTGTTGCAAATTACCAGATTTCATTTTTTACTGCTGTATAGTATTCTATAGAGTACATGTCCCACAATTTCTTTATCCAGTCTTCTGTTGATTTTCTTTTTTTAACTTTTATTTAATGAATATAAATTTCCAAAGTACGACTTATGGATTAAAATGGCTTCCCCCCCATACCGTCCCTCCCACCCACAACCCTCCCCTTTCCCACTCCCTCTCCCCTTCCATTCACATCAAGATTCATTTTCGATTATCTTAATATACAGAACATCAGCTTAGTATATATTAAGTAAGGATTTCAACAGTTTGCTCCCACACAGAAACATAAAGTGAAAAATAATAGATGATTTTTTTAAATGATGATGAAATCAGATCAGACCTATTGTCATGTTTAATCCCAGTGAGAGTCAAGTTGGGAGTTGATAATTTCTTTCTTTCTTTTTTTTTTTTTTTACAGAGGATCAGTTTAGTATGCATTAAGTAAAGATTTCAACAGTTTGCACCCCCATAGAAACACAAAGTGAAATATATTGTTTGAGTACTCGTTGTAGCATTAAATCTCAATGCACAGCACATTAAGGACAGAGATCCTACATGAGGAGTAAGTGCACAGTGACTCCTGTTGTTGACTTTACCAATTGACACTCCTGTCTATGGCATCAGCAATCTCCCTATGCTCCAGTCATGAGTTTCCAAGGCTATGGAAGCCCTCTGAGTTCTCCGACTCTTATCTTGTTTAGACAAGGTCATAGTCAAAGTGGAGGTTCTCTCCTCCCTTCAGAGAAAGGTACCTCCTTTGATGACCTGTTCTTTCCACTGGGATCTCACTCACAGAGATCTTTTGCCAGAATGTCTTGGCTTTCCATTTTCATTTAGGTTGATTCCAGGTCTTAGCTGTTATGAATTGAGGTGAAATAAATGTTAAGTTGCAGACCGCTTTTTTGTTTGCCAATTTCATTTCCTTTGGGTAAATTTCAAGGAGTGGGATGGCTGGTTTGTATGGCAGGGTTGTATTCAGATTTCTGAGGAATCTCCAGACTGACTTCCATAGTGGCTTAACCACTTTGCATTTCCACCAAGAGTGGGTTAGTGTCCCTTCTTCCCCACATCCTCTCCAGCATCTATTGTTGGTAGATTTCTGAATGTGAGCCATTCTAACCGGGGTGAGGTGGAACCTCATTGTGGTTTTGATTTGCATTTCCCTAATTCCTAGTGATCTTGAACATTTTTTCATGTGCCTGTTGGCCATTTGGATTTCCTCTTTTGAAAAATGTCTATTGAGGTCCCTGGCCCATCTCTTAAGTGGATTGTTTGTTTTGTTGTTGTGGAGTTTCTTTATCCCTCTGTAGATTCAGGTTATTAATCCTTTATCTGCTGCGGAGCTTGAAAATATTTTTTTCCCTCTCTGTCTGTTGCGTCTTTAATTTCCTGACTGTTTCTTTTGCAGTACAGAAACTTCTCAATTTGATGCAATCCCAAATGTTAATTTTGGCTTTGACTGCCTGTGCTTCTGGGGTCTCTTCCAAGAAATCTTTGCCTGTGCCATTGTCTTGCAGGATTTCTCCAATGTTCTCTCATGGTGTCAGGTCATATATTTAGGTCTTTAATCCATGTTGAGTGGATTTTTGAGCAAGTTGTTAGGTGCTGTCTTGCTTCACATTTCTAGATGTGGATATCCAGTTTTCCCAGCACCATTTGCTGAATAAACTTTCCTTACTCCAGGTATTGGTTTTAGCTCCTTTGTCAAATATAAGTTGGCTGTAGATGTTTGGATTGATTTCTGGTGTTTCAATTCTGTTACATTGGTCTATCCATCTGTTTCTGTACCAGTACCATGCTGTTTTGATTATAACTTCCCTGTAGTATGTCCTGAAATATGGCATTGTGATACCTCCGGCTTTGTTTTTGTTGTACAAGATTGCTTTAGCTATTTGAGGTCTCCTGTGTCTCCATATGAATTTCAGCATCATTTTTTCTAGATCTGAGAAGAAGGTCTTCGGTATTTGGATTGGTATTGCATTGAATCTATAAATTGCTTTTCGGAGAATGGACATTTTGATGATATTGATTCTTCCAATCCATGAGCATGGAAGATTTTTCCATTTTTTGATATCCTGTTTGTTTCTTTAAGGTTTTGTAATATTCATGGTAGAGATCTTGAACGTCCTTGGTTAAGTTTATTCCAAGGTATTTGATTGTTTTTGTAGCTATTGTGAATGGGATTGATCTTAGCAGTTCTTTCTTAGCCATTGCATTGTCTGTGTATACAAAGGCTGTTGATTTTTGTGCATTGATTTTATATCCTGCCACTTTGCCAAACTCTTCTATGAGTTCCAATGGTCTCCTAGTAGAGTTTTTGGGTCCTCTAAGTAAAGGATCATATCATCTGCAAAGAGGGATAGTTTGAGTTCTTCCTTCCCAATTTGTATCCCTTTAATTTCTTTTTCTTGCCTAATAGCTCTGGCTAGAACTTCCAGAACTATATTGAATAGCAGTGGTGAGAGTGGGCATCCCTGTCTGGTACCAGATCTCAGTGGAAATGCTTCCAACTTTTCCCCATTCAATAGGATGCTGGCTATGGGTTTTTCATAAATTGCTTTGATTGTATTGAGGAATGTTCCTTCCATACGCAATTTGCTTAGAGTTTTCATCTTGAAAGGGTGTTGTATTTTATCAAATGCTTTCTCTGCTTCTCTTGAGATAATCATATAGTTTTTCTTTTGCAGTTTGTTAATGTGGTGTACCACATTGATTGATTTGTGAACATTGAACCATTCCTGTACACCAGGGATAAATCCCACTTGGTCTGGGTGGATGATCTTTCTGATGTGTTGTTGCGTTCTATTGGCCAAAATTTTATTACAAATTTTTGTGTCTATATTAATCAGTTAAATTTCTTTGCTGCATCGTTTTCAGGTTTAGGAATTAAGGTTATGCTTGCTTCATAAAAGAATTTGGGAGGATTCCCTCTTTTTCTATTGTTCTGAATAGTTTGAAAAGAATTGGAGTCATTTCTTCTTTAAATGTCTGGTAGAATTCAGCAATGAATTTCTGGCCCTGGATTTTTCTTTGTTGGGAGGGCCTTTTTTACTCATTCAATTTCTGTCTCTATCTCATGGGTCTGTTTAGGTGTTCTATGTCTTCATGGTTCAATTTAGGCAGGTTGCATGTGTCCAGGAAACCATTCATATCTGAAAGATTTTCCTGTTTCCTGGCATAGAATTCTTTGTAGTAATTTCTGATGACTTTTTTTCTGTGGTGTCTGTTTTTACATTCCCTCTTTCATCTCTGAATTTATTAATTTGGGTCTTTTCTTTTTTTAGTTAGTTGGGCCAATGGGGTGTCAATTTTTTTTTTTTTTACTTTTTCAAAAAAACAGCTCTTCATTTGGCTGATCTTTTGTATTTTTTTATTCAATTCTGTTGATTTCTTCTCTGATTTTAATTATTTCTCTTCTCCTACTAGGTTTGGGTCTGGTTTGCTGCAGTTTTTCTAGATCATTGAGATGCATTGAAAGCTCATTGATTTGGTGCCTTTCCAATTTCTTAATGTAGGTACCTATTGCTATAAACTTTCCTCTTAACACTGCTTTTGCTGTATCCCATAAGTTTGGATATGTTGTGTTGTTATCCTCATTTACTTCCAGAAAGTTTATGATTTCTCTTTTGATTTCTTCTATGACCCACTGTTCATTGAGGAGCATGTTGTTCAACCTCAATGTGTTTGCATATGCTCTAGGGATTCCTGAGTTGCTGATTTCCTACTTCATTCCTTTATGGTCTGACAAGTTGCATGGTATGATTCTAATTCTTTTGAATATGCTGAGACTTGCTTTATGTCCTGGTATGTGGTCAATCCTAGAGTAGGTTGCATGTACTGCTGAGAAGAATGTAAATGCTTTATGTGTAGGATGAAAAGTTCTGTAGATATCTGTTAGATCCATTTGGGCTATAGTGTCGATTAAATCTACTGTATCCTTGTTGATCTTCTGTCCTGTTGATCTGTCTATTTCTGAGAGTGGGGTGTTGAAAACCCCCATTACTATTGTATTGGAGTCTAAGTCTGCCTTTAAGTTCCTTAACATATCTTTTGAATATACCGATGCCCTGTAATTAGGTGCATATATGTTTATAATAGTTACTTCAGGAAGACTCTTGAGAAGAAACACTGGCGGGGCTGGAATTGTTGCAAAGTAGGTAAAGCTGCTGCCTGCACTGCTGGCATCTCATATGGGCACTGTGTTGTATCTCAGCTGGTCAACTTCCAAACCAGCTCCTTGCTAATGGGCCTGGGAAATCAGTGGAAAATGGCCCAGGTGCTTGGCCATCAGCCATCCATATGGGAAATCTGGATGAAGCTTCTGGTTCCTGGTTTCATCCTAGCCTAGCCATGATGGTCATTTGTGAAGTGAACCAGTAAATGAAAGACATTTTCTCTCACTCTCTCTCTCTCTCATCTAGCTTTCAAAAAATTAATCTTTAGACAATTGCAATTGAGATGAAATTAATATTTTGAGTTCTGACAAAATTTAAGAAATATTTCTAATGTAGCTTTTCAGAATGTGAACAAAAAGGTGTTCTTAAAAACTACTAAATATCAATCAATAACATATTCAAACCAACAAAAATGATATTCTGAATGAGACATATAGATTTTCAAAATATATTTAATTCCTACTAAACTATGAGAAGAGAAGCATTACATATAGTGTGGCTGAGGGTGCCGATACTGAACGCAGCTGGTCTTGATTAAAAGAGCTCAGTTCTGTTATTACAAGTAATAGGCTCTTGACTAAAGGGACAACTTACTTGATTTAGTTATTCCATTTAAAGAGGATATTAATAGTGTTCAATTCATAGGATTCTTATGAAAATTAAATTAGTTACTATATGCACTGCAGTGAGAGCTATTCTTGATTAACAATTGGATTCTATTGAGATCTACTTTCAATTGACTTTATACACATATGTTTAACTCTATGTTAAGGAAAACAGTTCAACAAATAGTATAAAAAAACTGCTCCTCAACAGTCATGAAAAGGGCTGTTCAAGTCATTCCTTTTCAAAATGTCAATTTCACTTTTTTTTATTTTTTTATTTTTTTTAAACTTTTATTTAATGAATATAAATTTCCAAAGTACGATCTATGGATTACAATGGCTTCCCCCCCATACCATCCCTCCCACCCACAACCCTCCCCTTTCCCACTCCCTCTCCCCTTCCATTCACATCAAGATTCATTTTCGATTATCTTAATATACAGAAGATCAGCTTAGTATACATTAAGTAAGGATTTCACCAGTTTGCTCCCACACAGAAACATAAAGTGAAAAATAATAGATGATTTTTTTTAAATGATGATGAAATCAGAGCAGACCTATTGTCATGTTTAATCCCAGTGAGAGTCAAGTTGGGAATTGATAATTTCTTTCTTTTTCTTTTCTTTCTTTTTTTTTTATTTTTACAGAAGATCAGTTTAGTATGCATTAAGTAAAGATTTCAACAGTTTGCACCCCCATAGAAACACAAAGTGAAATATATTGTTTGAGTACTCGTTATAGCATTAAATCTCAATGCACAGCACATTAAGGATAGAGATCCTACATGAGGAGTAAGTGCACAGTGACTCCTGTTGTTGACTTTACCAATTGACACTCCTGTCTATGGCATCAGTAATCTCCCTATGCTCCAGTCATGAGTTTCCAAGGCTATGGAAGCCCTCTGAGTTCTCCGATTCTTATTTTGTTTAGACAAGGTCATAGTCAAAGTGGAGGTTCTCTCTTCCCTTCAGAGAAAGGTACCTCCTTCTTTGAAGACCTGTTCTTTCCACTGGGATCTCACTCACAGAGATCTTTTGCCAGAGTGTCTTGGCTTTCCATGCCTGAAATACTCTCATGGGCTTTTCAGCCAGATCCGAATGCCTTTAGGGCTGATTCTGAGGCCAGAGTGCTGTTTAGGACACCTGCCATTCTATGAGTCTGCTGAGTGTCTCACTTCCCATGTTGGATCACTCTCCCCTTTATTTATTCTATCGGTTAGTGTTATCAGGTACTAGACTTGTTTATGTGCTCCCTTTGACTCTTAGTCCTTTCATTATGATCAATTGTGAACTGAAATTGATGACTTGGAATAGTGAGAAGGCATTGGTACATGCCACCTTGATGGGATTGAATTGGAATCCCCTGGTATGTTTCTAACTCTACCCTTTGGGGCAAGTCAGCGTGAGCATGTCCCAAATTATACATCTCTTCCCTCTCTTATTCCCACTCTTATGTTTAACAGGGATCACATTTCAGTTAATTTTCAACACTTAAGAATAACTGTGTATTAATTACAGAATTAAACCAGTCATATTAAGTAGAACAGACAAAAAAACTACTAAGAGGGATAATGTATTAAGTTGTTCATTAACAGTCAGGGCTATGGTGATCAAGTCACCGTTTCCCATGTGTCCGTTTCACTTCAGGAGGTTTCCTTTTTGGTGTTCAGTCAGTTGTCACCGATCAGGGAGAACATATGGTATTTGTCCCTTTGGGATTGGCTTATTTCACTCAGCATGATGTGTTCCAGATTCCTCCATTTTGTTGCAAATGACTGGATTTCGTTTTTTTTGACTGCGGTATAGTATTCTAAAGAGTACATATCCCGTATTTTCTTTATCCAGTCTACCGCTGATGGGCATTTAGGTTGGTTCCAGGTCTTAGCTATTGTGAATTGAGCTGCAATAAACATTAGGCTGCAGACCGCTTTTTTGTTTGCCAATTTAAATTCCTTTGGGTAAATTCCAAGGAGTGGGATGGCTGGGTCGAACGGTAGGGTTATCTTCAGGTTTCTGAGGAATCTCCAGACTGACTTCCAAAGTGGCTTGACCAGTTTGCATTCCCACCAACAGTGGGTTAGTGTCCCTTTTTCCCCACATCCTCGCCAGCATCTGTTGTTCGTAGATTTCTGAATGTGAGCCATTCTAACCAGGGTGAGGTGAAACCTCATTGTGGTTTTGATTTGCATTTCCCTGATTGCTAATGACCTTGAACATTTTTTCATGTGCCTGTTGGCCATTTGGATTTCCTCTTTTGAAAAATGTCTATTGAGGTCCTTGGCCCATCTCTTAAGTGGGTTGTTGGTTTTGTTTTTGTGGAGTTTCTTGATCTTTTTGTAGATTCTGGTTATTAAGCCTTTATCTGTTGCATAGTTTGCAAATATTTTTTCCCATTCTGTCGGTTGTCTCTTCACTCTCCTGACTGTTTCTTTTGCAGTACAGAAACTTCTCAATTTGATGCAATCCCAATAGTTGATTTTGGCTTTGACTGCCTGTGCCTCCCGGGTCTTTTCCAGAAATTCTTTGCCTGTGCCAATATCTTGAAGGGTTTCTCCAATGTTCTCTAATAACTTGATGGTGTCAGGTCGTAGATTTAGGTCTTTAATCCACGTTGAGTGGATTTTTGTGTAAGGTGTAAGGTAGGGGTCTTGCTTCATGCTTCTGCACGTGGAAATCCAATTTTCCCAGCACCATTTATTGAATAGACTGTCCTTGCTCCAGGAATTAGTTTTAGATCCTTGATCAAATATAAGTTGGCTGTAGATGTTTAGGTTGATTTCTGGTATTTCAATTCTGTTCCATTGGTCTATCCATCTGTTTCTGTACCAGTACCATGCTGTTTTGATTACAACTGCCCTGTAGTATGTCCTGAAATCTGGTATTGTGATGCCTCCAGCTTTGTTTTTGTTGTACAAGATTGCTTTAGCTATTCGAGGTCTCTTGTGCTTCCATATAAATTTCAGCACCATTTTTTCCAGATCTGAGAAGAAGGTCTTCGGTATCTTGATTGGTATTGCATTGAATTTATAAATTGCTTTTGGGAGAATGGACATTTTGATGATATTGATTCTTCCAATCCATGAGCATGGCAGATTTTTCCACTTCTTGGTATCCTCTTCTATTTCTTTCTTTAAGGTTTTGTAATATTCATGGTAGAGATCATGAACGTCCTTGGTTAAGTTTATTCCAAGGTATTTGATTGTTTTTGTAGCTATTGTGAATGGGATTGATCTTAGAAGTTCTTCCTCAGCCATGGCATTGTCTGTGTATACAAAGGCTGTTGATTTTTCTGCATTGATTTTATACCCTGCTACTTTGCCAAAATCTTCTATGCGTTCCAATAGTCTCTTAGTAGAGTTCTTTGGGTCCCCTAAATAAAGAATCACGTCATCTGCAATGAGGGATAGTTTGAGTTCTTCCTTCCCAATTTGTATCCCTTTAATTTCTTTTTCTTGCCTAATAGCTCTGGCTAGAACCTCCAGAACTATATTGAATAGCAGTGGTGAGAGTGGACATCCCTGTCTGGTACCAGATCTCAGTGGAAATGCTTCCAACTTTTCCCCATTCAACAGGATGTTGGCCATGGGTTTTTCATAGATTGCTTTGATTGTATTGAGGAATGTTCCTTCCATACCCAGTTTGCTTAGAGTTTTCATCATGAAAGGGTGTTGTATTTTATCAAATGCTTTCTTGGCATCTATTAAGATAATCATATGGTTTTTCTTCTGCAGTCTGTTAATGTGGTGTATCACATTGATTGTCTTGCGCACATTAAACCATCCCTGCATACCAGGGATAAATCCCACTTGGTCTGTTTGGATGATCTTTCTGATGTGTTGTTGCATTCTATTGGCGAGAATTTTATTGACGATTTTTGCATCTATGTTCATCAGGGATATTGTTCTGTAATTCTCTTTCAATGCTGCATCTTTTTCCGGCTTAGGAATTAAGGTGGTGCTGGCTTCATAGAAAGAATTTGGGAGGATTCCCTCTTCTTCGATTGTTCTGAATAGTTTGAGAAGAATTGGAGTTAGTTCTTTAAATGTCTGGTAGAATTCAGCAGTGAATCCATCTGGTCCTGGGCTTTTCTTTGTTGGGAGGGCCTTTATTACTGTTTCAATTTCTGTCTCAGTTATGGGTCTGTTTAGGTTTTCGATGTCTTCCTGGTTCAATTTAAGTAGGTTGCATGTGTCCAGGAATCTATCCATTTCTGATAGGTTTCCCTGTTTGCTGGCATACAAGTCCTTGTAGTAATTTCTGATGATTCTTTTTATTTCTGTGGTGTCCGTTGTTACATTTCCTTTTTCATCTCTGATTTTATTGATTTGGGTCATTTCTCTTCTTTTTTTAGTTACTTGGGCCAATAGGGTGTCAATCTTGTTTATTTTTTCACAAAACCAGCTCCTCATTTGGCTGATTTTATGAAATGTTTTTCTTGATTCAATCCTGTTGATTTCTTCTCTGATTTTAATTATTTCTCTTCTCCTACTATATTTGGGTCTGGTTTGCTGCAGATTTTCTAGATCCTTGAGATGCAGTGAAAGCTCATCTTTTGGTGCCTTTCCAATTTCTTGATGTAGGCACCTATTGATATAAACTTTCCTCTTAACACTGCTTTTGCTGTATCCCAAAAGTTTTGGTATGTTGTGCTGTTATCCTCCTTTACTTCCAGAAAGTTTTTGATTTCTTTTTTAATTTCTTCTATGACCCATTGTTCATTCAGGAGCATGTTGTTCAATCTCCATGTGTTTGCATATGCTCTAGGGATTCCTGAGTTGCTAATTTCCAACTTCATTCCTTTACGGTCTGAGAAGCTGCATGGTATGATTCTAATTCTTTTGAATTTGCTGATACTTGCTTTATGGCCTAGTATGTGGTCAATCCTAGAGAAGGTTCCATGTACTGCTGAGAAGAATGTAAAATCTTTAGCTGTAGGATTGAAAGTTCTGTAGATATCTGTTAGATCCATTTGGGCTATAGTGTCGTTTAAATCTACTGTATCCTTGTTGATCTTCTGTCCTATTGATCTGTCTATTTCTGAGAGTGGAGTATTGAAGTCCCCCAGTACTATTGTATTGGGGTCTAAGTCTCCCTTTAAGTCCGTTAACAAATCTTTTAGATAAACCGGTGCCTATAGTTAGGTGCATATACATTGATAATTGTTATATCTTCCTGTTGAATTGATCCCTTAATCATTATGTAGTGTCCCTCTTTGTCTCTCTTAACGGTTTTTGTGGTAAAGTTTATTTTGTCTGATATTAAATGGCTACGCCCGCTCTTTTTTCAATTCTGTTGGCATGGTATATCTTTTTCCAGCCTTTCACTTTCAGTCTGTATGGATCTTTGTTGGAAAGATGTGTTTCTTGTAAGCAGCAAATAGATGGGTTTTGTTCCTTAACCCAATCAGCCAATCTGTGTCTTTTAACTGGACAGTTCAGGCTATTCACGTTCAATATGACTAATGATAAGGTAACTTTGCCCTGCCATTTGCCAAAGATAAGTTCTAATATATGCTTTGAATTCCCTGTAATCTTTTGCTGTGAGGTTTCCTTCCTTGGTTTCCTTCCTTTACCTTCTTTCATATTGATGACCGTGTTTCTGTGTTTCTGTGTGTAACACATCTTTAAGCATCTTTTGCAGGGCTGGACGAGTGGCAACAAATTCTTTCAATTTCTGTTTGCTATGAAAAGTCTTTATTTCACCTTCATTCACAAATGATAGCTTTGCAGGATATAATATTCTGGGCTGGCAGTTTTTCTCTCTTAGTACCTGGGCTATATCTCGCCATTCCCTCCTAGCTTGTAGAGTTTCTGATGAGAAGTCAGCTGTGAGTCTGATTGGAGATCCTCTGAGAGTAATCTGACGTTTCTCTCTTGCACATTTTAGGATCTTTTCTTTATGTTTCACTGTGGAGAGTTTAATTACAACGTGTCGTGGTGAGGATCTCTTTTGGTCGTGTTTATTAGGGGTTCTGTGAGCTTCCTGTACTAGGATTTCTCTGTCCTTCTCCAAACCTGGGAAATTTTCTGCTAATAACTCACTAAAAAGGCCTTCTAATCCTTTCTCCCTCTCCATGCCTTCAGGAACTCCTAGAACCCGAATGTTGGGTTTTTTAATAGTATCCTGAAGATTCCCGACAATATGTTTTAGATTTCTAATTTCCTCTTCTTTTCTTTGGTCTGACTGTATCCTTTCCTGTTCTCTGTCTTCTAAGTCCGATATTCTCTCTTCTGCTTCACCCATACTGTTTGTAAGGCTCTCTATTGTGTTTTTCATTTGATCTATTGAATTCTTCACTTCAGTCACTATCACAGTTTCCTGTTGTACTAGTTGTTTCGTTTCATTTTGATTCCTCCTTAATATTTCATTTTCACGAGAGAGATTTTCTATCTTGTCCATTAAGGATTTCTGTAGTTCAAGAATTTGTTTTTGAGAACTTCTTAATGTTCTTATCAATTTTTTGAGATCTGCTTCTTGCATTTCTTCTATGTCATCATCTTCATAATCTTGAATTGGGGTGTCTTTTTCATTTGAGGGCGTCATGGTGACTTCCTTGTTTTTATTACCTTGATTTTTGCGTTTGTTATTTGGCATATTGGAGATATTTGGTTTCTTCACTGTGGTGCTTTTTCTTGTTATACTATGACTCTAGATTAAGTGGACTATCTGTTTTTGATGGAGCCTTAGGGCTTGAGATGGGTGTGGCCTGAGAGCTCTGTTTGGTGTGCCAAAGGTGACACTCCCAGGTTAGGCGTGGTAAACCTCTCTCTCTCTCTCTCTCTCTTTTTTTTCGATTCAAAAGGGAAGTTATTCTGCACAGCTGAACGAAGTTGGAGGTAGTTAGCAGGCAAATGATATACCCGCAGGAGCCAGAGATCAGAAGCTCTTTCCCAAGGACCACACAGGGAATCTGTTCGGCCCTCAGAGTGGGCTCAAATTCTCCTTCAGCCTCCCACTGGGTTGTCAAAGTTACGGAATTGTAGCGTCTCTGGAGAGTGCTCATGTGAATTCCGTGAGTTCTCTCCCCCACTGTCTCTTTTTTCAGTCTCAGTTCAGTAGCACCACAAATTTACTAGGTCCTAATCTCCTGTTAATTCGCCCCGCCCAGAGTCAGGTTTTTCTGCTAGGCTCAGGGCCGGTGCAGACCTGAGGTCGCTCTGCTTATGACGTATGTCCAAGATGGCGCCTGCTCTTTGTCTTGTTCGCCCTTGAGAGGTGAGCAGAGAGAGAGAAACCCGTGTCCATACCAGTCACCTTTTTTTTTTTCTCTCTCTCTCTTCCAGCTAGCCTGGTGAACTTCCCCCCCGCCCCCGGGGGTCTTTCCCTCTAGTCTCCTCCCTCCGCTTGCCTGCCGGTGTCTCAGGCTATTGAGGTTCGGATCACCTCACGTTCCAGCACTGGTGTGTTGAGTCTGCCGCTGGTGTCCCGAACTGTGGACTCCCACGCTCTCCACGCAGGTCCGCTCCCCTTCCAGCGCTGATGTGTGGACTCGGAGCCCTGGACTTCCCAAGCCTCCCCGCTGTTGTCTGTGTGGCACACACTCCCCTTCGAGCACTGTCGCGCAGACCCTGCGGCTGGGTCCCGCGGCTCGGCTTCCGCGCGGTGGGCGACCTTGTTCTCTCAGTAGGTCCTCCGATTCACGGCCACTCGATCCAGAAGGGTTTCCTCTACAATATTTTCCTGGTTCTTTTTTCTGAGGCTACCGTAACTCCCCTTTTATTAAACTAAATTTTCCCGGACTATCGGCGCACGCCCTCACTATTCCGCCATCTTGGCTCCGCCATTGCTTTTGAAAGTATGGACATTTTGATTATATTGATTCTTCGAATTGATGAACATGAACATTTTTCCATCTTTTTGTGTTTTCTTCTATTTCTTTCTTTAATGTCTTTTAATTCCCATTGTAGAGACTTTTGACATCCTTGGTTAAAGTTATTCCAAGTTATTTGATTTTTTATAGCTCTTGTGAAGGATTGACCTTAGAAGTTCTTTCTCAGCCATGGCATTTTCTGTGTATAGAAATGCTGGTGATTTTTATGCACTGATTTTAAATCCTGCTGCTTTAAGAGAGGGAAGAGGAAGAGGGGTGGGAGTATGGGTGGGAGAGTTGGCATGGTGGGAAGAAACACCATGTTCCTAAGTTATAATTATGAAGTGCGTGAAGTTTGAAACAGTAAAGCTCTATTGTTCTGCATACACTCCTATGGACTTACTTCTAAATATACAGTTTAAAACTTGCCATGGGACTCAAAATCCCATTAAGCTTGGTGGTAAAAATACCATCTTAAGTATTAAAGTGATTGTATGGATAGGATTAAGTGTCTGGCAATAATAGATAGAATTAATAGATAGGGAATGCTCCAGCATGGGGAGCAGTCCACACAGCAGACTCATAAAATGACAATTACTTTAAGTAGCACACTGACCTCAGAACCAGCCCTTAAGGCATTCTGGTCTGGTTGATAGGCCAAAAAGAGCATTTCAGTCATGGAAAGCCAAGACACTGTGAAAAAAATGTCTTACATGAAGGACCTCGGTGTGTGAGATGCCAGTGGAAAGGAGTGGTCATCAAAGAAGGAGGCACATTTCTGAAGTGAGGAGAGAACTTCCACTTTGCTTATGTCCTTGTCTAAATAAGGATGCAGTTTGTGGATTCAAAAGGCTTCCAGAGCCTAGGCAGCTCATGTAAAGGGCCTTGGGTGATCATTAAAGTCATATGTAAGAGTGTTAATTGTTAAATCAACAGCAGGAGTCATTGTGCATTAACTTCCCCATGCAGGACCTCTTTCCTCAAAGAGTTGTATTATAATTATGCCTAAGTGCTCCCAAAAGATTTATCATTCTGGGTGCTTCTTTAAAGTTAATTAAGTTCGGGGTCCAGCATTGTGGCACAGTAGGTTAATCCTCTGCCTGTATTCCATGTGGGTGCTGATTCTAGTCCTGGCTGCTCCTCTTCCAATCCAGCTATAAGTTATGGCCTGGGAAAGAGAAGAAGATGGCTCAAGTGCTTTGGCCCCTGCACCCATGTGGGAGACCTGGAAGAAGCTCCTGGTTCCCAGCTTCGGATCTGCATAGCTCTGGCCATTGTGGTCATTTGGGGAGTGAACCAACGAAAGGAAGAGCTTTCTCTCTCTCTTCCTCTCACTGCCTATAACTCTCTCTCTCTGTCTCTCTCTCTCTCACTGTAACTCTACCTCTCCAGTAAATAAATAAAAAAATCTTTAAAAAAATAAAGTTAATTAAGTTCCTAAAAAAAAGAAGTGAAATTAATTTCAAGATACAATGACTTTGAACAGCCTTTGTTTAGACTGTTGAGGAACAGTATTTTTGTTGTTGTTATTTTCTGCAAATTGTTGAATTCTTTACTTAGTATAGAGTTGGTCTTCTGTGTACAAAGTTAATCAACATGGATCTTAGTGGAGAATGGGACTGGGAATGGGAGAGCGATGAGGAGGAGGGTGGGTATGGTGGGAAAAATCACTATATTCCTAAAGTTGCACTTATGAAATACATGATTTTTTTATTCCTTAAATAAAAGGTTTCTTTGGGAAAAAATAGATTCTGCTATTATGACATCATTACTTTGAGAAGCATATACTAAATAACAGTTTAATGTGATGAAGCCATTTTCAAATTTTAGTCTGATCTTTATCTCAGATGAGTGTGATTTCCAAACACAAAATCTCAACCTGGGGTGGCCTTTGGGTGTACTGTTTAGGATGCTGCTTTGGATGTCCATTACCCTTAACAGAGTGCCTGGGTTTGAGTCCAGGCTCCACTTTCGATTCCAGCTTCCAGCTCTTGAGCACCCTTGGAGGCAGCAGGTAGTGAACCAAGAATGTGGGTCTCTGCCACCCACATGGGAGATCCCGAGTGAGTTCCAGGCTCCTGATTTTGTTGTGGCCCAGCCACAGTTTTTGCAGGTATTTGGGGAATGAATCAGTGGTTGGAATACCTTTCCCTCTCTCCCTCTCTGCCTCTTTCTCACTCTCTTCTTTTCAAATAAAATGAAAGTAAATTTTAAGACCCCAGTCTAATAGAATTTTCTTAACTTTGATTCTTAAATGGATCTCAAAGAGTCAATGGCATTTTATTCCTCAATCAGCATATTTATTTAGAAAAACTTAAAATTAATGATATAGAAAGTAATGGTACCTTTTAGTTTTCATACAAAACTTTATAAAATGGGGACTCAACAACTCAAGACTTAATTTTTGTGGAAGGAAGCTGGTACTCTATTCTGCATCATCTCAATTAGTAATTAAAGATTGCAGGTGGAAAATGAAACTGTATTTCTGTTCAGAAACCTCACAAATAGGCTTTAAGATTTTTAATTCTAAATATAGGATCCATGTTGAATATGATAAATCTACCAACTAATGTCTTATCTATTTCATTTTCTCTTTAGATAACATTATAAATCATTTATCAATTTAATATAAAATGTGAAATAAAGAAACCTGAATTAGAATAAGCAATCAACTTGTGATTAATTTAAATCCAGTTGAGTCTTTGAGACATCTTGATATAATTTATTTAAAAATGTATTTTCAATCAATACTTACTATATATCAAATTACTTCAACCAATTTACCTACATAATCACATTTAATTCCATGACTATCTCTCTGAATTAGACTAAAGGTTATCGGTTGGGTATTTCCCTAGGATGTATATTAACATCTGCATTGGGACTTTCTATGCAAATCTTCAGCATTTTTCAGGGAACTATTAGCAAAATAATAAATGAAATTATTGAATTTACTGAGAAAGAATATTCTTGATGTCATGACTGAATGGGTAGGAATAGCACATCCCAACATTTCCAGTACTAGGTGAAGAGGGCTAAAAAAGGCAAAATTAATCTCCTGAGTATAAGAGTTCCTGAGAAATGCTCTGGGCATTTTCTTAGAGACCTATATATTCTGGTTGTCGAAGAATGACCAGTTGAAAAACTGGACAAGTTGGTCTCACAGGATCTGTAATGATCTTAAAGGAACTCTAGTCCATGCAGTATATTTGGATGTTTCAGCAAACACAGAGGAATGACAGCATCCAAATTCAAGGGAAATTGTTTTGTATGTATTTCCTTAAGTGGTGCAAATTGGAAGATGTACAAAAAAGTTTGAATGGGTTCTAATAAACATTTGTGTAACCTGCTGAATTCTTTGTCTGCAGAAAAATATAACAAAACCTTATAAGATTTTGAAGGATAATCAAAATTCAGAATGATTTAATTATGGCAGCATCTTCAAAGATAATCTAATTATAATAAATCCCCATGTATAGCAGAATTTCTTAGTAGGAAGAATGAGATTAGTTGAAAATGAAAACATACAGAATGCATAAATGGAATCATTTTATATCACTTTGCTGTTATGTTTTGAAGCTTTAATTTTGTAAACACGGGCAATCTATTTCATGAGAGCAAGCAAACAAATGAGTCCCTCTCCCTCTCCCAAAATGGATAAAACTAAAGCATAGCTTCCTCATCGCATCTCAGAGTTAAAGGCAAACCCCACAGATACGAAACTGGCCCACTCCACTGAATGCTACCACCTTACATTTACCATTTAGGTGTTATTTCTATAGCCTTCACAATGAGAAGCAGTATACTATCCTTGGGATGGAGAGCAAATAAATGTTTAAAAAAGAAAAAAATAAAGCCTGAAAGCAAGTTCAACAATATAATATGCTTTGTTCTTTTACACACATCAAAGTCTCAATAACTCTTTAATATGATACAGTGTGGAAAAGAAACCTGGGAGCACCCATCAGTTTGAGCTAAGTGCTTAACATGTAGTAGGGTCAGGAAGGCAGGGGAGATGATCTCAAACACAGTGCATTTTCCAGCATTCGTCATTCTCTTACGTAAGGAATTAAATGCAGAATTAATGTCGTGCTAACCATTACATGCAATAGTCATCTTCCACCAGTGGATGAGTATTGTTTGGTTGAAGAACAGTATTTAGAGGACTTCTGGTTGGGGCAGAATTATTTCAAGGATTATATTTTATGGCTGATTGACTATGCTCATTTACAGATAAAGGTAACAAAATAAAAAATAAGGAGAGTTTCAAAGGCATGTTAATCTTTAAGTAAAATGCTTCTGAAAAACAACTGGAGTCTTTGAAATTTAAGCTGGAAAATATGTAATAGAAAAATAAGCCATTGGCTGGCGCCGCAGCTCACAAGGCTAATCCTCTGCCTGAGGCGCTGGTACCCTGGGTTCTAGTCCCGGTTGGGGTGCCAAATTCTGGCCCGGTTGCTCCTCTTCCAGTCCAGCTCTCTGCTGTGGCCCGGGAAGGCAGTGGAGAATAGCCCAAGTGCTTGGGCCCTGCACCCGCATGGGAGACCAGGAGGAAGCACCTGGCTCCTGGCTTCGGATCAGTGCAGTGCGCCGGCCGCAGCTTGCCGGCTGCAGGGACCCTTGGGGGGTGAACCAATGGAAGGAAGACTTCTCTCTCTCTCTCTCTCTCTCTCTCTCTCACTGTCTAGCTCTGCCTGTCAAAAAAAGAAAAAGAAAAAAAGAAAAATAGCCCATTTTATGAATGCTTCTACTTAACTTTCAGAGACATGGACACTCTCTATGTATTTAAGGCAGTTATATCAGCTACTCTTTTATTTTTTAATTAATTACTGTTATATAATTATTTAGGCCTAGCCTGGATGATTGAAAATTTAATATGCATACATTTGAAATCTGGAATTATACATTTCAACATTTTCTTAATAGAATGTCACCTGGTAAAGTCAATCTATGTATTAATAATGTTTTAGAAAATAAAGGAAAGAATAAAATAAAGTATGTGGATTCTGATGGCCTGGACATATGTGCTAACTCTTTCATTTGCTATCTAAGTAAATTTGGAAATATCAGATTTTTTAAAAATTCTCTTTATTAAAAATTATAAATTCAAGTTAATAGTAAAAACACTGTTGGTAACCAGAATATAAATTGGTCAATTATGGAAGATAGTATGGAAATTTCTCAGAAAACTAAAACTAGCTACCATATGACCCAGCCATCCCACTCCTGGGAATATATGCAAAAGAAATGAAAGCAACAAATCAAAGAGTTACCTGCACTCCCATGTTTATAGCAGATCAAATCACAATAGCCAAGATACGGAACCAACCTAAATGCCCATTAACTGATGATCAGATAAAGAAAAAGTGGTATATATGCATAATGAAATATTACCAAACCATAAAAAGAATAAAATCCTGACATTTGCAGCAAAAGGGATGCAACTGAAGATAAGTGAAATAAGCTAGACCCAAAAAGAAAAATATATTTTTTCTTAACATATACTACTAGAGTTTTAATCTGTGGTTATTTTAAAATTAACTGTATGAGTGAAATGGGCATCTTTCCATTTAATCATTGTTGATAACCCTTGCCTATATCTTTGCTGAACTTTGGTCATTTTACACTTTACCTCTTGAACTCAATATTTAGTGCACCATTATGCCTTTGACTGTAGGTAAGGAAGCTAAATGGCATTCCACTTTGAGATGGTTATTTACATTCTGAAATGGTATAAGTACTCCTAAAGAATCTCCTTTATTAAATTACCATCATAAGAGGAAAATAATGATGAATCCACTTGGTAACAAAGTATCCTTTTGCTGTGTCATGGGCATTAATACATATTTAAATAAGGTTCAAAACCTGAATTCTGGTGTTTCATTTTTCATAAGAAATACATAGGAAAAGTGCGTAATATAAATCTTAGTAATGTGATCATTTATGTTGGTTAGTAATCTAAGTCCAACCAGCTGCATAGTGTAATTCAGCAACCACAGAAAACATCCTTACAAACTTATAGGTTATTTTTCTCTTGTTTTGATTTTCAACATTCATACACAAGTTATTCAATGAATCTAAGCCATTCTTTAATACTGAGTCTAGCATTGCTGATTATCTTTCCCATAATTGGAATAGTGACCAAGTAATAAATAACAATTTAGTTAGCTGAAAGGCTGTATTCTTATCTCGAGGGACCTAGCTCTTTCAATAATTACAGGATCCTTGGTTGACTCAAGGAAATGAACACCTTTGTGAAGTAGTTCTGCATTCACGACATCATTGTGGGAACTATCTGACAAGTCTTCAGCTGAATGGGAGGGTCACATTTGGAGTCCACTGCTGCTTCACAGCTAACCCTCTGACCTGTGAACACAGTAGGACCAGGAGGACCAGGTCTACCTTGGAAGGTGAAATGGTACTAAACTAGGGGTGGAAGGTTTGCAGTAACCAACAAAACATCCTAGTTACTTTTGCAGACTTCAGTTTTCACATATGTGTAACATGATGATGCTTTATAAATTAACAGTATACTAATATTGATTATTCTGATATTGCAAAGGAACAGTTCATTGAACAAAGAATGTGAAATATCTGATACCTCATAAAAAATATTTATAGGGAGGGGTCTAAAGAAGTCTTCATATTTTGTTTTTCACACTACAATGATAGTTCTATGTCTCTGCTTTATGTATTCCTTATCTTATTCTCAGGTTAAAACGTCATTCTTTCTTAATTGACTTATGCATTTTTGTCTAGGCATGCATGTCTTTCTTAGTCGAAATTGAGGTTCTGGAGCACTTTCACAATGAGGAAACAATTAGAATCAGAAGTACCACCAGGATGGAAACAGAAGTCAACAGGTAGTTGAGGTGAAGCACAAAAACATGAAGTAAGAATGATGTTATTTTGGCCTCGAATGAACTTTAAGTTCTCATTTCTTAGAGATTTGTCCACAGTCTTTGCATAAGGAATATTAAGTACTTCAATAGTTTTCACACTAATTAGTGAAATAAAAATGCCTCATCTAATTTGTCCACTGTAGCAATGAAAATTTTAATGATGCTTTGCAAAATATATTTGTAAGACCATCATACAGATTTGTACTAATTTCTCAAAATTAGGGTGAATTTTCTGTCATCAGATCATGTAGTTAGCTATTTGGATTACTTATTACTTGTGTGTATTAATACTCCACATCCAGAAAATATTTAAACATCTTTTACGTGGCCAAACTCTAAAGTTCAAGTTACCAAGTTCATTGACTTCTCTTCCATTATGTCATCAAAATGGTTAGGCATCTATTTTTTTTTTTTTTTTACTTTTAGTTTTCCTTGGACATGTCAAATACCAATTCATCATGTCTAATAAACTGCTATGGCCACATTTACTTCTAGATTTGATAAGAGGGGCAGCCACAAACAGGTTTGTTGAAACATGTTGCTAGTACCTCCTTGAATCCCACCTCACCAGATTCTGTTCTTTCATCCTAATCTTCAGATATGTGAGGAGATTTCATAGTCTTAAACGTTTTCCTATGTCTCTGGCAAAAACACAAAGCTTCTATTCCTATTTCTTCTTTCATTTTTCATTGCCTCATGTGTCATAAGAGGCCCATTTCTTTCCAAAGCGCATAACAGATAGGATAGTTCCTGTTTCCTGACCCTCATTTTGAGACTTTTTCAGATTTAGAGAAAACAGATTATTTTGAAGATTAGAATGGACCAAAATAACTAGGAAATTCACTCATTGATTGAATATCCTATATTAAGGTTGCATACTCATAAGCTAATTTTAAAAAAATTGTATCCTCTGTGCTCCCAATATAATAAATTGTACTGACAAAGAATATTTAGCAAACATTGCCCAAGTGAAATAAATAGAAATATTTCACCCCAAGAATTCTGAATAAATATTGTGTTTTCAAAATCATCTGCATTTTGTCACATAATCTTCATTGGCTAATACTACTTTTTCTCCTATAATATAGTACAGCATTTCTCAATGTTTGATTTAGCATGGCACACATAAGGGCTGCTAAAAAACCATGTGTGTTCCCAAGGTCATATGCAAGTCCTGAGTGTGCCATATTGTTTCAGAGTTTAAGAGTTTGGATATAATGTCTTCCAGATGTCCATTCTTCTTGGTTAACTACTGAAACTGAACTCAAGCATTAGCTCAATTCTACATACATTTATTCAGTGCTTGTTATATGGTAGGAATTTTGTTAAATATGCACTAGTGAATACTCCATTAAGATAAAATCTGCCTAGTCAGGTTGATACAGCAGCTACTTAATAAGTAGCTTTCAGTTGGTTGAAAGTCTGATTTCATATAATTGAAAATATCAGAGGAGAACAGTTTGCTGAGATTTTTGACAGTATGTGAATATCAGCATGTCGACAATTATCTAATGAAAATTATTTTATTATAAGAGGATATGGAACTGTATTTGTGATGACAGTTACAGAAAGCTTTATATGATTGAGTAAAGGCAGTATGATTATGTTACTGACATTTTTATGTTTTTGTATTTGGCACAAAATAATCAAATGAATAAAGATATAATAGTCTCAAATGTATCTCATGCTCAAGATTTCTGAAAAAGGGAAGAAACTCAGGCTGAGAGATTATCAATTCTTCCTCTTTGTCCTAGAACTAACAGTTTGAATATGTGTAAATTAGTAGTAGGTAAGATTCACTCCTGAAGTGAGGTGTATGAAGTGGGGAATAATATACTCAGAGAAGTGATTTAGTAGATGGGTAGATCTTATAGATCTGGAACCTTCGGGTAACAGGTTGAAATAAGCATATTTCCTATTAAATTATTCCATTACCTGAGCAACTAAAAAGGGATTAGTTTCATTTAAATCAAAATATAACATATTCTTATGATTTATGCTCCCCTACCCTTTTATTTTTATTTTCATTTATTTGAAAGAGAGGGAAGGAGATGAAGAATGAGCAAGAATGAGAGAGACCTTCCATCAACTGGTTCACTCTCCAAATGCCTGTAACAGCCAGGGCTAGGACAGGCCAAAACCATGAGCCAGTGGGTGGCAGGGGCTCGAGTACATGGACCAACATCTTAATCCTCCATGGATGTGCATCAGTGGGAAGCTGAATCAGTAGCAGAGCAGCCAGGACTCAGCCAAATATTCCAGTATGAGTGCGGGCATCCTAAGGACCAAGTTAAACTGTTGTGCCAAATGCCACCACTCCTAGCTCCCTTTTTAGTTCTTGGGCCCATAGTCCTTTGAATGATCTTTAAAAATGACTGCCCCTCACGAGGCTGGTGCCGTGATTCACTTGGTTAATCTCTGCCTGTGGCACCTGCATTCCATATGGGCTCAGGGTTCTAGTCCCAGTTGCTCCTCTTCCAGTCCAGCTCTCTGCTGTGGCTCGGGAGGGCAGTGGAGGATGGCCCAAGTGCTTGGGCCCTGCACCCGCATGGGAGACCAGGAAGAAGCACCTGGCTCTTGGCTTCGGATTGGCGCAGCGCCGGCCATAGCGGCCATTTGGGGAGTGAACCAATGGAAGGAAGACCTTTCTCTCTGTCTGTCTCTTTCTCACTGTCTAACTCTGTCAAATAAATAAAGAAAGAAAGAAATAAAATGACTGCCCCTACAGCTGACAGTTTCTGTTGCCCTGTTTACTTGATATATGTGAACATGAGTTCATTTCCCTTGAATACAAGTTATGTACAAGATAAAAATGTAACAATCACAAATATACATATATATATGAAAAATTTTAGCTATAAACAAGGTCTGAAACCTACCTATTGTTATTAAAATTTAATTCTAACACAACTGTTGGCTGTTAACATTACACCTAATAATAGTTATAAAAATAATTGTATCCAGTATCTAGAACACTCCAGGCACTGTTCTAAGTGCTTTATTCTTTAAAAAAGATTTACTTATTTATTTAAAGTCAAAATTATATATAGAGAGAGACAAAAAGAGATCTTCTATCCACTTGTTCACTCTCCAGCTGGCTGCAATGGCTGGGGCTGGGTCAAGCTGCAGCCAGGAACCCAGAGCTTCTTCCAATTCTTCCATGTGGGCACAAGGGCCCAAGAACTTGGGCCATCTACTGCTGCTTTCCCAGGCATGTTAGCAGGGAGGTAGGTTGTACAATGGAGCAACCAAGACGCAAACTGGCACCCATATGGGGTCCAAGCACTACAGATGACAGCTTAACCCACTGTGCCACAACGCTGGCTCCTCTAAATGTTTTTTATATAGTAGTAGATTTAATGTTCACAATCTAGGAGGTAGGCACTATTACATCCCTACTTTATGGAGAAGCCGATACAGGAAGAGTTAAAGTCACCTGCACAAGGTCTGTCAGTTAGGATTTTGACTATTAACCAATAGTCTTTTTTGAGCTAATGATAGCAACCAAATGGTGTTTCAGTGGCCTATAATCATGTACTTAACAGCTATCACCAAGACTTTGTTATCAAACAAGCTACTTCTCAGTTGTTTGCTTGTGAGTTTGTTCTTAAATCTCTCATGCATTCCAAAACCATAATCTTTAGGTTTGCACAATATTTCTTGGTTCCTTATTATTATCAGATGGGCCTCTTCACCTAGTCTACTACAATTCAAGTCTATCAATTCTCTTCTGAGAAAAATTCCCTCACTCTTGTATTGAGTTATGTTCTTCTGCTTAAAACAAATGAGCCTAATTAATTTCTTCTTTATCTTCATCATAACAATCATTGTTAAAAGGGATTCTTTAATATCTATTTTATACTCTATATTGGTTGCTCTGCAAGATCAGGCATTGCATCTGTCTTGTGAAAGCTTGTATTTCAAGCACTTTGATGTCTAGAGTATGATAAAGACAAAGTATCCTTGTACAAATGACTTCTTTCCTATGTTTTTTCATACAGTATCTCTTTGCATTGGTCATTTCACTACTGCCCTTTGTCATGAACTGATTTATTCTTGACACCATGTTTTGATTTTTCTGTACTCATGGATAATCAAATGAGAGCATCTGTCAATTCCATTTGATTCATCAAGTACTTAGTCTATATAACCTCTGTCCTCAAGGAACCATCAATCGGAAGGATAAGACACATAAAAATCCTGAGAATGCTGTGTATATTGTGACAAATGCTGATGTGTATCTTATACCAGAGTTTACAGAGTTTAGGAAATGGACTAATACATTAGATTTCTACAGCTATGCTGTTATGTGTATAACTAATCTGTAAAACTCCTTCAATTGTTTTCTCCAAAAACATGAAGAGGACAAAATTAAAGCAGACTTCAGAACGTATTTTAACCTACGATTTCTTTCACTGAAATTGTTTTTAAATAGCCTACTCCTCCACTCCTCATGAAATTGTGCACAAAGCATCTATTTCCTTTTTATTTTTTTCTGACATTACTTAAACACAGATTTCAACCTTAGCAGGATGAGGCAGATTGCTTTGAGAAACAAAAGAAGGATCAGTGTTTTCTCAAACATAACTTTAGTGTAAGACTAGATAAGAGCTATTTTATTTGTAGCTTGCACCTACCAGTCTTTCTTCTTGTTTACCAGCCCCTGTTCTGCCTTATGACACAGTTAGAGAAAGGGAAGGACAAAAACTTTATACAGTCAGCCTTGTAAACTATTGCAGGGTGGTACATCCTATCCTGCCTTCAGCAGTGTCGATTAGCACATCAGGAATAAGAGTTCCTCAGCAAGTAGGAGCCAGAAGCCTCACATTATGACTTCTTTCTCTCACAGAAACTCTAAGTGTGGGGTGAGGAAGATAATCGAGCAGATCCCACGTAGTATTGCTCCAACACTAACAACATACTCAGTGTTATTGGGAGCTATCTGTCTCTGAATTAAGAATACATTTGTTGAAATTTTTCTTTTGTTGCTTTTAAATAAGCATCTCATTACTCTCATGTGGAATACATATGAATCTTCTAAAAATATATTCACAGGCAGTATGTGCTCTTTAAGTCATACATACATCCTGGGAGTAAGGCATAGCAATGTTATCCACTGCATGTTATTCACCAGAAAACAGGCACAGCCCTTTCAGCAAATGAAGTCATCAACTACTCCCAAAGGAGGAGGGAGGAAGGGGGGCAGGGAGGGAAACAGAGATAGAGAGAAAGAGAGAGAGGGGAAAATCCCATCTGCTGCTTCCTCAGTTACCCATAATCGGCAGAATTTGGTTGACATCTTAACCAGCACCTTAACCACTAGGCCAATCACCAACCCCAGGACAAGTCTTTTTGACATGACTATTAGCTTTCTTCTTTTCCACTTCAGAATGTCCCTATATAGCTAGCTGGCCTTTGTTTTCTACCTCAGGAAAATAAGAGTTTATTTTCTGAGCTGAAAGCAACCCTTCACTTGTACTTGATTTTTCTTTTCCTAACTATCTCATCTGAGAGGAAAGATCTCCGACTCAGTCAAAATCTGTTTTTCAGTCCATAAAATTCTATTATTTTATTTTGCCCTTCTGATTTAGTTCTGAAAAAAGAAGTGTATTTCTGACTAGCCTACTAATGAAACCTCCTTCATGGGCCATTATGAAAGCCAAGTTCACTTTAGCTCATTAACACTATTAGACCCATGTGCAATGCAAACTTTTAGTGTGCTTTCTAAAAAGCATTATAATGGGGTCAGGGATGTCCCAGGCTCTTTACTTCATTTGCTAAATCTTTTTCTTTGCATAAGCATGCCATTAAGAAAGTCGGTTTGTTTTACCTTATATTTCAGTCGAATATTCTAGCTTTTTGCAGAAGCATGTGCTTGTGCTTCATAGGTAGTCCAGAATATAGTAAGATTCTGCTTGTGGCCCTCTATCATATTTGGCTCAAAATTAGTCTCTCTGCCAATGTATCCTAAAAAAGATGAAGCATTCCTATTCCATCTGACTACTTGGTGGTTATCAAGGAAAATAAATGACTTTTCCCCCTTAGTCTCTTCCAAGTTTTGTTTTAAAAAAACAGGCTATCTGATTCACTATAAGGAAGTATACTTGTTTAGCTATGTAATGCGAGCTTATTGAAAATATAGAGAAAATGTTTAGAGGACAGAATAAGGAAAAGAATTCTTTATTTTTCTATAATAATGTTCAGAGTAATAAATTTCACCTTCTCCCTCTTGAAGATACTAAATATCAAAAGAAAAGATGGCAGTTATATACACACACTAATTTCCACTGCTCCTCATTTTCCTTCTGGCTCACAGATCCCTTTTCCACAAATTTAATAAGGATTTATTGAGAAAGTTATATGTGTTAGGCACTGTTCCCTATGCTTGGGCTGATGGAACAAAGACATAAGCCTCAGCCATTCTTCATCATTGTCCTAAAGATAGATAAACAGTGGAATATATTCCTTGCCCTTGAATCTCAATTGGGTCTCACACCCTATTGCCTTCATAACCCACCACAGCCACCTGAAAGACCAGTTGCTGGGAACTCTTGAAAGACCAGTTCCAGGAATTCCCCTCCATCTGCTGCCCCCTACCCTACCCCCATCCCTGGCCCTCCTAAAATATAAAAGGGGGGTTAGGGCCTTCTGCCATGTATTCATTCAATGTGCATAGGGGCAGTTGGTCACCCACTTCTATGAATTTATTTTCTCTTAATAAATTCAGTCTGGCTATAGAGTCGTATACTGCCTCCCCTCTATTCTGTGCCTCTTTTCCTAACATTTATGGTGCCCTGTGTGAAGAGGCACCAATCTGCAACTCTTTTCTAAACGTGAGCTAAGCAGTTAATAAACTGACAAATATCTTTGCTCTCTTGGAATTGAGTTTCTAGAAGAAGGAAGCAGACAAAAAATGTAATAAGTGAGAGAAATATTGTAATTTATATTTATTTCATGTAATTTATATTTTACGGATAAAAATAAATCAGGGGAAATGTTAGATCCCATTGTGAAGTGGGGGATGCAAATTTTAAAAGACTGATAATTAAAGCCTCATCAATAATGTGTCATTTTACTAGTTATAAAAGAGAAATAATAAAGTGTATCCTTTTATTTAGCTGTATACCATTGAGCAACTTATTAACTTTTATGCTTCTCAGTTCTTATTTGTGTTTGGTGTATAATAGCTACCGGAAAGAATTATTTTCAGTATTAAATGAGAGGATGTGTGTATGGTACCCATCACTCAGTAGGTGATTAATAAATGGGAGCTTTATTAACAAGAAATCACCTTCATTAATAGTCATTTGAGGTTACTTGTTTCCTAAAATGAATTCATGTGATTTACTGCTGTTTTGAAATTTTGTTACATTTTCAGTAAACTTCTTTGGCTTATGAGTTTTAAACCTGTTAAATTGTCAAGAAGCATAACCAGAAGTGACTAGAAGTGGAGGCGATAATGAGACCACAGGAGAGGGTAGTGATTCTCCTGGGCCCAGAGCAGTTCTTCTAGGCCCTGAGTGGTCCTTAGAAGACAGGAAGCAGCAGAGAATTCCCATAAAGGTCTTCAGAGCTACTGACAGATAATTTGGGGGGACTTCTTATCAGAGGTCTATGTAAGGATTCCTCATGTCCGTAACATGTTGGCTGAGACTCTGCAGCTCACCCCCACTCTCAGAGTGGTCAGTCTCCATTAATTGGACCCACGATTTCCACTCTCAGCTGTGTTGGGTGACATGAGCATTGCAATCTATCCCTCTGGGAGTCACCACACCTGATACATCCTATTCAGATATGGCTGCTGGGTCAGACCCTGAATCTGTGGTGGTTAGTCCAGCAGTTAACGAGAGCATGTATTCCACTCATAATTATGGGACCACTCAGAGACACGGGTGTTGAGGGCTGCATTATGCTGATCATAATTACAGAGGCCCTCCTCCTCTGTCACCTCCTGCTTCTCCCCCTGTCCAGGTGATCATCCCTGGTTCTGACCTGAATGGCCTGCTTTCACCTGTAGAGGAATGCTGTGGAGACAGCCCGGACTCTGAAGGAGAGACTGTTCCTACCTGGCGTCCTTGTGGTCTTTATCAGGATGGCTTCCTTCTCAGCTGTGACAAGTGCAGGGGAATGAGCAGGGGGAATGTTATTAGATCTCATCAGTGGGTGCAGGACAACATATCGGGTGGATAGCAGTGCAACAGAAAGCTGTGGTGAGGAGCTTTCTCCTTCCACTGTGTTGTATACAGCAACACAGTGCACACCTACAAGCATCACCTTAATTGTTTGAAGAACCAAACCCAAGAATCAGACAAAAGAGTCCAGAAAACCAGTCCAGTGCAACACCAAAGATGAATAAAATCAAGTATTCTCTCATGAAGCACAGAATTTAGATGAGAATACAACTGAGGGCTGGGAAAACTGGATACGACTATGGACGGATCAGTATGAAGAAGCTTCACTAATCAATTCAGTGCGAATGTACAGAATGCCCCTTGAACAACATCTACATTCTAGCAAGGAGTTTCTGGGCAAACCTGCTATTTTAGACACTATTAATAAGACTGAACTGGCCTGAAATAATACAGTGATCAGTCCCAGATGTAGCTACAGCTGGGAAGAATCACTCGTGTTCAAAAGCATTGGAAGATTTTGAGGACTGCAAGAGACTTGGCTTTGGACACTCTTATAATAGAATATCTTGGGAAAATCATGTTATGACAGCAATTTGAGGTCACTGGGCATTTCTTCAAAAAATCATAGCCCTTTGCGCTCTTCTACTCAAAATTCAATGGTGTAGAGATGTGTGTGGATGCCCATATTTTCAGTAATGTTTCTCAGTTCATCACAAGCTTATGTACAGCAAATGCAGAGGTGCAGCACATGACTTCAGGTGGGATGATTCACCTGTGTATCTATGCTGTGATTGCCATCACCCAGGATGCTGAAGTCACCATAGCATTTGATTATACGTATAATAACTGTAATTACAAAGTGGACTGTGCATGTCACAAAGGAAATGGGAATAACCCTATACAGAAAAGAAACCTAATGCTGCAGGACCCAATGCATGAGCTGTATGTCATTTGCTTGGTGAATGTAATCCATTTACATTTTTTATACATTTTTTTATTTGACAGGTAGAGTTATAGACAGTGAGAGAGAGACAGAGAGAAAGGTCTTCCTTCCGTTGGTTCACTCCCCAGTTGGCCGCTATGGCTGGAGCTATGCGATCCGAAGCCAGGAGCCAGGTGCCTCCTCCTGGTCTCCCAATGCGGGTGCGGGAGCCCAAACATTTGGGCCATCCTCCACTGCCCTCCTGGGCCACAGCAGAGAGCTGGACTGGAAGAGGAGCAACCAGGACTAGAACCCGGTGCCCATATGGGATGGCGGTGCTGCAGGTGGAGGATTAATGAACTTTACACTTTAACTCCATTTTTACCTACGTTGTATTTATTTCTTTATTCTATTCTAAGACTCCTTTTTAGAATCTTTTTAAAAATGTATAAGAAAGCATGACAGAGAGTAAGAGTAGAATGGAGAGTGAGGGAGGAAAAGCGTGACAGAGCAAAAGGAAGAGAGTTACTTCATCTCCTGGCTCACTCCCCAAATGCTCACAAACGCCAGGGCTTAAAGACTACTAGATTTTTACTTGCGTGTTCCTTTAAAATACATATTGTAGTCATTTTACATATTCCCTCCTTTTCCTGTATCAATATATTTCATTTTCATCTCAGTCTTTTCAGCCACAGTGAAAGATTAAAGAATTGTGTAATCTCAATGACTCTTATCACAATGCCCATGCTTTCTAACACCTGACACCCATGTTGAAAAAAAAGTTTAATTTTTAACCCTTTGAATTTTCCTTTACTCTCTAAAGGTTATGTCTATCCGTGTCTTCATGGAATAATTGCCAATTGATTCACTTAAATTCCATCTAATTTACTAGAAGAATAAAAAGTAGATTTTATTTATTATTGGATTATTTTACAAAATAAACAAAAATGAGAGGACAACATGTTCCTCTTCAACATCTTGTGCTATAATCTTTAAATGTGTAAACAGAGAAAAAGAAGTTAGTTACTTTTCACGTGGATTTGAGAGAATTAGTTTTCTAGTCCTCTACTTATTTATATAAAGTAAGTACATAATTTGTGCAAATTTATGGCATTTTAATCAGTAATAAAAACAATGATATAACAAGATATTCAATGTTCATAAAAATGCATGCATTTAAATATAACATTTTTATAATCATTTCTATAAATATTCATTATCTATATTTAATAACAAATATGGATAAAGGATACTTATTAAAATTTGTAAAGAAAAAATATCTTTTTGTTACTTCTTGATGAATTCAGTCAATTAAAGGGCTTTATAAGCTAATCTTCATTTTTACACACTTTCTTGCCTATTTAACCCTGTTCACTCAAAACAAATGTATATTGTATTTTTCTCTTTTAAAAACTTTTCCTCAATGGTAAAAATAGAGATAAATTTATGGCAAGGTTAAATTGGTCACTAGTTGAGAAAACGCTAATGGCCTTTATTACCATAATTCTTCTCGCATATATTATAGGATATACTCTTACATAGACCTTGATATCTCTTTCAAAAAGCCAATTCTAATTAATATTACTTCTTTCTCAGGAATCACTCTTTTACATAACTTTTTAAAGCACTCTAGATTCTGGAGCGATGTTTTAATTTTTTGTTTGCTTGTTTTATTAATATTTTAATACCTAGGCATTTTATTGTGTTTTTCTACCATCTAATCAGTCTCAAATAGCACGTGGATAATTGTACATTTTACTTTAAAGCATAAAAAACAGAATTCATTGTTACTTTTGTCCAGAGTTGTATATGTGTATTTGTATAGGTGAAAAACAGCCCTGAGTAGAAGAGTTGACTAACAAGATTTGCTTTCAAAAGACCTCCAAAATTTTTGAAAATATTAATCATAACTTTCAAAAGCTATATGCCTAGGCAAGAAAAGTTATAACAAAATACTAGAAATGTGTTTTGTGAAAACTTCTGTAATATTACATGTTGAAATGGTCCTATGACTTTGTTTTGCATAAATAATTCTATCCTGACAAAAATGGACAAAAATAGTTTAACATAAAGCCTTTTAGAAAGGACAGATGCCACACTGACAAATACTCCCTCAATCTATAATGCATGCTCCAGATGGGACATGAGTCTGCATGAGTCTTACACGGCAGACAAAAAACAAAGACTTCTGACTTCATCTTAATATTGGAATATGAACACTATGAGAAACGGTGACTTGATCAGCCCTCACCCTGACTGTTGATGAACAACTTGATATGTTATCCCTCTTAGTATTTTTTTTGTTTGTTCTACTTAATACTTTTGGTTGAATACTGTAATCAATACACAATTCTTCTTAAGTGCTGAAACTTAACTGAAAAGTGATCACTGTTAAATATAAGAGTGGGAATAAGAGAGGGAAGAGATGTGCAATTCGGGACATGCTCAAGCTGACTTACCTCAAATGGTAGAGTTAGAAACATACCAGGGGATTCCAATTCAATCCTATCAAGGTGGCATGTACCAATGCCATCTCACTAGTCCCAGTGATCAATTTCTGTTCACAATTGATCATAATGAGAGGACTCAGAACCAAAGGGATCACATAAACAAGAATAGTGTCTGCAAATACTAGCTGATAGAATCAAAAAGGGAGAGAACGATCCAACATGGGAAGTGAGATACACAGCAGACCCATAGAATGGCAGATGTCCTAACAGCACTCTGGCCTCAGAATCAGCCCTTAAGGCATGCGGATCTGGCTGAAAAGCCCATGAGAGTATCTCAGGCATGGAAAGCCAAAACACTCTGGAAAAAAAAAAAATTAAATGAAAGATCTCCGTGAGTGAGACTCCAGTGGAAAGAACGGGTCATCAAAGAAGGAGGTACCTTTCTATGAAGGGAGGAGAGAACTTCCACTTTGACCATGGCCTTGTCTAAATATGATCAGAGTCGGTGAACTCAGGGGCTTCCATAGCCTTGGCAGCTCATGACAAGAGCCTAGGGTGATTACTGAGGCCATAAACAAGAGTGTCAATTTGTTAAGTCAACAACAGGAGTCACTGTGCACTTACTCCTCATGTAGGATCTTTGTCCTTAGTGTGCTGTACATTTTTAATGCTATAACTAGTACTCAAACAGTATTTTTCACTTTATGTTTCTGTGTGGGAGCAAACTGTTGAAATCTTTACTTAATGTATGCTAAACTGATCTTCTGTATATAAAGAGAAACGAAAATGAATCTTGATGTGAATGGAAGGGGAGAGGGAGTAGGAAAGGGGAGGGTTGTAGCTGGGAGGGAAGTTATGGGGGGGAAGCCATTGTAATCCATAAGCTGTACTTTGAAAATTTATATTCATTAAATAAAAGTTTAAAAAAAAGTGAAAAAAAATATTGGATTTAAATTCTGTGTTACTAGGGCCTTCAAAACATTATTCCAGTTTCCACTGAATTTTAAAATTATTAGCTTCTGTATGTAATGGAGTATCAATTCATATAATCCCCCAACAGCTATTTATGAAGTTTCTTATAAGTTCTAAGCAATGTAGAAGGCATTTGGCTTGAAATAGAAAAAAAGAACATTGTGTGGACTAGTCTTAAAGAGATTATATTCTCCTGGGGTAGATGAAAAGAAATAGATTAATCAATAGTTTATACTTTAAAAAATATTTAAGAAGATAATGAATAGTAAAACAGAATGAAAGAATATATGGGGAAGGCGCCGTGGCTCACTAGGCTAATCCTCCACCTTGCGGCGCTGGCACACCGGGTTCTAGTCCCGGTCGGGGCGCCGGATTCTGTTCTGGTTGCCCCTCTTCCAAGCCAGCCCTCTGCTGTGGCCAGGGAGTGCAGTGGAGGATGGCCCAGGTGTTTGGGCCCTGCACCCCATGGGAGACCAGGATAAGCACCTGGCTCCTGCCATCGAATCAGCGCGGTGCGCCGGCCACAGCACGCCAGCCATGGTGGCCATTGGAGGGTGAACCAACGGCAAAGGAAGACCTTTCTCTCTGCCTCTCTCTCTCTCACTGTCCACTCTGCCTGTCAAAAAATAAAAATAAAATAAAAGAATATATGGCAAACCTTTTGATCAACTTGTCTTAATATAGTAAAATGAGTCTTAGCAGGTGTTTTCCATTTAAACAGTGTTATGCTTTTCTAAAAAGTATATAAGGTTAGCATTAGAGAAAATATAAATCACCAACATCAATTGCATACAATTCTCATTAGGGTAGCAGAAATATATTTGTAAATATAATCATTAAGTGAAGTGAATTAATGGATCAGAATAGCATTTATTTATCTCTTAAGGCATATAATTTAATATTGTAGTAAATATTTTTCATAAAATTTGTTTTTATAGATAAATATAAATATATCCTTTAAAATTCTTATTAAAATGATAGACGAAATACAACATGGTTTTGTTGAATATTCCTTTAAATGATTCAAAACATCCTATTGCATAAACAAAAAAGCCCCATTCATACTGTATTTATTTAAAATATACTGGTATTTCATTTTTTATTTCATGATAAGTATATAACACTTGTTATGTGTTAGTCACTAATCTTCCACTTCATATATTTGAATTGATGTAATCCTTAGGAAGACCCTACAATATAGGTACTACAGTGATACTTATTTTGCTTTTAATATTTTTGTTAGTTGATTAGCTTTTCAACTGAAAAAATGTCTGTTTCTGTTATACAATGTGATATTTTGATATATATATATATATACACATAGTGAAATGACTAGATCAAGATGGTATATTCATCATCTTACATGCTTCTTGTGGAGAAAACATTTGAAATCTACTCTCAACGATTTTCAATTATAAATATATTATGCTATAGTCATCATGCTGCACAATAAGTCTAAAAAACTTCTTCCTTTCCTTCTGTTGAAACTTTGTACCCATTTGGCTAATAACTCTGCATTCCCCCCAAGAAAATCTTGGTAACCTTGGTCCTAAGCATTTTACTCTCTGATTCTGTAAGTTTGAGTTTTGTAGATTCCACATATGTGAGAACATACTTTGTCATTCTGTCTCTCGCTAATTTCCCTTAGTAAAATATCCATCAGGTTCATTCATGTTGTTTAAGATGACAGGATTTAATGTTTAAAGTCTGAATAATATCTCATTCTGTACACACACACACACACACACACACACACATATATATATATCCCATTTTATTGATTCTTTTATCTTCCAATAGTTAGTTTGATTGCATATCTTGGTTTATTGTGAATAATGCTATAATGGACATGGAGCTGCAAATATCTGGTTACAATAAAATAATTAAGTTCCTTTAAACTTTAAGCCATTTATTCTAAACAGTTTATGCACAGGAATAATATTACACAGATTGCAATGCAAATAATTATGCATTTTATTTTTGTGCTCTATTAGTTACCACAGGTCAGGGAAAACATGCATTTATTTTTTTTGGAAATGGCTTATTTCACTAAGTGTAATGGTTTCCAATTGTATACATTTTTGTTGCAAAAGACAGGATTACATTCTTTTTTATGGCTGAGTAGTATTCTATAGTGTATATTTACCACATTTTCTTTCTCCAGTCATTGGTTGATGGGCATCTGGGTTGATTTCATATCTCAGCTATTGTGAATTGAGCTGCAATAAACATGGAGATATGGATCATACTTTCATGTGCTGATTTCATTTCCTTTGGGTAAATTCCCAGGAATGAGATGGCTGGGTCATATGGTAGATCTATTTTCAGCTTTCTGAGGGACCTCCATACTGTCTTCCACAATGGCTGTATTAGTTTGTATTTCCACCAACGGTGGATTAGGGAATATTTTTCCCCAAATCCTCACCAGTGTTTTTTGTGTGTGTGTGTGGATTTCTGTTTGAGAGCCATTTTAAACCAGATTGTGGTTTTGATTTTCATTTCCCTGATGTCTAGTGATCCTCACCATGTTTTCATGCGTCTGTTGGCCATTTGAATTTCCTCTTTTGAAAAATGCCTGTTCAAGTTCTTTGCCCATTTATTGCATGGATTGTTTGATTTGTTGTTAAGTTTCTTGAGCTCTTTATGGATTCTGAATATTAATCTTTTACCAGTTGAATAGTTTGCAAATATTTTCTCTCATTCTGCCAGTTGTCTGTTCACTTTGTTAAGTGTTTCCTTTGGAAAATATCTTTTCAACATACTGTCAGTGCAGATATCTCTTCAACATGGTTTCTTATGATGAGTATTTGCCTGGAAGTGGAATCGCTAGGTCATAAATTTGTTGAGACCCATTTTCCATAAGAGCTCTGCTAATTTACATTCCCATCAACAGTACAGAGGCTTCTTCTCCTTTTCTTATCCTCACCAGGACTTTTTGCCTTTTTGATAAATAACCATTCTAACATGTGTGAGGGGGATATCTCATTGTTTTAATTATTATTTCCCAGGAGGACAGCATTGTGGCTATGATAAAGCTACCACCTGTGTCACTGGCATTTCATATGGGCACAGGTTCGAGTCCTGGCTGCTCAACTTCTGATCCTAATGAGCTTGGGAAAGCAACAAAAGATGGCTCAACTGCTTGGGCCCCTGTACCCACATGGAAAGAAGCTCTCAGCTCGTGGCTTTGACCTGGGCCCTGGTCGTGGCAGTCTTTGGGGAGTGAACCAGTGAATGGAAGATCTAGCGCGCGCTCTCTCTCTCTCTCTCTCTGTCTTTCAAATAAGTAAATCTAAAAAATTATCATTTCCCTGATGAGTAAAGATATTTAGCATCTTTTCCTACACTTATTAGTCATTTCTATGCCTTCTTTTAAGATGTCTATTCATGTCCATTGCTTCATTTTTAATCATGTTATTTGTTTCCTCTCTACTGAGTTTTTTGATTCTTTATGTATTTCAGATATTTACTTCTCATCACTATATGGTTTGTAAATATTTTGGCCTATTTTGTAGGTTACCTCTTAACTCTATTGATGATATCCTATGCTTTCCAGAGGTTTTTAGATGATATAATTCCCATTTGTTGTCGGTGCTTTTGAGGTTATTTACAAAACCATTACCAAAAGCAATGTCAAGAAGCTTTTTCCATGTTTTCTTCTGGTAGTTTTGGAGTGTTAAGTTTAGTGTTTAAGTCTTCAGCTCATTTTGGTTATTTTATGTACATGGAGTGATATACATGTCTAATTTTAGTTTTCTTCATTTGGATATCTAGTTGTATCAAAACCATTTATTAAAGACATTGATCTTTACCCATTGTGTGTTCTTGTCACCTTTATCAAAAGTAGTTTACTGCAAGCACATTGATTTATTTCTAGGTCCTATATTCTGTTCCATTGATCTATGTGTTTTTATGCCTGTATACTGTCATTCTAGCTGATTAGTATAGCTTTGTAATAGATTTTAAGATCAGGTAGTGTGATTCCAACACCTCTATTATTCTCAAGATTGCTTTGGCTCCTCAGGGTCTCATGTGATTCAATATTAGTTTTACATTTTTTCTTCTATTTCTGTGAAAAGTGCCATTGAAATTTTGATGAAAAGTGTACTGAACCTGAAAATCATTTTGGTTAAAAATGGATATTTTAACCATATTAGTTCTTACTTTCCATTTATTTCCATTTCATTTCTGTTTTGAATTTTTATTCATTTTCATATTTATTCGAAAGGCAGTGATACAGACAGAGAAATCCGCCATCCACTGTTTTATCACATTAATGCCCAGAAAAGCAGAGCCTGGGCCAATAAAAAGCCAGGAGTCTGTAACTCAGTCCAGGTCTCCCATTTTAGTGGTAGGGACCCAAGTACTTTAACTATCACCTGCTGCCTTCCAAGATGTGCATTAACAAGATGCTGGAATTTGAAGTGGAGCTGGGACTTCAGCATAGGCACTGTGATACAGGATTCAAGCATGCCAATTGGCATTTTTTTTGACAGGCAGAGTTAGACAGTGAGAGAGAGAGAGACAGAGAGAAAGGTCTTCGTTTTCCATTGGTTCACCCCCCAAATGGCTGCTACTGCCAGCGTGCTGCGGCCAGAGAGCTGCACTGATCCGAAGCCAGGAGCCAGGTGCTTCTCCTGGTCTCCCATGCGGGTGCAGGGCCCAAGCACTTGGGCCATCCTCCACTGCACTCCCAGGCCACAGCAGAGAGCTGGAATGGAAAAGGAGCAACTGGGACAGAACCAGCACCCTAACTAGGACTAGAACCCAGGGTGCCGGTGCCGCAGGCGGAGGATTAGTCAAGTTAGCCGTGGCCCAATTGGCATCTTAACCACTGTGCCCAACACCTGTACCTATGTGCTTTCAATTTCTTTCAAAAATGCTTTATACTTTTCAGTGTATAGCTATTTCACCTCTTTGAATACATTTATTCCTAACTATTTATTCTTTTGGGATTGTTTTCTTGATTTTTTATTCAGATAATTTATTGTAAGCATATAGAGAAATTATTGGTTTTTCCATCATTTCTTGTTTCCTACAACTTCAGTGAATTCATTTATTGTTTATAATATATTTTGGTAGAACTGAAGCACTAAGAGAATAAGTAAATTTCTGAAAGTCAGTTAAGAAATGTGTTAAACCAAAACCTTTGTAACTGAAGGATCTCTGAAATAAAAATATTCACCGAGATATTACAGATGTTATACAGAAAAGGAACAATTCCTGGGGCAAATTCCCACAAGTACCAGCCAGTATGGGTAGATAGTAATTGGCAATAGGTCTGGTTGAACTTAGTGTTAAGAACATTTTTATAACAAATTTTGGAAGGAAACTGTAAGTTGTTTACATTGAAGTTATATCAGTTAACAATTTTTTAAAGATTTATTTATTTATGTATTTGAAAGTCAGAGTTACACAGAGAGAGGAGAGGCAGAGAGAGAGAGTTTTCCAACTGATGGTTCACTGTCCAGATGGCTGCAACAGCCGGAGCTGGGCCGATCCGAAGCCAGGAGCCAGGTGCTTCTTCCTGGTCTCCCACATGGGTGCAGGGGCCCAAGGCCTTGGGCCATCTTCTACTGCTTTCCCAGGCCATAGCAGAAAGCTGAATCGGAAGTGGAGAGGCCAGGTCTTGAACTGGCACCCATATGGGTGCCGGCACTGCAGGACAGGGCATTAACCCATGTGCCACAGCGCCTGGCCCCTAGTTAACAATTAAAAGGGAAAGCTAATGCAAAGTGAAAGGTTGGTATAAAAGCACAGTTCATAAATGGAAATGCTTATTTTCTGGATTGGTTGGAGTTGTAAGCAGGATTTGATGACATCTGCTGTTCAGTCACTTGGGGTTTGAATTGAGATTTTAATGTTCATTCAGGAATGTGGAATCTTTATTGTGATAGTTTTACTTGCTGCTGTTAATTGATTAATTCCTTTATCTCTCCTCGCCCCTGTATCCTCCAGCCCTTATAATAAAACATTGGAATCTCAGAACTTTTCTCTTATCAAGTGTTTGACTTGAGATGCTATCTCCTACTTGAGGGGACTCTTAATTCTGTCAATCACAACTAATCTCTGTTTTGTCTATAATCACAAAGTGTGTTACTTGCCCTTCTCTCATTGTTCTTGTCAAGGGTAGAAGCATGAAGAATTTTAAAGAGAATATTACAGCAGTACTGGTGATATGAAAAATGCAGAGGAGTGATTATGGCATATTTGACCAGAGATTATATCATGTTTTCATATTGATAATAAAGCTAGTGCTTAGAAATTATTGGATACAAGTAGGAGGAAGAGTCACCAAAATTTTCTGATGTGGAGGTGTCAGAGAATGAGAGAAAGAGGGAGTCAATGACAATATAAAAATATTTGTCCTTGAACAATGCATGTATACTGTCACCATTAATTAAGATGAGAATGACTGTTGAAGGAACACATTTATGGGAGAAGGAAAACTTTCATTTGCATATTAATAGATATTCAAGTGGGAAAGTTAAGTAGGTCATCAGAAATATGAATAAAGAGTTTAATATATAGATATTTAGACTGAGTGTAGATAGCAGTAAGAGCCACGAGACAGTCTGTGAACTAACAGAGTATAACTAGACAAGGGAAAAAAATTCTAAGAACAGAGCCCTGGAGTATTCCATACTGTAGAGATCAAGAAGATTAGAAAGAAACAGTAAAACTGAATGAGGATATCATAGTAAATGGGGGGGGGGAGAGATTTTGGAAGCCTGTTGAAAGCATGCCAAAGATAAGAGAGTAATCAATTACATTAAATGCTGCTTATATTTAAAGTAAGATGAGGACTTAGAAATCCAAGGGTCATTGGTCAGGATTTTTATTTATTTATAATATAAAGAGAAGATTTTATGTAGTTCATGGACACAATTCTAAGAATACAATGATTTGGTCAGGGTATAGAGACAGGAGTGAATTCAAAGAGAATGCGAAGACAAAAATGAAACAATAAACATAGACCACAGTTTTGGGGGTGTTTTACTGTACAAATGGCTATAAATTAACAACTGCATTGAAAATTGTGTGCCAAAGGTTTTCATGTGACTTTGGGGAAGAAGAAAAATAGGAAAGAAAACTGGTGATGCTGGTAGAGGGGAAAGAATGCAGAATATACCAGTTCAGCTCTAAGTAGATAGTGGTTATCTGGGAGCTTGAGGAAATTCTTTACAAATTTCTTTGTTTTACTCAGTTAAGGAAGCAAGAGAAGGAAAAACATGAAAAGATGATGATGGGGGATAGTGTTGGGGACTTGAAGAGAAAGGAAAGGTTTGAAATATAGTAGTCCTCCTTTATCTGTAGTTTCACTTCCTATAGTTTCAGTTGCCTGTGTTCAACCATGATGCACAAATATTAAATGGAAAATTCCAGAAATAAACAATTTTTGATTTTTAAATGGTACACCATGTGAATAGTTGTCCTGCCCTAGTTTTGAGTCATCCCTTTGACCAGCATCTCCATGTAGTATAGGCTACTTCCTGATAGTCACATTGCAGCCTCCTTGGTTATCAGGTTGACTGTTGTGGTATCACATCACGTGTGTTTTGCACTAAAGGTCCCAAAATGCAAGAGTAGTGAAGCTGTAAACTTCATTATACTATATAGTTTCAATTGTTCTACTAGTAATCGTATTTGTCTATTAATTTAATTTGTAAATTAAAACTTATGATATATGATATATATGAAACCATATATATTTATATGAATTAGTACTGTTCACAGTTTCTGACATCTTTTTTAATCTTAAAAATCATATTTCTAAAAAGATAAAAAATGTTCACAATATTAAAAAAAATAGTCCATTCTGGTTTATCCTTTGTCCTGGCTACATCACAGCAGGCTCTCTGAAGCCAGTGTGTTCAGGGGCTGCCAGTGACACATCCAGCTGTGTCATGGAGTCTTCCAGTGTGTCATCACCAACTTCCTCATATGTCTGCATGGTGCGCGGGTGTAGCCATACTGGGGGTAACTGTAGCTGTAGCTGCCCATGTTCCGATCATAGCCCCACTGGGCATAATAGTTCTGGAACTGCTGATAATACTGTTGTACCTGTAGCTGTACATCTGGCTATATTCCACTGGCTTTAAATGGCTCACTTTAGGGACAGCTATACTCAGCTGCACAGTTTTAGACCCCAGTCCTACTGTTTCCTGGTACTCTGTCAGGACTTGCCTCTGTTCAAGTCATTTGTGAATTTCACAAATCTGTAGCCCTTAGACACACCCATCTGGTCTAAAATTACCTTGCCTCCTCTACAAGAGAGGTAGACTTTGATGAAGAATTCGTACAGCATGCCATCATCCACGTCTGGGGTCAAGTCCCCCACAAAAAGTGAATACTCAGGACTGTTATCTGGTTGTTTCCCATAAGTGGCATAGCTCAATTTCTAACATTTAAAACCTTTTTCCTTGGCCAAAACATCTCCCCCTCTCTAAGCCTCAACTTTTTTCCTGTATAAAATAAAGGGGTTGCATGGATGACAGCTAAGTGCACTGCCAGCTCCGTGGTTCTATACGCCCAGGTGTGCCAGCTAGTACAGTTGTAAGCTAAGTAAAGGCGTGGCTCCTGGAAGGGGCTTTCCATTAATTTTATGCAAACATTTTTCTGCTATAGCCAAATCTGCAAACTCCGCTGGGGTCCCAGTGAGATGGCTGCAGATTATTTTGACATTCATCACGTCTCCTCCATGGTGGCGAAGGCTCTGGAGCTGAAGTTCTCATCCATGTGGAGCTCCATGGCTCCCATCCATAGGCTGGAGGCCATGGACACACTAGAGGAGCTACTTTGCGGGCCTCACAGGCCCTCGCGGCGCTGCTCGGCGTTCCAGACATCTACCGAGAGTCTTAGAATGTATCCTCCTCCGATGAGAGGGGATTATTGGAGATATCTATGAGAAATGAGAGAGAATGTGTACATATCACTGCCAGATCACAATGTATGTCCCCTTGAGATAGTGACTGGCAATTAACAGTGGAGCTAATCAGCACAGTTGGTACTTTCCTCAGACAGGATAAGCATTATCGCGAAATGTGAGGGGATACGGCAAGAGTTCAAACTTAAGCAGGGTGTGTTTCCCCAATGAATAAGATGAAGAAAGAAGATAAGGAAAGTGATGTCCTTGAAGGTTGAGAATGTACATAATCAGAGCTTGTATTGATTATGAATTTTAAGTGAATTGAAGAGAAAAACAGTGACATGAGGGTGATAAATGACAGTGAAAATTTGGATGCAATCTAAAGATTGTTGGACAGAAGTCACTGTGGACTTACTCCCCATGTAGGACCTCTGTCCTTAATGAGTTGTATTATGAGAATCAACTGCAAAACTTGTTTTCAAGCAGTACTTCATACATTGTGTGTGGGGGTGGTGGTGGTGCAAACTGTTGAAGTCTTTACTTAGCATAGAGTTGATCTTCTGTATATAAAGTTAATTAAAAATGAATCTTAATGAAGAATGCGATGGGAGAGGGAGTAAGTGGTGGGATGAGAGTGGGGTGAGAGGGTGGGTATGGGGGGAAAATCACTATATTCCTAAAGTTGTACCTATGAAAATTTTATTCATTAAATAAAAACTTTAAAAAGAAAAGATAATTGGACTTCAGGTACTAGGTTGAGCTGCACTGTACAAATGGCAGTTGGGGAATTGCATACTTTAAAATGAGGTTATGGAGGAAGAACGCATACTGGTAATCCTAAGGTCTAGAATAGCACCTTGAAAATAGCTGGCAGCTGGGGCAGCGCTGTGGTGTAGCGGGTAAAGCCACCACCTGCAGTGCCAGCATCTCATATGGGCGCCGGTTCGAGTTCCGGCTGCTCCACTTTCCATCCAGCTCTCTGCTGTGACCTGGGAAAGCAGTAGCAGATGGCTCAAGTCCTAGGACCCCTGTACTTGTGTGGGAGACCCAGAAGAAGATCTTGGCTCCTAGCATCTGATTGGCACAGCTCTGGCGATTGCAGCCATCTGAAAAGCAAAACAGCAGATGGGGGATCTCTCTCTCTCTCTCTCTCTCTCTCTCTCTCTCTTTCTCTCTCTCTGCCTCTGCCTCTCTGTGACTGTGCCTTTCAAATAAAATAGGTAAATCTTAAAAAAAAAAGAAAGAAAATAGCTGGCAGCCATAAGGTGGGATAAAGGATATTAAACAGGCATTAGAATGATGGGGATAGTTTAAAGATCATCTATGTAGAACTGTAGATGATAAAATAACCACTATTCATAATAAGAATAGTGTTAGAGTACCTACCAGTGAGACTGCAATTAAATCGTCAAGAAGTGAGGAGGAGTGCCCAGGCATATGTAGATGACTGCAGCAAGGAGGATGAGTGGGTGGCATATTCTAAAAATATGTGATTAAAAACTGAGTATTTTAGGAAAGTGAGAAGAAAAATAATCTGGAAACAGTAAAAAGAATCATGAAGGACCCCTACAGCATCTTTGAGCCTAATAATAGCATTGCTGGGTGAAAAATGTAACTAAGGTAGATAGTGTCCTGTAGAGAAATAAAAGATTCCATAATGTAAGAAGGTGAAGTAACCAAAAAGCTGACCATATTTAAGCCAATGACAAAATTAAAACCTACAGTACTGACTTAACTACCTCACCATTCTGTGCCCCATGTCCCTGTAAGTATACACAAATATATACCAGTGGATAGTTCAATCAAATATTCAAAAAACAAGTCAACCCCATATAAACTAATCCAGAGTTTGTACATGTTTTACTCATGTGACATAAGGATAAAGATATTTTGGACATTATTAGACACTAACATTAGGAGACAGATAACCTTGCAGGGAGAGAGATGAAGAGCCATGTGATCAGGCCTGTACCCATAGCACACTTCAAGTGTGTTGTTGATATTTTATTTATTTGCCAAGTTTCTGTGTATATGGTTGTATATTTTACTATATTTTAGTTTTATACATATAAATATTTTGTAATTGTTTATTTTATTGCTTTTAAAAATTATTTATCAGAGAAACAGAGACACAGGGAGACAGAAAAAGACAGAGCTTCTACCTACTAATTCACTTCTCAAATGCCTACAACAACTGGAATCAGGCCAGGCTGAAGCCAGGAGCCAGAAACTCCATCCAGGTATCTCATGTGGGTGACAATGACCCATCTCTTTTGAGTCATTACCTGCTGCCTCCCAGGGTCTGCAGTAGCAGGAAGCAAGAAGCAGGAGCTAGAGGCAAGTGGCAAACTCAGGCTCTCTGATGTGAGCTGTAGGCATCTTAACCACTAGGCTAAATGTCCATCCCAATAATTTTTTTAAAGCAAGAAATCGTTGCTAAGGAAATTGATACGTAGCTTGTAGCATACTGTTTTGAGGACATTGCCTTTGAAACAAAGACAAGACAGCAGCAATTAAAAGAGGTTACATAGTTTAGGAAGATTTGTTTTGTGTTTTTGTTTAATAGAATGCTCTTAACTTCAATAAAATAAAAATTATATATAGAGAAGAGTGTGAAAATACATGAAGTGAAATAGCACAAGATCCTGGAAGGTATGGAATAATAGTGAACAATAAGAATTATTTTTGGAACAGAGGAATGGAAGATTCATACTCTGAAATTAGCAAAACTTTCAGGCACTTGGAAACGGAAACAAACCTAAAGAAATTCATGCCTAATATAAACACATGACCTATAAAACATGTGCATCAGAAAGCATCATTTTAACCAGTGTTCAAATGGCTGAAATGTTTAAATAGGAAAGTCACTACTTCCTAAGCATCCCAATCTAGTTTAGAATGACTTTGTCTTTCATTTCTATGTTTTCTTTGTAAGTTAACAGATAAAAAAAAATTTAGGTATATATGTACATGAGATATCTATATAATGTGGAATGGATATATTGAGCTAATTCACATATGAGTCTTTATATATTTTTGTGGAACAAAAAGCTAAAATATACTCTCAGTAATTTTCAAGAACATGGTACATTATCATTAACTGTAGTCACCATGTTGTACACTAGATCCCATGAATTCTTTCATCAACTGAAATTTTGTATCCTTTGACCAATATCTCCATAACCTTCCCATCAAGCCCCTGGTAACACTAATACTACTTTCTGTTTCTATGAGTTCAGATTTTTTTTTTTCAGATTTCCTATATAAGTGAGATCCTAGAGTATTTATTTGTTTTTGTTTGCCTGGATAAATTCATTTCACACAACATTTTATTGTTTGAGGTAAAGTCTGCTACTCACATCCATCTTCTTCCCCAATATGAAGGGTATCTTTCTTTAGATTGCGTTACTTGGTATTGACAGAGGGATGTCATGGAAAATGTGAAACTGTCCTTCCTATCCTATTCAATGCATCTTTTTTAAATTGGCATGCTTCACCCAGGTGCCACCCTCTCATCAGGTTTCCTCAACTCTAGTGAAGGCATTTTCGGGTATGGATAGTCATTCAGATTGATGCTTCTGTTGGGGAACAAGTGCTACAGACTCCTATTCCATCAGCTTGCTAACATCTGTCTTTAGATTAGTCTTGTGCATACTTCTGTTTTCTGAGTTTATTTGTTTAACGTTGCTAGTTATAGTTTTATATCTGTTCTTTGGGGTATCATATAACAAAGACCACCACTTTCTGCAAACGAAGTATAGTATTTGTTGTGTCTCAAACTACTTTTTCTCCATATCCCATAATTCTTTGTTTTTGTAGTGAACAAAAGATAAGCATTTCCACTCATTAATTTTCTTTAAAGATTTATTTTATTTATTTGAAAGACAGTGTTACAGAGAGAGGTAGAGACAGAGAGAGAGGTCTTCCATCTGCTGGTTCACTCCCCAGATGGCTGCAATGGCTGGAGCTGAGCTGATCTGAAGCCAGGAGCCAGGAGCTTCCTCCAGGTCTCCCATGTGGGTGCAGGGGCCCAAGGACTTGGGTCATCTTCTACTGCTTTCCCTGTCATAGCAGAGAGCTGGATTGGAAGAGGAACAGCTGGAACTAGAAGTGGCACCCATATGGGATGCTGGCACTTCAGGCCAGGGCTTTAACCCACTGCACCATAGCACCAGCCCCCGCTCTCATTAATTTTATTCAGCTATGGCTTAAAAGGTTCCTTGGTCATTTCTATATCCCTGGAAAGTAGGGATATAGGCTTTCTTTTTCTCTCTTTTTTTTTTGACAGCCAGAGTGGACAGTGAGAGAGAGAGACAGAGAGAAAGGTCTTCCTTTTTGCCGTTGGTTCACCCTCCAATGGCCACCGCGGCCAGCGCGCAGCAGCCAGCGCACCACGCTGATCCGATGGCAGGAGCCAAGTACTTATCCTGGTATCCCATGGAGTGCAGGGCCCAAGTACTTGGGCCATCCTCCACTGCACTCCCTGGCCACAGCAGAGAGCTGGCCTGGAAGGGGGGCAAACGGGACAGAATCTGGCACCCCGACCAGGACTAGAACCCGGTGTGCCGACGCCGTTTGGTGGAGGATTAGCCTAGTGAGCTGCAGCGCTGGCGGGATATAGGCTTTCAATTAAGAGAATTGACACCTTTTTACTTAAATTAATGATATTTAAGCTGTCTCTAGGCTATTACAAGCAATAAAAATCACTTCAAACAAAAATAGATATTTTTAAGAATATTTAGCATATTCTAATACAAAGAATTGTGTTATATATACTGATTGTCATCACATTTCTGAATATTTTATTCTTGAAAAAAGTTAGAACAGACCACATTTGCAGTCTATGGCTTAAATTCATGTTACTATTCTTTACATTTTGTGGAGAGGATGATATCCTGAGATTTCTAAGATCACCATTTTACTGGTCATATTCTTTTTGTTTATTTTTATTCAGTATTTATTGAGTGTCTACTTTGTGCCAGGTATACCACTTTAGATTCCAGGGATACTAATGTTAAATAAGATGGTCCCTAGTAAATTAGGTAATAAAAATGGTAAATAAGATGGTCCCTGGGGCCGGCACTATGGCACAGCAGTTAACATCCTGGCCTGAAGCCTGAAGCACCCACATCCCATACGGGTGCCAGTTCTAGTCCCGGCTTCTCCACTTCCTGTCCTGCTCTCTGCTATGGCCTGGGAAAGCAGTAGAAGATGGCCCAAGGCCTTGGGCCCCTGCACCCACGTGGGAGACCAGGAAGAAGCACCTGGCTTCTGACTTCAGATCGGTGCAGCTCCAGCTGTTGCAGCCAACTGGGGAGTGAACCAGCAGATGGAAGACCTCTCTCTCTCTCTCTCTCTGCCTCTCCTCTCTCTGTTAAAAAAAAAAAAAAAGATGGTGCTTGACCTCAGAGTATACATTTCCACAGTTAAAGTGCATCTCAGGTATTCGGATAGCAATTCTGTCACCTTCAATGCCCCCTCCCCCAGCATAATCACATGACACAGTACAACTACCAGAGATATAAAACATTAGAGCTCAAGAAAATCTTTGGTATCATTTATCCGGGTCTTATTTTACAGAAAAGAACGTGAAGGGTGGGCCTCGGAACCTAGGGTTTATGTTCTAGTATCAAGTTTGCTGCTTCTCTCATTATCAGGCTTCTCACAAAACAATAATCAGATTTCGTTTGTTAAATATCAACATTCAAATCCTGGTAGCATAGACATGCAGCTGTTTTGCACTGGACAAAAGCCTTATAATTTAAGCCCTATTAAGTAAATGTACACACTATTCCACCCAATGCTTTGTGACAAACCATAGGGATCAGGATCAGCCAAATCCTGACCTCTGGGTCAACTGCATGCCCTCACAATTAGAGAGAGCAAGGGCCGTGTGCCTGCTGGAGACCATCTGCCTGCCATGTCCTTACTGCACGTGCTTGTGTTTTCCAGTGATCCTGAATTGCTAGAGAGTGGCTCCTTTGGGTCACGCCTAGCTCCTCAGGGTATAAGTGAACTTAGCATGGCCTACCCTGTACCACTGATCAGAAGGGAACTGAAATATAAATCGCAGGGGTACTACTTTTCTAGCTTGACAAATACATACCCTATCATGTCAACTGAGAACATATCCTGAAATGCCCTGGGTACTGATGACATAATGTGAAAAAGATAGCCTCAGCCATCAAGAATAATATTAGTTGCATTGGAAATTCTAGTGCCCAGAGGAAGCAGCTTTCCAAAAAAAAAAAAAAAATCAGAAACAGGTGCTGGGGATTGGGCAAGGAGACTTTTCTTAGAGTCCCACAGCTGAAAAGGGAGAGCAGCTTTCATTTGAGCTGCGAATGACCCCATCTGCAAGGACAGTGAGAGCCAGGAAATGAACCACTAGTGTCCCTGAGACTTGAAGGGCACAATGCTATTACAGTCTTTTGACCAGCATCTAATTTTTGAAGTGCTGGTTGTCCCACTTATTTAAATAAAAGAAAAAACCTTCCCCAACTTACTCTTGTCACACTGTAGCTAATCTTGGTGTGGTCTTGGTAGTTTGAAAAGTTCTTTGACACATAAATTGTTTTCTAACCTTACAGCCTAGCAGAGAGCCTAATTTAAAAAAATATGTATTTGAAAGATAAAATTACAGCAAGCAAGGGAGAAACCAAGAAAGAGAGAGCGAGTGCCTCCTTCCACTAGTTCACCCCCAAATGGCCCCCCCCAGTGGCCCTGGCTGGGCCAGGTTGAAGCCAGGAGCATTATCCAGGTCTCCCACGTGTGTGGCAGGTTCCTGCTGCTTTCCCAGGCACTCAGTAGGGAGGTGGATCAAAAGCAGAGTAGCCAGGACTTGAAACCAGAACTCATATGGGATACTAGCATTGGAAGCAGTGGCTTAACCTGCTGTACCACAATGCCAACCCCAGAAACTCTCATTTTTAAAACCAAGAATGTTTAATTTCCCCCTGTAGCATCAGTAAGATTTTGACTTTTAACCAAATTTGCATGTCTGATTACAAGTAAAGGGAATGAAAGTAAAGGTAACTTTTAAAGTGCTTCTTTATATATATATATATATATATATATTCCTTTAATTCTTCTTGAATGTGTGAATTCCATTGAATATTAGCTATTTATGATTGTTTTTTCTATTTTATTAAGTACTTCTACTAATATGGACAAGTAATCTAGACATTGTTTTGAACCTACTGTGACTAGCATAACTTTATTTAAGAGGTAGATTGTTTTGTCAATGTTGGCGTTTTTAGGACTATATACTACAATTTATGACAGAAGTTTCTGACCCAAAAGTCTTAATTAAAGGTGTATTCCAACCTCATTACCTGATGTCTTTGAACAAGCCAACCTATAAAAATCCTGCATCTACATTCATACAATGAAGACAATGCAACCCATCCCACCCACCTCCCAGCATTGTGAAAATGCACAAGGTCATTTGGGTGAAATTTTCTGACAACTATAAAGTACTATGACAATTACAGATAAGTCCACCAACAAAATAGTATTCATGCCTATAACCAAAAGCTTCTAAACAAAACAGCTTCAAGGTGTCAGGTAATAAAATGAGGACTATAATACATACTGTGTCCCAAGCCTACTCTATTACCTTTGGGTTGACTTAAATCATTTTAAGGGGAAAAATCTGATCTGAGTTTATTTGTAAGTCCTTATACAAACAAGCTACAGCCACTAATTCAAAACTACATGAGTGTATTCAATAGGACTGCATCTGAAGAATTCCATACAAATAGAATACATATCTCTGTTTTTTTAGATGTATTTATTTATTTGAAAGGTACAGTTAGAGAGAGAGAGAGAGAGAAAGAGAGAGAGAATCTTCCATCTGCTTATTCACTCCCCGAACGGCAGTAATAGCCAGGATGAGCCAGGCTGAAGCCAGGAGCCAGGAGCTTCTTCCAGGTCTCCCTTGTCACTGCAGGGGCTCAAGCACTAGTTTTCAAATGTTTTCATTGTTTTCCCAGACACATTAGCAAGGAGCTGGATTGTAATTGGAGCAGCCAGGACTCAGACTGGTGCCAATATGTGATGGCAGTGTGGCAGGCTGAAGCTTTAACCCACTGAGCCACAATGTTGACCCCTAGAATATATACCTTAATACATGAAGGCAAGAAAAGGATATTTTACAATATACAGAACTTTAGGTGATTCAGTTGTGTTATTCTTCCAATCAAATACTTATTTTTATGTTTGTTACACACATTGAAGTCAGTTCAGGGTGGGCCAACAATCATATAGTTAAAACATTTAATACTGTGATGCACACTTAACTATTTCCAGAGATAGGTAAAGTCACCTTTGTTTTAGAGGACCTATCTTGAATGAATTTGTGTCTACTGTTTAATGTTTCAGCTAAGCATTCTGTGGCCTCATCAATGCCAGTGCCTTTGGTTGCTGACATTTTGAATATTTTCCACTTTTGATCTTTAAGGCAAGTAACCCGAGTGAATTCACCACCTCCAAGGGAGTCACAGCCTGTTCCATGTCCTGCTTATTTGCAAACATCACTAAAATGGCTTTTCTCAGCTCATCTTCATCCAACATAGCAACTAACTCTGATTTGGAAATTTCTCAGTAACAACAGTCTACTACATAGATGACTGCATCTATGGTTGACTAGTAACATATTAAGTATGGCCTGATACTTGTCAGTCTTCCTAAATCCCAGACTTGGAATTTAAGGTTTTAGTATGTCACTGTCTCTACATTAAATCTGATTATATGAATAGTGGTAATGACTTCTCCAACTCATAATCTGTACAAAATTGTGTTTTTTTTTTTTTTCTGCTTCATGTAGGCCCCAAATGAAAACCTTCATTTCCCAAGTTCAAAGAGACTGGAAAAATACTTGAGAAAAAGCAGCCATGATGAACTGCTTGTCTGCCTCACTGATCATTAGAGACAAGCCCTGGCTTCAGCAGCTACTCCTATACTATCCTCAGCGCTGCCATCTCTGCTCAACTTGTCCTTGGCTTGCTGTACCAAAGTGTTTTGCAAGCAAGCATGATGTACCAGGAACTTCCTCATGGGACTCCTGTTGATCACATTCTTTGCAAATTAATTCTCAACCTGAAGGGGGAAAGAAACAATTTTGGCTTCTATGGAATTCAAATAAATTTTATAGGAGCAATAAAATAGTGGATCAGCAAAAAAGAAACAAACAAAAAAAACCCGACGAAACTCAAAGATCACTGTGCCCACTCAATTGGCTGTGTCTATTGCTTCATTTCCATTTGCATTGTTACTCACTGCACTATTTCAGATCAGTAGTACTTGAAACCATCTCCAAAATGACTTTCCTGTCTTAAGAACCTCCTCATTCTTCATTAATCTCTGTGTCTTACAGAACCAGAGTCACTTTCTTTAAAAATAGGTAGAAGAGGGATAAAATATTGGTATACTAGTTCTGACACTGCTTGGATGCCAGCAATCCATATCACAGCACGTGGATTCAAGTCCCAGCTCTACTCTCAATTCCAGTTTCCTTCTATTATGCACCCTGGAAGCTAACAGATAATGGCTCAAGTAAAAATCTTAATTGTTATGCTAGACAAGTCATTAATCTTGAACCCTAAAAACCCATGATCATTGTTGGCATCCAGATAAAGCCTGTAATTATTATTACTTAATATATTAGAAGTTCAGTCATCATTTTTCTTAAAAATTGTAAATTATATTTTGTAACAGAAAGTATATTACTAAGTCAATTCCATAGTCATAAAAACAGAAAGACAAATGCTATATATTTTGACTATGGCAGTTCTGTTATAATTAGAGATTTGCAAAGCAGGTAAGTATCTTTGGAAACTCATGGACTCATGGAGTGGAACAAAGTCTGTACCTACTATCAGAAGTGTCCTAACTACCTGGAGTGTTTACACGACTGTGAGTTTTTTCTTTTGAATTTTCTATACTGCAATAGAATGGATTTTTGATAACTAGGACACATACAAGGTAAGACATGACGGACTTTGACATTGGGTCTGAATGCCTGGTGTTTCTTCTATACTACTAGCACACTAAGTCACTGAGTAATGTAAGAGTTCCTTTTCTAAGTATTGGATGTTACATCTTATATATTGGCAAATAGAACCTTTCTAATTCTCTGCCAGTTTTACAAAGGAGTCAATAATAGTACTTCCTTACATTGTCACCAAAATTAAATGGACAGGGCCTATTACATATAAGTGCATATTATATTACCTGAGAAGGGGATGAAAATTGAGCTTAGGAGTAAATCTTTCTGAATATTCCTTGTCATAATTTCTCCCTCAGTGAGAATGCTTTTTTTTTCACAATCTCTCTTATACTTCTTTTGCCTTAATAATCCTGTTTCATTACATATCACTTTAAATGTAACTTCCACAGATAGAAAATACAACATAAAAATTAGAACCCAACAATTATTCTCTATCCCAAAACCAAAACGTTTTCTTCACTGAACTCACCATAATGTATAATCACATGGTTATTCAATATTTCATGTCACTTGATTACAACTTTAGCTTTATATAGGCAATGATCAGTGGGTTTTCTGAATTTCCATATAGTCAGTCCCTAGAGCAGCACTAGGCTTAGTGTTTGAAAGTAACTGATTTAATGTATGTTATTTATTTATTTATTGTCATGAATTAGAAATTTCTACATGTTTAATATCAGTTCTTTCCAAGTCTTTCTTAGTCTATAGCTTTATCATAACCCCATCAATAATATCAGGAGGATTTGGGGGAGAAAATGAAGGACTGATTCTAAAATGTATAAAGAAATGCCAAATTTCTAGAAGAGTCAAAATATTTTAAAGCAAATATTTAACACTTACAATTACCATATCCATGAATAATATAAATATAGTAATTAAGACAGTGAAATAGTTAAAAATATATCAATGAAAAGGTAAAGAAAAAATTGACCACCTATTTTATCCCTGAACTTTCAACAAATGTATCTTATAATTCTCAAGGCACCCAAGACGGACTTCAGGTTTAATAATTTGTAAGCTGGGCTTCTAAAACTCAGAAAAGCTGTTTTACTCAGGGCTGAGTTTTGCTATAATGAGAAGATACAGATTAAAACCAACAACGGACAATGCCCATATCATAGAGTCCAAGAGAGTTTAGGATCTCCAATTGTCTTCTTCCAATAGGGTCATGCAGACAATGCTTACTCCTCTTAGAAGAAAACAGTTCCACACAAGAAAGCTCACCCAAGCCTCGTATTCTCGGCACTTTTCTGGAGCCAGTCACATATACTTCACTAACCACCTGTATGACCAACTTTATCTTCCAAATTCTTCCAAAGACCCAGATGATACACATGACCCAAGTTGACTGGCATAGATCACATAATTAGTTTAGACTATATAGCATGGCCCAAGGTCCCCAAATAAACAAGGACATCATCATCATCAGGTAGGATATAATGTATATTATTTACTCATCTGCTTATTCTTTTCTTTAAATAACTGTATATGGTGTATATTATGTCCCAAACTGCTTAAAATAATAGCTTCTTTCATTATTTCTTTTTTACAAATGATATATCATAATAGTAATACGTTATTATGTTTCACGAATAATGTATAGTTGATACAAATATTAAAACAACCTTATGAATTAATAGTAAATTTTACTTATATTTCACTGAAGAAACTGAGGCTTTGTAAGATTTAATACCTAGCCCAAAGTTTAACAGTAAATGAATGCTGAAATCATTATTCAAATAAAGACTTCCTTTTTAATACCTTTTTAAAAATTTTTATTTATTTATTTACTTAGCTACTTATATAAAGGGAACATTTTCATGTATTTCATACATATAACTTTTAAAAACATATGATACTTCCCTCCCTCCCTCTTCCTTGCTTTCTTGTTTTTCTTTTAATTTTTGAGATGACATATTTTCCATTTACTTTATAATGAAAAGCTTAATACTCCAGTAAATAAAGAATCCAACAAGCAGGAAGCAGAAAAACCACTGTTTCTCAGGAATATAGACAAGGTCTATAAACAATAAGCAGATCTCAAGATGTCAGTTTCACTCAGGGACTGTATAGCTCTTCCTGTCTGAAGCAGCTTGATCACTGAGCAAGGAAAAAAAAATAAGATGAGGCCAAAGATCATGCCAGCTAACCACATGAGGCTAGTTTTCAGTCCAAGGCATAGGGAAAAAAGACATAAGTGGAATGTGACAGTCTCACTGAGTTTAGAAAGCAGAGCCAGGAGTCCAGGGATGCCAAGGGCATTGGAGTTCATATGGTAGAATAATAGAAAGGGGGAGGGGGCTTCACAGAAAACACTTTACAGTCCCTGGACTGTCTTCTGAAGTTGTCAGTTTAATATTGATCACCATGTGCATGTGAGGAAAGTACATTATGTTGCTGAAGAGGGAACAACTCCGGATTGACACAGGACTGAAAAGGATTCGTGTTCCCACTCAGCAGAGAAGAGAATTTCACAGTTCACAAGGCACTGGGAAAAGCAGTCAGAATATGCTCCTAGTGTAGGGAAAAATTTAGCCCTGGATAAAAGGCTATTCTGATCTTGTGTAACAAATCTCAGAAGTTTGCCTAGGAAGAATCAAATGTTTCAAAATAGCTTATCTGTTCCAGGGAGGAATATCAAATTATAAATGCAACATGCACACACACACAGAGACACATGTTGTGGTAGAATTCACATTATTTTATTTACCACCTAACCAGAAACTGCAAACTATGGCAAGGAAAAAGTAAACAATTAAAACGAATGCAGATGATTAGCTTGCTGGGGGATTCATCATGCATTTTACTTGTTGTAAAATCCATATGGAAATTGAAAGGACCCAGAATAAACAAAATAACTTTTTCAAAGTAAAACGATGTTGGAATATTTAAGCCACCTGTTTTCCAGGCTTATTACACAGTGTGGTATTTGTGTAACAACAGACACATAGATCAATGAAACAGAAGAGAAAGCCCAGGAAAATTCTACACACGTGGTTAACTGATTTTCTACAAATCTTCCAAGGCATTGCAGTGAGTTTGCTCTTTGAAGTAAATTCTGTCATTGTAATTAGTTCTCGACATGCAAAAATAAAAATGAATCACAGCCACAAATTTAAAAGTAAATGTCTCAAAATTATTCACAGATACAAGTGTAAAACCAAGATTTTAAACTTTAGGAGAAATTCTATATGATCTTGATTTGGAGGAAATATTATTTCAGCACCAAAAGCACACCATGAAAGAAATCCATAAGAAATTAAACTAAAAAAAAGTTGGCTTCACTGAGGCTGTCATTGTGGCATAGTGGCTTGGGCTCCCATCTGTAATGCCAGAATCCCATATGTGTGCTGGATTATATCCCAGCTGCTCCACTTCTCATCCATTTCATTGCAGCAAAAAGCAGCAAAAGATATCCCAAGTGCTTAGTCCTGCCATCCATGTGGAAGACCCAGAAGAAGCCTCTGGCCCCTGGCTTCGGCTTGGCCATCTGCGGAGTGAACCAGTGGATAGAAGATTTGTGTGTGTGTGTGTGTGTGTGTGTATGTGTGTCCCTCTCTCTGTAACTCTACCTTTCAAATAAGTAAATCTTTTTTTTTTTTAAATGGCTCAATTAAATTTATTTCTCCTCATCCAAAAACAATACTATGGAAAGAAAAAAGGAACTATGCATAGGTGTAAAATTTCTCCAAAGGCAAGCACGTGAAAACTTCTCAACATCGTTTTTCACTATGGAACTGCAAATCCAAACCACAATGAGATACCATTTACACATACCTGTGTAAATGACTAAGATGGAAAGGACTGGCACAGCAATATTTCAGTAAAGATTATTTATTTATTTATTTATTTGAAAGTCAAAGTTACACAGAGAGAGAAAAAGTCAGAAAGAAGAGGGAGGTCTTCCATCCACTGGTTCATTTCCCAAATGGCCGTAAAAACCCAGAATAGGCCAAGCCAAAGCCAGGACTCAGGTGCTTCCTCTGAATCTCCCACATGAGTGCATTTGTGCCATCTTTCGCTGCTTTCCCAGGCACATGAGCAGGGAGCTAGATTGGAACTGGAGCACCTGGGTCTCAAACCAGTGCCCATATAGGATGTCGGCATCACAGGCTGTAGCTTTACCAGCTACACCAAAACATAGAACATAGACCTTGTAGCAAATGTTTCTAAGGATGTAGAGCTACTGGAACTCTTATATGTTGCTGAATAATGTGCAACACAGTATCATTACTTTATAAAATAATTTGTTAAAGAATGAAATGTACCCATAAGATTTTACCCAGTGATTCTACTCCATTATTTATTCGACAGAAATAAAAACATACATCTACAAATGACTTCTCCATAAATATTCATAGAAGCTTTCCTTTAAAATTCAAAGTGTGAAACAACTCAAATTATGACTAACAAATTAAAAAATTCTACAAAGACAAATGAACCATTCACACAATTGAAGAATATCAAAATAATTTTTAAGTGAAAAAAATTGATAAAAAGCAGTATATACTGCATGGCTGCAGTCCTATAAAGTGTTAGAAAATGCATGATAACCTGTAGTATCATAAAACAGATTGATATTTGAGTATATTATATTAGATTAGGCCAGGCATGAAGGAAGGATTACAATGGAGTGCAAAAAATACTTTTGAGGACAGTGAATGGGTCTACTATTTTTGCGATGGTGATAGTCTCCTCGATTTACAGATTTTTCAAAACTTATCACATTGTATATCCTGTATGCATTTTATTTATTAAACCCCAATGAAGTTTTTTTTTTTTTTTGAAAGGCAGAGTTAGACGGTGAGAGAGAAAGGTCTTCCTTTCCGTTGGTTCACCCCCCAAATGGCTGCTATGGCCGGCGCACTGCGCCCATCCAAAGCCAGGAGCCAGGTGCTTCCTCCTGGTCTCCCATGCGGATGCAGGGCCCAAGCACTTGGGCCATCCTCCACTGCCTTCCAGGACCACAGCAGAGAGCTGGACTGTAAAAGGATCAACTGGGACAGAATCCAGTGCCCCGACCAGGACTAGAACCCAGGGTGCAAGTGCCACAGGCAGAGGATTAGCCAAGTGAGCCATGGCGCTGACCCCCAAAGATGTTGTAAAACTGAAAAAGGAAAAGAGTTAAATACAAGTATGTGGTTATCATGTACCATTTACCACTGCAACATATATACAGACAGTGACTGTGTTCTAACACTCTAGCAGTATATCATACTAGAATTAAAAAATATGCAGTAACTCCTTTTCAAATTGAATTAAGACAACTAAAAACCTTTTTGTGAATGAAAATAATGATAAAGTAATAAAGTAGTTAATATTCAGAAGTTTTGATGAGTTCTCTTGCTGACATTTTAGTCCTCAAGATTACCTTGTGAGGGTTATGAGAACACAAATATATGGTTCATTCCTCTTTGCAAATGGCAAGAGGGTCTTCCATGACTTCGCAGGAGGTCACCAAGTTGGGGGAAACTAGGGACTTTCCAATCACTAGAAACTTTCTTATTGCTAAGACTTTTCCTGAAACTAGGTGTGCCAGTGACCTCTACAATGGCCTTAGGTTAAACCTATTAATCGGGAAGAATTTTTTTGTAGGAGAGTGTTCACAACCACATAGTGAATGGTGCATAAAGGCTGTTTAAGTGATGCAAACAGCCAATTCAAGGAAACTATTAGGAACATATCACAGAGTACAGACACTTAACAATAAATTTGTGGCCTTATTTTTAATATACAGGAAACAGTGTGTTCTTGTGCTCATTTTGTTTGTTGTTTTCCATTTCTTTGGCTTTGCATTCACCCTACGAATAATAGGCAGATATAGTCATTTTCCATTTTAAGCCAACTTTGGTATAAGTGCAAGTGCTACCCTAAGGTGAGAATGTGAGTCAGACTTGTCAATTATCTAATAAAAAGGTTATAAACAGCATAGATTAAGCCAGTTTAGCAAAAATGTAACTTTATGGTGACTGTGTTTCAAACTTCCCCAACATTTGCAATAATTTTGGAGATCCCAAAAGATACTAGCATAGTTCTTAGCTTTACAGTAACCCAATTCCAACATTGTTTTAAGGGTCTTCAAAACATTCATGGAAAATGCATATTATGAACAAATTGCATGGATTTCAATTTTTTGCACCAAAATAAACTTTTCTTTAATTTGAATTCCATTTTCCATGAACATTTGAGAACCTTCCAATAAGCATCTTGGAGAAGATAAACATGATGCTTTAATATTAATAATTATTATTTAAAAACAGAAAAACTGGAAATAACAAAATATCACTTAAGGTGTGAATTGCCAAACTAAGTGTGGTAAACTCAGCAATTGAAAGGAAGTATCTATTGATATGCACTTGAATTAATTTAAGTGGCATTGTGTTAAGTGAAAAACAATCTCAAAATGAGATGTAATATATTAATCCATTTATAAAATATTTTACATGACAAAGGTAAATAGAAAATATGTTAGTGATTCCCAGAGATGTTAGTGAGAAGTGAAGTAGCCAAGGTTACAAACAGATATTAAATGATAGAGATGAGTGCTTTTGTTTAGAAAGATTTATGTATTTGAAAGAGCTAGGGAGAGAAAGGAAGAAACATACATACATACACACACACACACACACAAACACACACACAGATCATCAATCTTCTGATTCACTCCCCTGATGGCTGCAATGTCTGGGGCTGGGCCAGGCCAAAGCCAGGAGCCAGGAGCTCCATCTGGGTCTCCCATATGGATGCAGGGGCCCAAGGACTTGGACCATCTTCCACTGCTTTCCCCGGACATAGCAGAGAGCTGGATCTGAAGTGGAGTAGCCAGGAATCGAACCGGCAACCATATGGGATGCCAGTGTCACAGGCGGCGGTTTTACCTGCCACAACACTGGCCCCACAGACATTATTTTTGAGCTAATGGTAATTAAGAAGTTAGCAAATGAGGATGAATTCTCAATCTTCTGCTTTTCTGACTAAAATAAGGATATACATTTTCCATTAATAAACACATTTTTATTAGCCCAGAAATGGGTACCAGAAGAATCTGCAAATACATCTTACTCTATTAATTACTTCTAATATTCTTGGCTTCTCTTAGTTTCCCTCTTTGGAAACTTAAAACTTTTTCTCTGTACTGTCATTTCTCTACAAATGTATTGTTCTTTGTAGTAGATGTTATATAAACAAGAGTTCTGAGTGACTGCCTTCAGTTACCCTTCACTAAGTTTTCTCCCCCATGATGTTCACTGCAAACATTAATAAACTTACTTATTTTTCTTCTTCTTCTTCTTCATCTGTCTGTTAAAAGAATTAGTCCTAACTACAAATCCACGAGAGCTTGGAAGAACGTACAATTCCTCCCTACCCTATCATGTATTAAAATTGCAAGGAACAAAAAAATAATATGCACACAAACACAAAACGTTTAGTATATGATTATGTGTGAAATTGGTGAAACCTGTATAAGGCTGGTGGATACTATCAGTAGATTCCTGACTGTGATATTGTACTACATTTATGCAAGATGTTAACACTGGTGAATCTAGGTGAAATCTAAATGGCATCACTCTGAGCAATTTCTTAAGGCTGCATATTATACTACAATTATCTCAAAATAAAAAGTTTTAGTAATGTGATTATGACATTCAGCAAAATATTTTTCTCCACAATGATATCATATAGGATACTGAACAGGCTCTTACTGAGGCATTGTAATGATCAATTTATATTTTTTGAATTCTGGGTTGTGAATTTGGAACTATGCTGAAAGTCACAAGAAGAAAAATTTTGGTTTAATGTGAAAAGAAACTTTTAAGTATGTAATTTAGAGAGGTAAGACCAGAAGTTTATGTTCCAATTTGTTGCAGTTGTTGTAAAGGAGAGTAAAACTCTGGGTTAGCACATAAAAACCATACTTGCAGTCTTGTTTAAATTTAAAAGCTTCTAAGAGAAAACAGAGATCTGAGAAAACATACTCATAACATTAAGTGTATTCCTCAAATATCATTAAAATAAGTGCCCTCTGTACTATTCATAATAGCCAAGAAATGAAAACAATCTAAAGGTCCATCCACTGATGAATAGATAAAGAATGCATGGCATATATAGCACAATTGAATACTACTCAGCCATTAAAATGATGAAATCTTGTCATTTGCAATCACATAAATGAAACAGAAGTTTTATGTAAAGTGAAATAAACCAAACACAAAAACAAAAGTATCACATATTCCCACTCATATGTGGAGTCTAAAAAATAGATCATCTCATAGAAGGTAAAAGTATATTGGAGGTTACCAGAAGCTAAGGAGAGAAGTGGAGAGGGAGAAATGGGGAAAAGTTGATTAACAGATACTAAGTGATAGCTAGAAAGCAGTAAGAAATTCTGAGGTTCTGTTGCACTCCAGTGTGACTGTAGATAAAGCTAATTTATAATATATTTTAATATTTAAAAAATAGAAGATAGTATTGTGGATGTTTTCACCAAAAATAAGTGTCAAATGTTTGATGAGATACATATATTTACCCTTATTGGACATTACATATGCATTGAAACATCACATAGTACCCCATAAATATTTATGATTTTTATGTCTATGTGATCCCTGTTGAACATGGGAGTGGGAATGGGAGAGGGAAGAGATGTATAATTTGGGACATGCTCAGGCTGACTTGCCCCAAGTGGTGGAGTTGGAAGCATACCAGGGGATTCCAATTCAATCCCATCAAGGTGGCATGTACCAATGCCATCTCACTGTTCCAGGTGATCAATTTCAGTTCACAGTTGGTCATGGTGGAGGGACTGGGAGTCAAAGGGAGCACATAGACAAGTCTAGTACCTGCTAACGCTAACTGATGGAGTAAATAAAGGGGAGAGTGATCCAACATGGGAAGTGAGATATTCAGCAGACTCATAGAATGGCAGATGTCCTAAAGAGCACTCTGGCCTCAGAATCAGCCCTAAAGGCATTCGGATCTGGCTGAAAAGCCCATGAGAGTATTTCAGGCATGGAAAGCCAAGACACTCTGGCAAAAGATCTCTGTGAGTGAGATCCCAGTGGAAAGAACAGGTCATCGAAGAAGGAGGTACCTTTCTCTGAAGGGAGGAAAAAACCTCCAGTTTGACTATGACCTTGTCTAAACAAGATAAGAGTCGGAGAACTCAGAGGGCTTCCATAGCCTTGGAAACTCATGACTGGAGCATAGGGAGATTACTGATGCCATAGACAGGAGTGTCAATTGGTAAAGTCAACAACAGGAGTCACTGTGCACCCACTCCTCATGTAGGATCTCTATCCTTAATGTGCTGTACATTGAGATTTAATGCTATAACGAGTACTCAAACAATATATTTCACTTTGTGTTTCTATGGGGGTGCAAACTGTTGAAATCCTTACTTAATGCATACTAAACTGATCTTCTGTAAAAAAAAAAAAGAAATTATCAACTCCCAACTTGACTCTCACTGGGGTTAAACATGACAATAGGCCTGCTCTGATTTCATCATCATTTAAAAAAAATCATCTATTATTTTTCACTTTATGTTTCTGTGTGGGAGCAAACTGTTGAAATCTTTACTTAATGTATGCTAAGCTGATCTTATTTATATTAAGATAATTGAAAATGAATCTTGATGTGAATGGAAGGGGAGAGGGAGTGGGAAAGGGGAGGGTTGTGGGTGGGAGGGACTGTATGGGGGGGAAGCCATTGTAATCCATAAGTCATACTTTGGAAATTTATATTCATTAAATAAAAGTTTAAAAAAAATTTTGAAAATCTTAAAATGTCTTCAAAGTTTTCCTGTGCAAATACTAAGCCTCACTGGCCAGTGTTGTGGCATAGCAAGTAAATCAACCACCTATGATGCTGACGTCCTATATAGGCACTGGTTCGAGTCATGGATGCTCCACTTCTGATCCAGCTCCCTGCTAATGCACTTGGGAAGGCAGCAGAAGATGGCCCAAGCTCTTGGGCCCCTGCACCCATGTGGGAGACCTGGATGAAGCTCCTGGTTCCTGGAATCAACCTGGCCCAACCCCAGCCATTGTGGCCATCAGGGGAGTGAACTAGAGGATGGAAGATCTCTCTCTCTTTCTCTCTCTCTCTCTCTCTTTCTGTGTGTGCTTGTTTGTATGTGTGTGTGTCTCTGTGTGTGGAGGGGTGTGTCTCCTCTATAATTATTTCAAATAAATAATTTTTTTAAAAAAGAACCCATCTCTCCCATTTACTGCTTATAACCAGAGGGTGGAATATTTCTCACTCTGTCTCTCTCTCTGTCTCTTCCTTTATAACTGTGCCTTGCAAATAAATACAAATAAAATCTTTAAAAAGAAATATTAAGCCTTAAAATTATATCTAAATTTAAATGATTTTACTGTGTATTTTGTGTATATTACATGATGTTATGTGATACACAGTTAGAAAAAGGGTTACTATAATGAAGCAAACTAACATCCATCATCTCACTCAGTTAACCATATTTGAATTTGTTTTTGTGGAAACAACAGCTGAAATTTACTCATTTAGCATGAATTCCACTTAAAGTACAATTTTGTTACTTTTAGTCCTCATATTGTACATTAGATTGCAGGATTTGTTTATCCTGTGTATCTATCTTATACTTTCTATCCCTGTCCCATGTTCCTGCTGTTTTGTTCTCTGTCTCTCTCTCCCCCACCTCTCTCTCTCTCTCTCTCTCTCTCTATATATATATATATACACACATATATATATAAACTTTTTAATAGATTCCACAAATAAGTGAGAGTATGCAACATTGGTATCTATGTCTTTCTGTCTCTCATTTATGTCATTTAGAATAATTTCCATCTGGATCAATCATGTTGTGGCAAATGGCAGAATCTCATTCCTATTTTAAGGCTAAATAATATGCCATTGTATATGTTTATCAGTTTATCCATTAGCTCATTGACATATAGGCTGTTTCCATATCTTGGTTATCATGAATAATGCTGCAATCTACATGGTAGCACAAATATCTTTAGGAAGCATCAGAGAATTTTAAATCAAAACCACAATGAGATATCAACTCAAAAGCATTAGGATGGCTCTTAACAAAAAGGCAAAATGTTGGCAAAGTGGTGGAGAAAAGGGAGATCTTAATAAATGCTTGTGGGAATATAGACTAGTATATGCGAAACGGTGTGGAAGTTTCTAAAGAAATTAAAAATACAACTACTCAACAATTTTTCTCCTGGGCATATTTCCAAAGAATATATATCATTTTATGATTTTTCCCAATTCTTTGTTCCTTCAACATACCCATCATGTAAGGGCTTTATTTGAGATGTATCTGACAAGAAAGCTGAATTCCATTTTCCTCTTCTGTGAAATCTGATGAAATCTCAACTGCAAGAAGAATAAAACCTAATGATAGTTGTGAGGCTACTTTTTACTGCCCACTGTTACGATGTCATTATCCAGACGGATCTACTGAAAAAAAAAAAAAAAACTCAGATTACTTCTTCCATGGGATCCTAAGCGGCGAAGTCCCAGAAAGTGGATGAAGGAAAAATGAGATAGTGACCCTCTTTAAGCAATCAGTGTGTCCAGAGCTGTAGCATTTATAATGGAAAAGAATATATTTTCTAACACATTTTACTCTGCTAGCGATTGCAATGAATCACAGTTGCAACTCATTTTGAACTGAAGAAAAGAGGGGAAAAATGATATATCTATTTCACTGGTATACTATATTTCCAAAATAGAGAAGTAAAATGTTATATCATCCTGGGTACCTATTATTTTACAAAACTATTACAGTACAGTGGAAGATACCTGGAGAGACAGCCTAGGACTGTTTGGGATTATTTGGTATTGAAATTGTTTCTCACTTCTTACTAAGCGATTGGTTCTAGGAAGTTAGATGCACTTAGAAAAGGAAAACAATGAAATTGTAAATAATTTTTTTAAAAATCTGCCTGTTCTTTCATAGAAAGAATCATATTTTGTCATTTATTCATTTAGGCTTGAAAAATCTCAAAGAATTTAATGTCAAGGGAGTTGTTCAAAAATGGTAAGAGTTGAGTCCGACAAGATGGCAGAATAGGAAGGGAGCACTGATAGTCTGGGAAGAGACAGTTTAATAAAAGTGGAGATACTGCAGGTTCAAGGAAGAGTTGGGGAAGAAACAGCAAAGGAAACTCTTCCAGAACTAGTGATTCACAGTGGACCTGTGTGGAGGGTGAGGGAGCCCACGACTCGGGACAAGAGTGGTGGAATCTATGCACCAGTGCTGGAACGCGAGGTGAGCTGAACCTCAGTAGCCGAGACACCAGCAGGAAAGCAGAAGGAGGAGCCTAGAGGGAACGAGGCTTGAAGCACCATAGGGGAAAGTTCACCAGGCTAACTATAGGAGAGAGGAATTAAAAAAAAGGGACTGGTATGGACACGAGTCTCTCTCTGCTCACCTCTCAAAGGCTAGCAAGACAAAGAGCAGGCGCCATTTTGGACATACATAAAAGCTGCACGAACTCAGGGCTGCAACTGCCCTCAGAGAATCAGAAAAACCTGACTCTGGGGGGTGAAATAACAGGAGGTTAGGACCTAGTGAATGTGTGGAGCTAATGAACTGCGACTGTGAAAAAAGAGACAGTGGGTGAGAGAACTCATGGAGTTCATATGAGTACTCTCCAGAGATGCTACAATTCGGTAATCTTGGAAACCCGATGGGAGACTGCAGGGAATTTAAGCCCACACTGAGGGAGGAACAGATTCTTTGTGTGGTCCTTGGGAAAATAGGCAAATGTTATACCCACAGGAGCCAGAGATCGGAAGCTGACTACCTTCAATTCTGCTCAGATGTTCAGAATTACTTCCCATCTCAATCAAGAAAGAGAGAGAGAGAGAGAGAGAGATTTATTTACTATGCCTAACATGGGTGTGTCACCTTTGGCACACCCTTAACCCTGAAGAACCAAACAGAGGTCTCTGACCACACCCATCTCAAGCTTCTAAGGCATCATCAAAAGCAGACAGTCCACTTAATCTAGAGTCATAGTATAACAAGGAAAAAACACCACAGCGAGGGAAGAAGATGCTTCACACAAGAAACACAGAAACACGGTCATCAATATGAAAGAAGGTAAACGAAGGAAACCTCATAGCAAAAGATCACAGGAAGTTCAAGGCATATATTAGAAAATGTCTTTGGGAAAATGGCAGGACAAAGTTACTACTTATCAATAGTCACATTGAACGTTAATGGCCTCAACTCTCCAGTTAAAAAACACAGATTGGCTGAATGGATTCAGGAACAAAACCCATATATTTGCTGCTTACAAGAAACACATCTTTCCAACAAAGATGCATGCAGACTGAAAGTGAAAGGCTGGAAAAAGATATACCACTCAAACAGAAATGAAAAAAGAGCCGGCGTAGCCATTTAATATCAGACAAAATAAGCTTTAACACAAAAACTGTTAAGAGAGACAAAGAGGGGTACTATAATAATGATTAAGGGATCAATTCAACAGGAAGATATAACGATTATCAATGTATATGCACCTAATTACAGGGCACTGGTTTATTTAAAAGATATGTTAAGGGACTTAAAGGAATTCTTAGACTCCAACACAATAGTACTGAGGGACTTCAATACTCCACTCTCAGAAATAGACAGATCAACCGGACAGAAGATCAACAAGGAGACGGTAGATTTAAATGACACTATAGCCCAAATGGATCTAACAAATGTCTACAGAACTTTTCATCGTACATTTAAAATTCTTCTCAGCAGTACATGGAACCTACTCTAGGGATTGACCGCATACTAGGCCATAAAGCAAGTCTCAGCAAATTCAAAAGAATTAGAATCATACCATGCAGCTTCTCAGACCATAAAGGAATGAAGTTGGAAATTAGCAACTCAGGAATCCCTAGAGCATACGCAAACACATGGAGACTGAAAAACATGCTCCTGAATGAACACTGGGTCATAGAAGAAATCAAAAGGGAAATCAAAAATTTTCTGGAAGTAAATGAGGTAAACAGCACAACATACCAAAACTTATGGGATACAGCAAAAGCAGTGGTAAGAGGAAAGTTTATAGCAATAGGTGCCTACATCAAAAAATTCGAAAGGCACCAAATAAATGAGCTTTCAATGCATCTAAAGGATATAGAAAAACGGCAGCAAACCAGACCCAAATCTAGTAGGAAAAGTGAAATAATTAAAATCAGAGAAGAAATCAACAGGATTGAATCCAAAAAAAAATTACAAAAAATCGGCCAAAGGAGGAGCAGGTTTTTTGAAAAAATGAATATAATTGACACCCCATTGGCTCAACTAGCTAAAAAAAGAAAAGACCCAAATCAATAAAATCAGAGATGAAAAAGGAAACGTAACAACAGACACCACAGAAATAAAAAAAATCATCAGAAATTACTACAAGGACTTGAATCACAGCAAACAGGGAAATCTACCAGTAATGGATAGATTGCTGGACACATGCAACCTACCTAAATTGAACCAGGAAGATCTAGAAAACCTAAACAGACCCATGAGATAGAGACAGAAATTGCAACAGTAATAAAGGCCCTTCCAACAAACAGAAGACCAGGACCAGATGGATTCACTGCTGAATTCTACCAGACATTTAAAGGAGAACTAACTCCAATTCTTCTCAAACTATTCAGAACAATTGAAAAAGAGGGAATCTTCCCAAATTCTTTCTATGAAGCCAGCATCACCTTAATTCCTAAGCCGGAAAAAGATGCAGCATTGAAAGAGAATTACAGACCAATATCCCTGATGAACATAGATGCAAAAATCCTCAATAAAATTCTCGCCAATAGAAGGCAACAACACATCAGAAAGATCATCCACCCAGACCAAGTGGGATTTATCCCTGGTATGCAGGGATGGTTCAATGTGCACAAAACAATCAATGTGATACACCACATTAACAGACTGCAGAAGAACAAGCATATGATAATCTCAATAGATGCCAAGAAAGCATTTGATAAAATACAACACCCTTTCATGATGAAAACTCTAAGCAAACTGGGTATGGAAGGAGCATTCCTCAATATAATCAAAGCAATTTATGAAAAACCCACGGCAAACATCCTATTGAATGGGGAAAAGTTGGAAGCATTTCCACTGAGATCTGGTACCAGACAGGGATGCCCACTCTACCACTGCTATTCAATATATTTCTGGAAGTTCTAGCCAGAGCTATTAAGCAAGAAAAAGAAATTAAAGGGATACAAATTGGGAAGGAAGAACTCAAACTATCCCTCTTTGCAGGTAATATGATCCTTTACTTAGAGGACCCAAAAACTCTACTAAGAGACTATTGGAACTCATAGAAGAGTTTGGCAAAGTAGCAGGATATAAAATCAATGCACAAAAATCAACAGCCTTTGTATACACAGGCAATGCCACGGCTGAGAAAGAACTGCTAAGATCAATCACATTCACAATAGCCACAAAAACAAACAAATACTTTGGAATAAACTTAACCAAGGACGTTAAAGAACTCTAAGATGAGAATTACAAAATCTTACAAAAAGAAATAGAAGAGGATACCAAAATATGGAAAAATCTTCCATGCTCATTCATTGGAAGAATCAATATCATCAAAATGTCCATTCTCCCAAAAGCCATTTACAAATTCAATGCCATAACAATTAAAATACCAAAGATATTCTTCTCAGATCTAGAAAAAATGATGCTGAAATTCATATGGAGACACAGGAGACCTCAAATAGCTATAGCAATCTTGTACAACAAAAACAAAGCCGGAGGCATCACAATACCAGATTTCAGGACATACTATAGGGTAGTTTTAATCAAATAGCATGGTACTGGTACAGAAACAGTTGGATAGACCAATGGAACAGAATAGAAACACCAGAAATAAACCCAAACACCTACAGCCAACTTATATTTGATCAAGGATCCAAAGCCAATCCCAGGAGTAAGGACAGTCTATCTATTCAACAAATGTTGCTGGGAAAATTGGATTTCCACGTGCAGAAGCATGAAGCAAGACCCCTACCATTCACCTTACAGAAAAATCCACTCAGCATGGATTAAAGACCTAAATCTATGACCTGACACCATCAAATTATTAGAGAACACTGGAGAAACCCTTCAAGATATAGGCAAAGGCAATGACTTCTTGAAAAAGCCCTGGAAACACAGGAGCCAAAGCCAAAATTTACATTTGGGATTGCATCAAATTGAGAAGTTTCTGTACTGCAAAAGTAACAGTAAGGAAAGTGAAGAGGCAACCGACAGAATGGGAAAAATATTTGCAAACTATGCAACAGATAAAGGGTTAATAACCAGAATCTACAAAGAGATCCAGAAACTCCACAAGATCGAAGCAAACAACCCACTCAAGAGATGGGCCAAGGACCTCAATAGACATTTTTCAAAAGAGGAAATTAAAATGGAAACAGGCACTTGAAAAATTATCAAGATCACTAGCAATCAGGGAAATGCAAATCAAAACCACAATGCAGTTTCACCTCACCCCGGTTAGAATGGTTCATGTTCAGAAATGTACCAACAATAGATGCTGGCGAGGATGTGGGGGAAAAGGGACACTAACCCACTGTTGGTGGGAATGCGAACTAGTAAAGCCACTATGGAAGTCAGTCTGGAGATTCCACAGAAACCTGAATATAACCCTACCGTTCAACCCAGCCATCCCACTCCTTGGAATTTACCCAAAGGAAATTAAATAGGCAAACATAAAGCTGTCTGCACCTTAATGTTTATTGCAGCTCAATTCACAATAGCTAAGACCTGGAATCAACCCAAATGCCCATCAATAGTAGACTGGATAAAGAAATTATGGGACATGTACTCTGTAGAATACTATACAGCAGTAAAAAGTAACAATGAAATCCGGCCATTTGCAACAAAATGGAGGAATTTGGAAAACATTATGCTGAGTAAATCAAGCCAGACCCACAGGGAGAAATATCATATATTCTCCCTGATCGGTAACAACTAGCTGAGCACCTAAAAGGAAATCTGTTGAAGTGAAATAGACAGTATGAGAAAGAGTGATTTGATCAGCCCTTCTCCTTACTGTTGATGTACAATTTAATACTTTATCCGTTTTAGTATTTTTTTTGTTCTACTTAATACTATTGGTTGAACTCTGTAATTAACACTCAATTATTCTTAGGTGTTGAAATTTAACTGAAAAGTGATCTCTGTTAAATGTAAGAGTGGGAATAAGAGAGGGAGGAGATGTACAATTTGGGGCATGCTCAAGCTGCCTTGCCCCAAATGGTGGAGTTAGAAATGTGCCAGGGGATCCCAATACAATCCCATCAAGGTCCCATGTACCGATGCCATCTCACTAGTCCAAGTGATCAATTTCAGTTCACAATGGATCATACTGACAGTTCTAAGAGTCAAAGGGATCACACAAACAAGACTAGTGTCTACAAATACTAACTGATAGAATCAAAAAGGAAGAGAAGGATCCAACATGGGAATTGGGATACACAGCAGACTCATAGAATGGCAGATGTCCTAACTAGCACTCTTGCCTCAGAAAAAGCCCTTAAGGCATTCTGATCTGGTTGAAGAACACATGAGAGTATTTTAGGCATGGAGCCAAGATACTCTGGCAAAAACAAAACAAAAAAAAAACCTAAATGAAAGATCTCTGTGAGTGAGATCCCAGTAGAAAGGACAGGCCATCAAAGAAGGAGGTACCTTTCTCTGATTGGAGGAGAGAACTTCCACTTTGACTATGATCTTGTCTAAATAAAATCGAAGTCAGCAAACTCAAAAGGCTTCCATAGCCTTGGCAACTCATGATTAGAGCCTAGGGAGATTACTGATGCCATAAACAAGAGTGTCAATTTGTTTAGTCAACAACAGGAGTCACTGTGCACTTAGTCCTCTTGTAGGAGCTCTGTCCTTAATGTGTTGTTCAATGGGAATTAATGCTTTAACTAGTACTGAAACAGTATTTTACATGCTATGTTCTGTGTGGGTGCAAACTAATGAAATCTTGACTTAATATATACAAAATTGATCTTCTGTATATAAAGATAATTGAAACTGAATCTTGATGTGAATAGAATGGGAAGAGGGAGTGTGACATGGCAGGGTTGTGGTTTGGAGGGAAGTTATGGGGGGGGGAAGCCATTGTAATCCCTAAACTGTACCTTGGAAACTTATATTTACTAAATAAAAGTTAAAAAATTAAAAAATGGTAAGAGTAAAGCCAAAATCAGCACAAAGGAAATTAAAAAAATCAGTGAAAATAAAATCAAATTGTGTCTTTGGAATTCTCACAAGTAAGCTCCACAATAGTCAACCACTTAATTATAAATTCAATGAAGCTATAACTGTGCATCGAAGTATAATAATCTTAAATAAGAATCTATTTAAAAAAGAAAATCTGTTAATAATATATCACAAAGTGTCTATGTATGATTGACTTTATAATTGTCATTTTTTCGCACTGTAACTTCATATTTTCTTGTTTGTAACCTGTTGCTGTGGATTCTTTCCTGAGAGGAAGAGTGTGGTGGGGGCAAGAGGCACAGAGTCACCACACAGACCCCAGGAGTCGGGTGAAAGCAGGCCTGAGGCAAGCAGCCTGCAGATTCGTTTATTTCAGTTACTACAGCAGCTTATATAGCCAAGGCAGCCAATCCAGTCAAGGGGCCTTCTATACCCTAACCAATCACAGCCTGTTGCCAGGCAGTTTCCGAAGCCATCCAATCACAGCCTGTTGTTAGTTAGGCTCCATTGCCATGTGGTTTCCGAAGCCATCCAATCGCAGCCTGTTGCCAGGCAGGCTCCGTTGTCAGCATCCATCTTGGCATGGCCTTCTCATCCCACCACAGTAAGCATTTTTATTTTTCTTTTCAGGTTGGTGAATAGGATTAGTTTTTGGTTTGAAATTACTATAGAAAATTAAATCATGTTGTGTATGCTTAAAGACAACTTTTTACCGGATTGGCAGAGAAAAAGTATGATAAACGTTTAAATAAACATGCTATCTGGGTCTCAGTTCCATTCAAGACCACTAGCATCAAATATGAAATAGGTAAAGACAGTCACAATCTTTCAAACATAAAACTTGGAAATTTTAAGATAGTCATTATGATAATGCAACTTACTTGCAATGCTGAAGTAAAATGTGTCCTCAATAAGTGAAGCTGGTTAGTGGGGGCTGGAGCAGGTGTTTGACATAGAAGTTAAGAGGCTCTTTGGGAAACCTGGCTCCCATATCAGAGTGGCTGGTTTCAAGTCTTGCCCCTATTGCCAATTCCAGCTTGTGCTATGGAAGGCAGCATATGATGGCTCAAGAGAGTGGGTCCCTGACAGCAACATAGGAGACACATATTGAATTCCTAGCTTACAACATTGGCCATGGCTAGCCCCAGCTGTTGCAGGCATTTGGGGGTGAACTAGTGGCTGGAAAATTCCTGTCTTGTTGTCTCTCTGCTTTGCAAATAAGATAATTAAATAAACACATTTTTTAAAATTAAATATTAAAGTGATCATGAGAAAACTGTATATCCACATGCATAAGAATGAAGCTACAGAGTCCCCCCATATTTCCCCATTAACTCTGAAAAGACATAAATGTAAGGGCCAAAACTTAAAAAAAAAAAAAAAAAAAAACTACTAGAAGAAAATACAGGGGGATTAGTTCAAGGTATCAGTGCAGCAGAAATTTTTGGACCAGATCCTAAAATCACAGACAACAAAAGCAAAACTAGAATGGATTTCATCAAACTAAAGAGCTTCTGTGCAGCCAAGCTAAAAATCAATGAGTGAAGAGATAACCTACAGAATGGGAAAATGTACTTGCAAGTTAAACATCCAAGAAAGAGTTAATAAGCAGACTATATAAGGTACACAGAAAGCTCAACAACAAAACCATAAATAATCCTGCTAAGAACTTGGCAAAAGATTTGAATAGTCATTTCTCAGAGAAGAAATGGCCAAGGAAGACGTTAAAAAATGTTCAATATCATTAGCTCTCATGGAACTGGAAACAAAAACCACAATGAGAGCAGGTCTAATTAAGATGACTGTTATCAAAAACGAAATACAAATGCTTATATGGATTTTGAAAAATGGTGACTCTTACATATTGCTAGTGGGAATACTAATTAGTAAAGTCAATGTGCAAAACAACATGAAGTCTCCTCAAAAAGTTAAAAAATAGAATTACCACATAATCCAGCAATCCCATTAATGGTAAATATTCAAAGGAAATGAGATAAATATACCAAAGATATATCTGCACTTCCATGTTTACAATAGTCAATATACAGAATTAAACTAGCTGCCTATTAAGAGATGAATGCATAGGGAAAATGTGTATATATGCATAATGGAATATGCTTCAGCTTTAATAAAGAGATAATTCTATCATTTGTGACAAGATGGATGAACCTAGGGAATATTATGTTAGGTTAAATATGCCAGGCACAAAAAGATTTCATCATACATGGATTTTAAAAACCTTCATCTCAGAGTATAACAGTGGCTACCAGACAGTAAGGAGAGGAGGTGGTTAAATGGAATGAGGAGAGGTTAATCAATGGGTACACTGTTACAGTTGGACAGGAAGAGTAAGTTATAGTGTCCTATTACACAGTAGGGTGACTATAGTTAAAAAATAATATAACTCAAAATAACTAGACAAGGAATGAACATTAGGCCTTGCCACTGAGACCCCAGGTTGGAACACCACATCCTTTATCAGAATGCCTGGGTTTGATTCCTGACTTTGCTCCAGATTCCACATTCCTGGTAATGTGCATCCTTGGAGGAAATAAGTGATGGCTCAAGTAGATGGTGCTTGCCACCCACATTGGGAACCTGGATTAGACTCCTGGCTCCCACCTCCCAGGCCCTTGTGGAAATTTGGGGGATGAACCAGTGCATGGCAACTCACTCTGACTAGCTAGCTTGCTGACTCTGTCTCCCAGCCTTCTCACATAAATAAATATATTAATTAATTAATTAAAAATAGAATATTTTGAATGTGTTCATCATAAATGAATGATAAATATTTGAACTGTTAAAACTCCTAAACATTTTGATTTGATTTTTGTTCAAAGTATACATATATGAAAATATCATATTGTTTCCCATAAATATGCTTAAGTACTATGTGTTACTAAAAACAAAACGAAGCTACAAATTAAATTCACAATATGCATGTGTTAGGATCAAGGGGAGAAAATCTCTGTATGAAAATGTTTAAAAAGTTGTGTATAATTTTCTAATGGAGTCGACAACAATGTATACAAATAAAAAAGATTTATGCTATGGTTTTAATGTTAAATGACCCACAAAGACTCATGTGTTAAAGACTTGGTCCTCAGGGTGGTACTATTGGGAGGGGTGAAATCTTTATGAGATAGGGACAAGAGCAAGAACTTTAGGTACTCAAACTCATGCAAGACATTAAATTAACAAAGTGGAAATTCAATCCAATTTGGGCATCTTAGAAGTTGGCATAGTAAGAGGTCCTTGGGTGCATGTCTTCAAAGTTAATTCTCTTGAAAGTTTTTTTATAACAGCATGACTGCGGCATAGCTATTCTTTCAGTTTCTTAGCTTGCAGCATGATCTTTCCTCTGCACACACTCCCTATCTCTTGCCATGCAATGCTCAGCTGCCTTGGGACACTGGCAGCAAAGAACACTATAACTGGAAGTCAATTAGTGAGACTTATCTGAATTTGGACATGAACCTTCAAAACTGCTTTACAAATACACTTTTTCTCTTTATAAATTAGTTGCCTCAGGTATTTCATTAAAATTATGAGAAGTTGGTTAATATGGTAAGGAAATGCTAACTGATACAATATATGTTATATAACAGATAATTTCTTAATGAAACTATTTATATCAAACAAGTCCAATGTTATTCTTAGTTATTTTTTGGCCTGATTGAATTCCATTTACTCTAAACTATTGTGAAATATACATGAAACTGTATATATAATATGCATGTAATTTTCAAAGAACAATAGAATGAACAACCTTGCAACCTCCCCCTAGCTAAAACAATTAAACAGTGACACACAGGTTTTGATATATTTATTTGCTACATTCACTGACATTAATTCCCTAATTCTGAAGTATATAGAAGGTAGACTTTTTTAATATAAAAGAATCTTTTTGACTAAATTTGAAATGCTCTTTCCCATATACTTTGTATCTCTTGGAATATATGGCTCAATACGTGGTGAATTTAAATATGTTGTATAAATGTTTGAAGAAATTTATGTGGGTATACATTTGTGTTGTGTGTATATAGTGTTTACCCATTAGATGTGTATGCCCACACACTTACATATATGTATATAGGACCTACATACACACAAAGTACACATACACGTACACGTGCATACAGGAGATCTGTAGGGGCTTCAAAAGTTCATGGAAAATACATATTATGAGAAAACTATGCAGGGCAGTCCTTTGATGAAATAGTTAAGATACCATTTGGAACACCTATTGTGGTAGAGGCCTTTGTCTTTTAATTAAACTTGTTTTGAACTGACATGATTAAAGTTGTGGTAGAAGCCTTCCCAAGGTCAGAAGAAGAAAAGGGGATAAATCTGTCCTGGGAATGAAATGTGGTTGCTATCTATTTGCCTATGAATGCTTCAACCATAGTTACTATCTGTTCCTATGTAACCATTTCAGGTTCTGCTTGCTAATACACAGCAATGATGTTAAACTTTGCCAGATAGAAGAAAAAAAACATCATCAGTAACTACATACACATGCACAGTATTATATCAACACCTGTGGCCACCATGTAACATTAGAATATCCAATCAAATGTATTCATGTAACCTTTAAAGGGAGACAAAGATGCTAAAACCACATATAAGGAAATATGCCTCTTTGTTCTGGGCTCAGGATTTTGGGTAAGAAATTCCACCTGGGGGCATGTACCAATGCCATCTCACTAGTCCCAGTGATCAATTTCTGTTCACAATTGATCATAATGATAGGACTAAGAACCAAAGGGATTAAACAAACAAGACTAGTGTCTGTGAATACTAACCGATAGAATAAAAAAGGGAGAGAACGATCCATCATGGGAAGCGGGATTCACAGCAGACTCATAGAATGGCAGATGTCCTAAACAGCACTCTGGCCTCAGAATCAGCCCTTAAGGCATGTGGATCCGGCTGAAAAGCCCATGAGAGTATTTCAGGCATGGAAAGCCAAGACACTCTGGAAAAAAAAAAAATGACCTAAATGAAAGATCTCCGTGAGTGAGATCCCAGTGGGAAGAACAGGTCATCAAAGAAGGAGGTACCTTTCTCTGAAAGGAGGAGAGAACTTCCACTCTGACTACAACCTTGTCTAAATATGATCAGAGTCAGTGAACTCAAAAGGCTTCCATAGCCTTGGCAACTCATGACAAGCGCCTAGGGTGATTACTGATGCCATAAACAAGAGTGTCAATTTGTTAAGTCAACAACAGGAGTCACTGTGCACTTACTGCTCATGTAGGATCTCTGTCCTTAATGTGCTGTAAATTGTGATTTAATGCTATAACTAGTACTCAAACAGTATTTTTCATTTTGTGTTTTTATGTGGGTGCAAACTGTTGAAATCTTTACTTAATGTATGCTAAACTGATCTTCTGTATATAAAGAGAATCAAAATGAATCTTGATGTGAATGGAAGGGGAGAGGGAGCGCAAAAGGGGAGGATTGCGGGTGGGAGGGTGTCGCTGCCCCTCTTCGCAGAGGAACGACACTAGACCCTGCGCTGTTCTTTCGTCTGCTTGGCCCTTCCCGGGTTTGCTGCTGGTCCTTCCTGGGTTGGCTGCCGATCCTTCCACCTCCGTGGAGGGGCGGCTCCCCCTGCCACTTTCCCCACTTCTGCGGGGGAGCGGCACACCGCCGGCCGGCTCTCTCGGGGGCTGCTCAGATGTTATCCGGATGTTCCCCTTAGATGTTCCTGGTGCATGTTGTCTCTCTCCTCCTTTATAGTCCTCTTCCACCAACCCAACTCTGCTACCCACACGCTGAGTACGCTGCTCTCCTCCAATCAGGAGCAGGATCAGCTCCTGCAGGTTATTGGTCGAACTGGAGGCAGCTGTGTAGAAGTTGTTTACTCCTCTCCCAGCGCCATATTGTGGGAGAGCAGATGCATAGAATAAGTCTTAATTCCAGTAACTTAGTCTAGTCCGAGTTGCTCCCCACAGGAGGGAAGTTATGGTGGGGGGGAGCCATTGTAATCCATAAGCTGTACTTTGGAAATTTATATTCATTAAATAAAAGTTAAAAAAAAAAGAAATTCCATCTGGGCCTTATGCCGGCATAAATAATGAAAGACTAGTTCCTGTTAAAAGACCTTGGTATTTTGTCTCTGTACATGAATATTGCTATACCATATCTCATATCAGAGTGCCTGAGTCCCAACATCTGTATTGAGTTACAGGTGCCTGGCTTCAGTCTGGCCCAGCAGAGGCTGTTCTGGGAATTTGGGGAGTGAACCAGAAAGTATTTCTCTATCTCTCTGTCTCTCCACCTTTCAAATAAGTGAAATAAATTAACATTTAAAATATGCATGTATTAAAAAACATTTTTAAAGATTTATTTATTTATTTATTTACTTGACAGGTAGAGTTACAGAGAGTAAGAGACAGAGACATAGAGAAAGGTCTTCCTCCTGCTGGTTCACTCCCCAAATGGCCGCCATGGCTGGCACTGAGCTGATCCGAAGCCAGGAGCCAGGTGCTTCTCCTGGTCTCCCATGCGGGTGCAGGGCCCAAGCACCTGGGTCATCCTCCACTGCTTTCCCAGGCCACAGCAGAGAGCTGGACTGGAAGAGGAGCAACCGGGACTGTAACCCGGAGCCCATATGGGATGCCGGCGCTGCAGGTGGAGGATTAACCTAGTGTGCCACAGTGCCAGCCCCCAAAAAACTTTTTTATTTTTAAATTTTATTTATGGCGAACAATTTCCTGTATTTTATATATATGGATTTTGGAGCGTAGTGATACTTCCCATCCTACCCTGCCTCCAATCTGCTATCCCATGCTCCCTCCTTATTCCTTTCCTATTCTTTCTTTTAATTTTTAAAACGATCTACTTTCAGTTTATTTTATACTCATAGGATTAACCCTACACTAAGCAAACAATTCAACAAATAGTAAGAAGAAAAATATACTGTTCCTGGACAGTAGAGACAAGGGCTATAAACAATCATCAAATCTCAAAATCCAAATTTCATTCATATATTATATTTTAGGTGCTCTATTAGTTACCACAGTTCAGAGAAAACATATGGTATTTGTCTTCTTGAAACTAGTTTATTTCACTAAGTAGAATGGTTTCCAGTTGCATACATTTTTTGCAAAATATTTCATTGTGGGACATAAAATTCTGAGAGAAGTATGGTCAAGCCTTCTGCTGAAATTTTAGATAGGTTACTTTTTTGCTTTCTTTCTGCTTCCCTCAGTTAATGTTTCTTCTTATTTTAAATAGTCTAATTAAGTGTATTTTCTTTGATAAATGATAAACGCTTTATGATTAAAATCGTATTGCTTATGACTATGATCACAGTAATAAGCCATTTATAATTTATCAAATATTATATCATTGCACATTCTTTCCAATGTTTATTTTACTTTGAATTCTATTATGTCTGCTATGAATAGTACTCCTGTACTTTGATTCCTTTAATATTTCATTAATAAATTTTTATTTCTTATCTTCAATCTTTCTGTATCATTATACTTTATGAGTTTAAGATTGGATTGTTTCTGCATATTTCAGTTTTTAAAATTTATTTTGAGAGCTCTGGCATTCAATAGGTGGATTAATGCACTCTTATCAATTACATTTTCTGGAATATTTGGTTTTACCATTATTATCTTATTTTATATATTTTAAAATTTTTCCATGCTTTAAGTTTCTGCTTCATTTACTTTTAAAGACTTACTGAGTTCATGGAAATTTCTTTAATTCATTTTCCTTCTAATGATTTAGAATATGTACTTTATGTTGTTTAACAAATTACCATTTAAAAATAATATACATATTCCATTCATATTTTCTATCAATGTCTAGAATTAATGCCTATATCCTATTTGCAAGGAGAAGACATTTATTATAAAATGAATTCTACTTGATAAATTTCCTTGGTTAATAAATCCACTTACATGGACAGGCTCACTATAAAAATGATAGCAAATAAAATTACTGCATTATTATATATTCATGAATACCAAATTCAAGTACAAGTAGCCCATTAAGGATCAATTTGAAGAGTACTCTGAGTTCACTATTATTAATAACTATTGTTTGAGAATTTGTTTTCCAAATGCTTATATGCCTATACTCCTAATCATTAATTTATATATCAATATAATTTTATTATTGCCTTTAGGATAATATTATCAGTGGTAAAACATACATACTGAGATCTGGCATAACTTCTATAACTCAAAATCATCAGTGAAATTGAATAAGGGTATTTAATATTCTGAAGATAGTTACCAATGACTATTACCTCTCAAATGTTGAATTCATGCATATATTGAATATAAATATGAGATTTGTCACATCTCCAATCAAGAGGAACAATGATACATGGTAAATATAAATTTGATATGTATCAGGATTTGCTAAAGATATTTACAATATGAAAACTATAAATATGAATTTCCATTTTATCACTTATAACAATAGCTATGCAAAGGACACATTAAGAAATTTAAATGGAGTTACAGTAAAAAAAAAAGTCCTTAACCATAGCCTTATTGAGAAATTTATCTATAGATAGGATCAAAATGTTTCCCATATCTGAAAAATAAATTCACAGTACCTATTACTTACATTGTATTTTAAAAGATTTTATTTATTTATTTATTTAAAAGATTTATTTATTTATTTGAAAGTCAAAATTACACATAGAGAGAGGAGAGGCAGAGAGAGAGATCTTCCATCTGCTGGTTCACTCCTCAGCTGGCCGCAATGGCCAGAGCTGCGCTGATCTGAAGGCAGGAGCCAGGTGCTTCTTCCAGGTCTCCCACGTGGGTACAGGGGCCCAAGGACTTGGACCATCCTCCACTGCTTTTCCAGGCCATAGCAGAGAGCTGGATCAGAAGAGGAGCAGCCGAGACTGGAACCGGCACCCATATGGGATGCCGGCGCTTCAGGCCAGGGTGTTAACCCGCTGTGCCACAGTGCTGGCCCCCCTTTTATTTACATTGTTAAGAAGTATCTGGCACTGCGGCTCACTAGGCTAATCCTCCACCTTGCAGCGCCAGCACAAAGGGTTCTAGTCTTGGTCGGGGCACCGGATTCTGTCCCAGTTGCCTCTCTTCCAGGCCAGCTCTCTGCTGTGGCCAGGGAGTGCAGTGGAGGATGGCCCAAGTGCTTGGGCCCTGCACCCCATGGGAGACCAGGATAAGTACCTGGCTCCTGGCATCAGATCACCGCGGTGCGCCGGCTGCAGCGCGTCGGCTGCGGCGGCCATTGGAGGGTGAACCAATGGCAAAGGAAAACCTTTCTCTCTGTCTCTCTCTCTCACTGTCCACTCTGCCTGTCAAAAAAAAAAAGAAGAAGTATCTGGATTCTTTTTGTTTGTTTATTTGAGAGGGAGAGAGATGGGAAGATTGATTCAATCCTTAAATGTCCACAGTGGCTGGAGCTGCACCTGGTCAAGGCTCGGAGATGGAGACACATTCTAGGTCTTCCATGTGGGTGACATGAACCCAGTTACTAAGTCCTGCCTCCCAGGGTCTGGACTATTATAAAGATTTTCAAATTCTTGTGTCTGTTATAAATGAATTTGATATTTATGGCCAGTGCCTTGGCTCACTTGGCTAATCCTCCGCCTGCGGCGCTGGCACCCGGGGTTCTAGTCCCAGTCGGGGAGCTGGATTCTGTCCCGGTTGCTCCTCTTCCAGTCCAGCTCTCTGCTGTGGCCCGGGATGGCAGTGGAGGATGGCCTAAGTGCTTGGGCCCTGCACCTGCATGAGATACCAGGAGGAAGCACCTGGCTCCTGGCTTCAGATCAGTGCAGCGCACTGGTTGTAGTGGCCATTTGGGGGGTGAACCAACGGAAGGAAGACCTTTCTCTCTCTCTCTCTCTCTCTCTCTCTCTCTCTCTCTGTGTAACTCTGCCTGGCAAAAAAAAAAAAATTGACATTTATAAAATAACTGATCATACATGAACAAAAATAGCACATTTAGGTGCACATATTTAAAATATTGTATATAATATACATTGATAAATATCCACAACACACATATACATATTCACATTCTAGCTCTACTTCCATATAGTCTTATTTCTGAACATCTTTTACTGACCATTTACATTTCTTCTTGAATGTCTTGAGTATCTCTCTTGCTTACATTATAATTGACTTACTTGACTTTTCTTTTCAATCTATAGGATCAACTTACACATTAGGAATGGTAACTCTTTGTCATGTTTTCCAAAAATATTATTTCCCAGTCTGTTGTGTCTTTCTTTCAATGTTTAATTTAAAACAATTGGACTTGTAAAAAATTTACAAATACAATACAAAGAGTTCTTGACCCAGCCTTCAATGCTATATCTTACAATAGCAATATACAATTATTAAAGCTAATAAGCTAATCTTGGTATAGTACTATGTATTAAATGGAAAAGTTGGTTTAGATTTTACCAGTTTTTCAACTAGGTTCCTTTTTCTGTTCCAGAATCCAATCCACAATTCCAGATCTTATTCAGTTTTTGTTTCTTCAGTCTTGTCGCTCCCCCATTCGCGGAGGAACGACACAGGACCCTGTGCTGTTCTTTTGTCTGCTCGGCCCTTCCCGGGTTTGCTGCTGGTGCTTCCCGGGTTGGCTGCCGACCCCTCCACCTCCGTGGAGGGGCGGCCCCCCCTGCCACTTTCCCTGCTTCCGCGGAGGAGCGGCACACCGCCGGCCGGCTCTCTCGGGGGCTGCTCAGGTGTTCCTTCAGATGTTCCCGGTGCATGTTGTCTCTCTCCTCCTTTATAGTCCTCTTCCACCAATCCCAACTCTGCTGCCCACACGCTGAGCACGCTGCTCTCCTCCAATCAGGAGCAGGATCAGCTCCTGCAGCTTATCAGTCAAACTGGCGAGAGGCAGCTGCGTAAAAGTTTACTCCTCCCCAGCGCCATATTGTGGGAGAGCAGATGCATAGAATAAGTCTTAATTCCAGTAACTTAGTCTAGTCTCAGTTGCTCCCCACAAGTCTCTTCCCATCTATGTTAGTTCCTCAGTCTTTTCTTATCTTTCACAACCGTGAAACTAACCTTGATCAATTGTTAGTGGAAAGTCCCTCAATTTGTTTCCATAAAATGTATTTTTTAACTTTTAACACAAAATTGTACATATCGATAGGGTGCCATGTGATCTTTTGATACTTGCGTACACTGTGTAATGTCCAATCAGGGTAAACACATTTCTATTCTCAAACATTTATCATTTCTTTATGGTCTTTAATTTACTTTTATCTAATATTTTTCCTGAATTAGATTGAGATTATAGATTTGGAAGGATGAATATCACATAGATGATGTGATCTCTTCACGACATCACATAAGGACACCCGTGATATGAATAAGTCTTTTGATGGGTGACATTGATCTCATTCACATGGTTAAATTGGTGTCTGTCATATTTCTCCACTGTAAAATTACTATTTCTCTTTTACTAAAGAGTTTGTCATTATGTCATGCCTGTACTCAAAGGCATGAAAATTAAGCAACACCTCTAAAGGTGCATCAAAAATGTGTGAATATATAATAAAACCATCAAAGTAATTAATTTTGGAGGGGATACTTTGAATTCTTGCAAATATTTTGTTTCTGTTAAACTTTTGACAGCTAATATTTTTTAAAGATTTTATTTATTTATTTGAGGGTAGAGTTACAGAGAGAGGGAGAGAAAGGTCTTCCATCCACTGGTTCACCCCCTAAGTGGCGCAATGACCAGAGCTGAACCAATCTGAAGTCAGGAGCTAGGAGCTTCTTCCAGATCTCCCACATGGGTGCAGGGGCCCAAGCACTTGGACCATCTTCCACTGCATTCCCAGGACATAGCAGAGAGCTGGATTGAAATGGAGCAGCCAGGACTCAAACCAGCACCCATATGCAATGCTGGCACCTCACACAGAAGATTAACCTAATGTGTCACAGCACTGGCCTCACTAATATTGTTTTTAATGTTGGCTTTTGCCTGTCACAATTCTTGCGGGGATGTTCTCATTGTAATGATCTATATTCCTGACTCCCTCCTCCTTTACTATTTGGAATTCCTCTGTAAGGAAGAGTTTTCCTATAATCACTATTTATTTATGATTTCTGTCATTTATTGCATGAGCATGGCTTTAATCATATGCATTTTATGCAAGGGGTTTTAATTCAAATCTATGACTGTTTTTTCATTCTTCAAATTGTCCCATCTTTGCCTATTTGGATCTCTTTCAGATTGACACTTGAGTCCCTCTGACACTACCTCATAGCCTTTTATCTTCCCCCCTTTTCCTTCCCCCCTTTTCCCAACTCTATGTTTCCAAGCACCAAAAGTTGTCATAGGTGCTTTGTGTAGCTCTGGAATAAATCATTATTCAAGGAACTCTGGCTCCTTTTTTAGTGAATGGTATTTAAATACAAAATCCTGGGATATAGGCCGGCGCTTCGGCTCACTTGTCTAATCCTCCGCCTGCAGCGCCGGCACCCCGAGTTCTCGTCCCTGTTGGAGCACCGGGTTCTGTCCCGGCTGCTCCTCTTCCAGTCCAGCTCTCTGCTGTGGCCTGGGAAGGCAGTGGAGGATGGTCTAAGTGCTTGGGCCCTGTACCTGCATGGGAGACCAGGAGGAAGCACCTGGCTCCTGGCTTCAGATTGGTGCAGCACAATGGCTGTAGTGCGCCGACTGTGGTGGCCATTTGGGGGGTGAACCAACGGAAGGAAGACCTTTCTCTCTGTCTCTCTCCTTCTCACTCTTCTGGGATATAGAATTGCATGTGTGCTTGTGTGTGTGTGTTGCTGTTGGAATGTTATTATTTCTAGGTCTTCTAGGAAGACAGACCTATAAAATATATGTATGAGTTCTAATACAAGTATATGGAAATAGCTATATTTATCTAACTATATGATTGTATGCATAGTAATTTAAACATGAGTTCACAACTCTTGCTATTACAATGCATTGACTTATTTTTAAAAACATAATATACATGTGCAGTGATTTTATGTTTGCTAACTAGTACTTATGAAGAAAACAAATTTAACATTCACAGTACAAGACTTATGTATAATGTTAGTACATTTTCTGTTACCTGAACAAAATCTCTGAGATTGGGTAAATTACAAATAAGAAATTCACTGATTTTTTTTAACTTTTATTTAATGAATATAAATTTCCAAAGTACAGAATATTGATTACAATGGCTTCCCCCCCATAATGTCCCTCCAACCCGCAACCCTCCCCTTATCCAGTCCCTCTCCCCTTCCATTCACATCAAGATTCATTTTGGATTCTCTTTATATACAGAAGATCAGTTTAGCATACATTAAGTAAAGATTTCAACAGTTTGCTCCCACACAGAAACATAAAATGAAAAATACTGTTTGAGTACTAGTTATAGCATTAGATCTCAATGTACATTTATGATAGTGCATTCCACCAATTCAGCCTTTGGTGAGGGTCTAATGTTGAACAGCATCTTGGTAGTAGTGCATGAAAGAGGGAAAGATCAGATCCACATCACAAGACAAGAAGCCAGACAGTAGCTAGAGTCCCAGAAGAACTAAGTTAATCCCTTCTGAGGGCAGGATTCCCAATGAACTAACAAGTCCCACTAGACTCACTATTAAAGGCCCCACTGTCTCTTAACATTGCCACGTTGGGGACCAAGCTTCCAATATATGAACCCATAAGGGACAAAGAACATCTAAATCATAGTATATACAAATATTTTATTTATTTTTTAATAAAAGAGTTACAGAGAGGCAGAGGCAGAGGCAGAGGCAGAGGCAGAAAGAGAGAGAAAATTTTCTGTCCTCTGGTTCACTTCCCAAATGGCCGCAATGGCAGGAGCTGAATCAATCTGAAGCCAGGAACCAGAAGCTTCTTCCTGGTCTCCCACATGGGTGCAGGGGCCCAAGGATTTGGGCCATCTTCTACTGCTTCCCCAGGCCATAGCAGAGAGCTGGATCAGAAGTGGTGCAGCCAGGACTCAAACGAGTGCCCATATGGGATTCTGGCACTGCAGACCAGGCCTTTAACACACTGCGCCACAGTGCTGCCCCTACAAGTCATTTAGACTTCAGCCTTTAGAGTATGTAGTCAAAGAATCATTTTCCAAAGTTACTTAGGTTAGCTCTTTTTCTCCACTTCCTTCAGTGTGGTAACTTCTGTATTGTAATACAGTTAGAGCCATTTCTTACAGTCTGCAATCTATCTTGTGTTACTATAATGGTCTTTAATTTTTCTGCATTCAGTTTAGATCTTTGTGGTATACAGTTTTAAGGTTTTTATTTACAAAGTCAACATGTATCCACCATCATATTACCCTACCAAGCAGACCTAATACTGCAAAAGTTGACTTCTACCAACCCACTATCACCTATCTCCTTCCCACATGACTTGACAGCCACTGATGTGTTTTTCATGCCTATAATTTTGTCTTTTCCAGAATATCATACAAATGGAACAATAGAATATGTAAAATTTTCTATATGAATTCTTTCATTTAGAAAAATATATTTGAAAATCATCTCCATTGTTGTATGGATTAAGAATGCATTCCCTTTAATTCTGAATAGTACCATATGCTATGGGTATTTAATAGATTATATATTCATTTACTGAGGGACATCTAGTTGGCTTCCAGGTTTTGGCAATCATGAATAAAGTCTCTATAAATGTTCATGGACAGGTTTTGGCGTGAATGTAAGTTGTCAATTCACTTCAGTGATCCTCAAGTGAGATTTCTGAATGGTTTGGCTTTTTTTTTCACTTTGGAAGAGTCACATGCTGCATTCTCACCAACAGTGAGGAAGAGTCAGAGATACTCTGTGTCCTCACCAGTATACCTTTTGTTGTCTTTAAACATGTAGTGATATTGCACTGTGGTTGTAATTTTCATTTCCTTAACAAATAATATTGAGTTACTTTTATAATGCTATGTGCAATCCATTTATCAGTGGTGAAATGTCTTTTCAGGTCACTGACTCATTTGTTGTTCTTTCTTGTTGAATTTAAGGGCTCATTATATATTCTGAATGGAGAATATATAATTACATAATAATATATGTGGTCTATAGTATGTCTTTTCTAAAAGATTTATTTTATTTATTTGAAATTCAGAGTGAGAGAGAGGGAGAGACAGAGAGAAAGAGATCGTCTATTTGCTGGTTCACTCCTCAAATGGCCACAAAGTTCAGGGCTGGGCCAAGCCAATGCCAAGAGCCAGGAACTGCATGCTGGTTTCCTATATAGGTAGCAGGGACCAAAGTATGTGGGCCATTTTCTACTACCTTCCCAAGTGCTTTAGCAGGGAGCTGGATCAGAAGCAGAGTAGCTGAGACATGAACTGGAACTTTGCTATAGTATGCCAGGGTAGCCGGCAGTGGCTTAACCAGTTGTCCCACAATGCTAGCCCTCTTATAGCATATTTCTAATTACATTATCACTGTCTTAGCACAATAAAAGTTTTTAATTTTAAGAAAGTCAAATTTAACAATTTCTTATTTGATGGATTTTGCTCTTTGGCATTTTGTCTAAAAGTTTTTGGCCAAACTTAAGTTCTCACATATTTTATCTATATATTCTTTTATAGCTTTTAAAACTTTAGTTTTTCAGGGGCCAGAACTGTGGCACAGTAGGTTAATCCTCCACCTGCAGCACCGGCATCCCATATGGGCACTGGTTCTAGTCCTGGCTGCTCCTTTTCTGATCCAGCTCTCTGCTAAGGCCTGGGAAAGCAGTAGAAGATGGCCCAAGTGCTTGGGCCCCTGCACTCAAATGGGAGAACCAGAAGAAGCTCCTGCCTCCTGGCTTCAAATCAGCACAGTTCTGGCCATTGCGGCCATTTGGGGAGTGAACCAGCAGATGGAAGACTTTTCTATCTGTCTCTCCCTCTCACTGCCTGTTACTCTACTTCCCAAATAAATAAATAAAATCTTAAAAAATCCTTTATTTTTATATTTATATCTATGTTCCATTTTCACTTAATTTTATTTTTATTTTTAAAGATATTTATTTGAGAGGGAGAGTTACAGAGAAAGAGAGAGAGGGAGAGACAGAGAGTGAAAAACCTTTCAATTGCTGTTTCACTTTCTAAATGGCCTCAATAGACAGGGCTGAGCCAGGCTGAAGCCAGGAGCTTCTTCCAGGTCTCCTACATGGGTGCAGGGGCCCAAATGCTTGTGCCATTGTCCACTGCTTTCCCAGGTGCATTAGCAGAGAACTGGATCAAAAGTGGAGCAGCTGACACTCGAACCGGTGCCCATATGGGATGTCAGCACTGCAGATGGTGGCTTACCTGCTATGCTGCAGCACCAGCCCCTTATTTTTACTTTAAAAATATTTAATTGACAAATAAAATTTGTATATAATCAAGGTATCAAATATGATGGACCCATACACAGATGATAACTGTGGCTCATATTGGATGTGTTAATTTGTGGTTATTAGTTTTAGTTAATTTTAGTATAAATTATGAAGGCAGATTATTTTATGCTTGTAAATGTTTGATTGTTCAAGCATCTTTTGATTTAATGATTATAAATTGTATTTCCTTTGCACCTTTGTCATAAGTTATTGTTCTGTGTAGGTCACTTTCTGGGCCTGATATTTGTTACAGTGGTATAAGTATACAAACTAGCATCAACACCACTGTGCTTATGCTAGCTTCTATCATAAGTCTTAAGATCAGTTAATTTGTATATTTGAGCACTGTTCTTTTCAGAAATGTTTTGAGTCTACTAATTCCTATATTTTTGTATATAAACATTAGAATCAGGTTGTTTTTGTGTGCAAATTGTAATTATAAGTGAAACTTGTATTTATGGGTCAGAACAGAGAGAACTGCCCTCTTAATGTTGAATCATTACGATAAAATTATGCTATATCTCTCCATTTATTTAGGTCTCTTATTTCTTCTTTCACTGTAGCGTTCAGCACAACAACATAGCAAATGTTTTGTTAGATTCATATCTAATTATTTCTTTTTCATCTGTGTTAGTGTAAGTGATATTGTGTTATGCATTTCAAATTAAAATTGCCCATTGCTGTTGCTATAATGCTTTATTTTGGTATCTGACTTTGCATCTATATAGTTAATAATATTATCATTTTTGCCTGCATCAGAAAAACAAAAGTTTACCAGAAATCCTCATGTTTCTGGTTTTCCCTTCTTGATTCTTCCTCCTAGAATGATGATATGTTTCCAAGAATTACAGGGGTATCTTATGGGTATTATGGACAAAGACCACAGAAACCAAATGATACTCGAAGCTTTGGGAGGAAAGGGACAATTGATATATGCATGCAGGCTTGACTAGATTCATGTCTTAAGAGTCAAGCTGGAGCCTCTGTCTTTCCTTACTTCTACACCTTAAATTTAACAAAGAAATAGTGAGGTAGTTTTGAGACAGTTTGGGGCAGTTTTGGGGAGCACAGGGTTAACTTAGGCCCTCAGGGATTAACAAATCATGACTGCAAAGTAGGATACTTTTATGATACAGGACCCAGTAAATTAAAACTTAAAGATAATTTCAGGCAGGACACAGCTATCTGATCTTAGGTATGAGGATAGGCCTTAGGTATGTGACTATGGCAGGTGGGGACTCGGTTTCCAGAGTCAGTATGGGTTTGCTTAGACCCAGCTGGTGCTTCGATAACAAGCAGGAGCGAGTCTGTAGCATTCCCTCCAACTGGCTCCTTTAATGTCCAGCAGGAGAGGGTCTGTAACTTTGGGACAAACAAACAAACAAAAAAACACCAAATAAGGTTTTTTGAAAAGAAAATAGAATGATTCCTTGATGACCCCTTGAGAAATTTTACTTCTCAAGCAGGTTTGCCTACTTCCATAATTTTGTGTATGTGAGTGAAAAAAAAAGAAAAATTTTGCTTATTAAGCAAATATTTTTCAAGTTTTCTTTCACTTGTAAGTAGAATCCAAACCAACCACACACAGGCACTATTAGGAAAAGAGGCACATAATAGAGAGAAGGCAGTATACAAATCTACAGACATACCGAATTTATTAAGAGAAAATAAATTAGTGGAGGTGGGTGACCAACTGCTGGCTTGCCAGGCCTTTTTATATTTTAGGAGGGCTAGGAATGGGGGCAGGGGTGGGAGTAGTAGGGGGAGGTGAATTCCTGGAACTTTTCTTTCAGGTGGCATAGGGGGTCTTGGAAACCTGGAAAGAATCTATGGGTGGGGTATGAAGGCAATAGACTCAATTGAGATTCAAGGGCAAGGAATAAATTCCCATGTCTATCTTTTGGGCAATGAGCAAGAATGGCTGAGGCTTATGTCCTTGTTCTGCCAGGCACTATTTTTACAAGTGATGATTTGATCACACAAAAAGTTCTCATTGTTACACCTTTAAAAAGCACAAGAACTATTAGGTCGGGCATTGTGGTACAATAGGTTAAGCTGCTGCTTGCAAGGCCCACATTCCATATCAAAATGCCTGGTGTGAGTCACAGCTACTCAGCAGTTTAAAACAATATACACCACATTGTTAACTGTTAAATGGGAAGAGGCCTGAATATTGGTGGAACCTTGTAAAATAGAATTATGATTTATTTTAGAGTATTTTGCAGTTAGAATACATGCACTACTCTTTGCAATTAAAATATTTAAATAGCCTTACAGTAGTAATAGCAGCTATGCATTACACTATCAAAGTTAACTGCTAGCTCATGCAGCAAAAAATGCTAGGAGTTAACTAGCTTCATACATCAGAACTTTGTTTTTATGCACATAAATTCTGTTGTGGAGTGACAGGGTCTGTTTGTACTCTGGTGATCCAGGGATTCAGGCTGTTTCCATCTCATAGCTCCACATTTCATTGTGGGGTCATCCAATTTGTTGCCAAATACAAGAGGATGCGTGGGGATAGTGTGCTGGCTTCTGCCTAACAGCAAGTGGACTACCCAGGAAGTGGAGGAAGTCAAGATGTGCATGAGAACTTGTAGTTTCTTCCAAAAGCTGTCACATAGAAGCTACTGAAAAAAAATGCAGCTGTTATAATCAGTTAGAACAGCAATCCTCTTTATTTCTTGGAGCAGTCTTGGAGGAAGGCAGATTTACTTTGTAATTCATCACTTTCTCTAAAGTGCCCACTACAAAGGAAAATTTAAAAGTCATGAAAATGTATATGATAAACAATTGCACTAAAATAAACATATCTTTTAATTCTACTTTTCCATCAATTTTCTGAAGCAGCCTCAAAAAGATAACTTCAAACACAGGATGACATCTAACTCTCAAAGGACCTTGCAATGTTACCAAGGAGCATTTGCCCTTTTTTATACAATAGCACTCTTCCGCACAGCTTTTTTGCAATAACATTTATAATCTCAACAATCTGACCACTTTATCCTTTTGAGACACAAAAATTTAAATTGTTAGCTTTTTTGCTACATTTTCTATGCCTGAACTTGCCCAACCACCTGTACAGGTACTTTGAGACAAACTGCAAATGAAAATTTTCCTTTGGGCAGGTGTACAGCCTGAAGGCAGCAGAAGAGGTGATTAATTTCTTTTTCTATTTAAATCAGAGTTAACATGTTCAGAAAGGAACTAATTTTAGCCTCCTAGGAAGATTTTCGGATTTTTAGAAAATCCCTTAGTAGATAGATGTTTGCTTATGCAGTACTTCCCATGGTCTTCCTCATCTACAGCTTCTAAAGGAGGTTTTTGATTTTTAACTGCCTAATTAAACTTACTTGTCTGTGTTATGCATTATCCAGCTAGTTTCAAATTAGAAATCCCATTAAATACTACTGCAAATATGGCTTAAAAAATTCCCTCTTAATTCAGGGTTATATGCCCCAGTCTAGTAGATTATGTGCAAATAAGGCTCTACTCACAGCCCATTTGGAAAACACTTCTAGTGTGTTAAAGAGACCAAGGACAGATGAGCGGGCTTCTAAATGCCACTGCCCAAATTGAACCTTTAAATTGAAGGGGATGTTACTATTAGAGGGGTTCCAGGTGAGGCAAAGTATAGCCAGAGGCTTCTGGGTCAAGCAGAAATGCTCTGTCAGTGATTTTGGTCTGTTTTACTGGGAGCAAGACACAGCCACCAGAGCAGGCTACAGTAATGATGAGCATCACAGTGTCCAGAGTTGGACAGGCCAGCATACGAGAAACACAAGGGGAAGGGTGCTGTACTGGTGGAAAATGTTGGGACTGGGCAGAAATGTCAGCTCCTGGGCAGAGTCAGCTCTCAAGGAAGCCAGGGGCTCAGATAGGAGGGCTCCAGGTTAATAACCTGCAAATCTTGTTTCATTCTCATTGTTGCCTTCCTTCTTTAGGTATGCTTTTAGTAGCCTGGTAGAGGGCCCTTCTAGTTTGGCATGACGAATATTATGGACTACTCAGGAGAGAAATGAATTAGAAGATGTGAGAGACAGAAGGTTGGCCTACGGTTAGAAGTCCTTGGAACAGAATTATCTGTAGATGAAGTCAGACCAGAGTTCAAGTCAGCCTTGTCACTTAGCAGCTATGTGATACTGGGCAAATTGTCAGATACAGTGAGCTTTAGGTTCCTCATCTGTTAACTGAGTCTGAAAAGTCAAGTCCAGCAGGACTTCAGGAATGTCTGACCTATGCAAAAAGCACCTGGAACAGTGCTTGCAATGTATTGCATCTTTAGTGAACAGCGAGGAGTTTTGCCTCCTGGTTAAATACCCTAAAATGGGGTAGGTGTTTATCATAGTGGTTAAGATGCCTACATCCCATGTTGGAGTGCCTAGGTTAGAATCCAAGCTCCTCTCCTGCTACTGCACACCCTGAGAGACAGTATTTATGGCTCAAGTATTTGGCTCCTTACCACCCATGTGGGAAACTTAGATGAGTTCCAGGCTCCTGGCTTTGGAGGCTATTGGAGGCATTTCAGGAGTTAACCAATGGATAGAATCTTTCTCTTTCTCTCCCTATTCCTCTTCCTCTTCCCCTCATTGCCTTCCCAATAAAATAAAAATAATTAAAAATTCAAAAGCTCTAGAATGAATTTTTAGGCCAGACCATAGACAATTAGAAAGGCTTTACCTGACTGGCAGCAAGGGGGAAAGTTGCCCTTTTCACACAGACCTTGGTACACAACTGATGCCTTGCAGTCCCGTCTCTGGAGGGAGTTGCAGCCAAGGTCTCAGGATCCTCCAGCCGGTGTTTCATCCCTGTATTATACTTACAGGTCTCTTTTCCTGAGGCCTTGTTTGAGAACTCCTTCAAGTGTCTCCGCTGAGGCTGCCTTTTAGAGTAGGAAGAGAAATACTTTTAGACACTTTTCCCTATCTACTTTTTTTCTTATCCACAACCTTTCTACTCTCTCTTCCCCTGATCCTAGGGCCAACACAACTGCCAGAGTGTTTTGCTCGGCGCTCCCTCAGCAGTGAGCTGACCACCACATTTGTGCTGATCCACCTGGCCCTCAACCTGTGTGATGTTCCATGGAGGGAAATGGAGATGGAGACATTGGCATTGTTGCTGTCTTTAGACTATTGCTTACACTTGTATCACAGCAAGTGATTAGAGGCTTAACTATCATTTCTGGCTTACCTTTTAATTGGCTATACTTGAAAGCTCAGTTCTTTTGGCAGCTCAGCTGAGCAACTGACAAATGGTGGTCATATCTAATATCATGTACACCGCTCTGGGAGTTGTCTTGTGAGTCAGAAAATCTCAAAGAATATACAATATCCTAGGACATTGGAACCCCAAACAGTCAAAAATGGTGATTTTTAAATAAAACTCAATATATCTTCACTATTAAAGGATACATTATCTAATTTAGGTGTGGATTAGTCTTCCCCCACTGGATTCAACTCAACTCCTAGATTTAAGTCAAAGATCAACTCTTTCCTTCTTTCCCAGCTTCACTTCCATCTAAAAACACTATTTTGTTCATTTCACCTCTATCAAGTACCTTGTCCTTACTTAGATTTGGCCAAATTGAACTCAAGATAACCTAATTATAGTATTGTTTTAGTAGGGTGGTCTTTGGTTCTCCCAGGCCAGGGAAAAATACTGCCAACCTAGAGGCTTCTGAGTCTCACTTCAATTGGAGAGTCACCCTTATCTCTCAGGAAATCCTTGCAAGATAATGAGTATAAATCAAACAGTTCTTTTGCTATGTTCAACTGCACTAGGTCAAGAGCAAAGCAACATTCTACATCTGCCACAGAGAAAGATTTATCTTTGCATTATCCATGATCAAAAGGAGCCGCTTTCCACTTCAGACAATTCTCTCAACTGTAATACATACCATCGAAGAGGCTGACTGCTGCCAGCATGAAGCATGGCTTAAACTTAACTCCCACAGAATGCATTGCTGTTTCCCAAAGTCCCAAACTGCCTTGGCTCAGAACATTTATACTGGACTCTTGTCATTTGGAGTTCCACATTCACATGTCCTCCTTTTATTTGTTCCCCAAGTCTGAGGGGGCCTCTCATCATCGTCCTTATTTCTGCTTCCAAACTCTACAGTTCTATGGTTAGAGGTGTGCCTTGCTTGTTCTGAGATCTCCACAACTTACACAGCATTTTCCAAAGAGTACATGTGCAATTAACATTTAGGAAATAAATGAGCCAATGAGAAACGTGTTTCATTCAATATTTAACTTCTCCTTGCTCTTTAATAAACAAATATAAGTCTAATATCACTTAATTTTACATATCAGTGGACTAAAAAGATAAGTGAACCCAAGACATAGTCATCTTTTACATTTCTTTCTTCTATTTCTTGCTGGGCTTTTTCATTTTCTAAGGAAATTCTTCTTTGATTGCTACGTTAGACTTTTCTAGATAACAAAAAAGAGATGCCTGATCCATGCCACATGAGAATCAGTAACTCAGAGAAGGATTTGGATAAAAGTAAGAGTTCATTCAGGCTGCTAGCAATCAGGGAGACAGTAGGTTAAAACCTTAACATCCAACCTCTTTTACAAATTCTAGTTGTCAATTCTATCTTCCATTTCTATGGGGGCATGGGTGATGACATCTCTCTACTTCCTGTTGAATTTGGAGAATGGAAAGATTGTATCTGTTGATATATATATATATATATATATAGCCATGTGAGGAGTTATGCAGAGTTTAGGAACCTGAATCCAATGTATACTCCAACCATTATTAGCAAAACAGACATACTTCTTGTGTTTGTGTGTGAGCAAACCAAGGTTTATGTAAGTCAGAAACCTTCTGCCACAACAGCCAGGAGGGGGCTCCAAGAGAGGATGACATCAGTCATGCCCATCTTAAAGATTTCAGTCAGAATGGATTTCAGACTGGCAAGTATCCCTGAGAATATGTAAGAAACTGAAATCCTGGTCCCTTGGCCCAATCTTTCAATGAATGGGGTATAATGATCCCAAGTCTGTTGAAGCTAAATGGCTTATTATCTGATCTTGTAATTTCCAAGGTTTTAACCTTAGAATGTATATTAATGTAAGTACTGCAGGAAAAATAGCAATTACAGAGTCTTGCTCTGCCAGTATGTGGTCTAGAGCCACATGGTTTTCAAGAAAAAGTTTTCTTAAGGAATGTAGAGAAATTTTCAAATTGGCTAAAGATTTAGCATGTTCATTTGCTATAATGGTTAGGGTCTAGGAAAGGTTCCAGAGCACATGTTGGTTGGATGCTACTCCCTACAAAGGTGGTAGGGCGTAACCAAAGAAACATTGATCCTTGCCAGGAATATTTCTTCACAGATCCCAGATGACCAGTTAACAGTTTTAGCAACATTCCCTAGTGCTTACATTCTGCTGCTGTGTGTAAAGTAAAGGGAATGACTATCACTGCTAATAAACACTGCCACTGCATAGGGAAGGAAGAGCTTTTTGTAGCAGACTTTTTTATTAATATAAAGAGAACAGATTTCATGTATTTCATAGATATAATGCTAAGAATATCATGACCCTCCCCTCCCAAATTCTCTCACTCCTTCTTCCTTTGTTTCTTTTTCTTTCTTTTTTTTGTGGTAACATGTTTTAAATACACTTTATAACCACAGGGTAAATGTTCCACTAAATACAGTGTTCAACAAGTAAAAAGTAGAAAAACCACTGTTCTACAAGTATATAGACAATGACTATAAATAATAAATCATGTCAATTTCATTCTTATACATTCAAGGGATTTTTTATCCTGCATATATTACCTACCACAAATCAGAGAAAACATATACTATCATTAGCCAAAAGGACTCCATGTATTTTTCAAATGAAAACATAGCCAGCAGGTGCAAAACAATGAAACACAGTTTGTCCTCAGAGTTTTGCAGAAACTAGCCAGTCATTAACCCTGCTTGTTCCAGTTGTTGATATCACCTGCAGCTGGAAAAGTGTTAGTTAGTTACACATAGGTACTCTCCCATTCCCTGATAGTGGGATCATCTGGCATTTAACTGAGGAGTAAATACTACCTTTTGCCCTTTAAAAAAACTTTCTGAAGTTGCACAGACAGGGGAGTTTTTGAACAGGGAAGTTTTCCCTGTCTCTCTTGAGGAACACAGATGATTCTAACTCTGTACATGACTGTATGAATTTTGATTGTTGAGACCCATTTTACAACAGGGACTGTGAAGAAATTTAGTTCATACCAGGTGAACTAAAATGTCGCCATGATCAACTGTAGATTGGGATACAAATTCAATATTCTACAACGTGAGTAGAAGAGGCTAAGATTTGAGTGATCCGTCCTAAGGAATTGTCCTTCTATTTTGATGGATGAAAGGGCAGGACCAGTAAAGATAAAACAATTAAGATTTTTATCCTCCCAATTTTTCCTCTTTCTTTCTTTGTCAAAGATACTTGAGGTCCTATACAAGGTGATTTTCCCAATACGAGGTAACCTCTTCTGTCTTTTTTCAGTACACAAATTAATCCTGGTCCCATGATGTCACAGATATGTGAGTGGTGAGCAGGACATCATAAGATCCTTTGACATTCTCAACCAATTTGTTTAGACCCCTGGTTCCTTCCAAGCTATTAACAACAGTTGATTCCCAGGTTGGAATGGCTGCAGTGGTTATTCCAGGGAGGGCGCAGACTTAGAAGAAGCAAACTTGTGAATCAAGGATAGTATTTGACTTAGCTATTGTACATACTGGTTTTTGTCTCCATGACAGAAAAAGAAAACCTGCCTTGGGATACCTGAAAAGGCCTCCCCATACACAATATCATTAGGGCTTAATTTAAGCCCACTCTAGGCATTGACCCATTTCAAGTGAATTTTGTGGCACAATCTATATATAGTCTTCTTTAGGTTATGATTCATTTTTCCTTCTTATCTGTTGATTGAGGCTTACAAGATACATGCTGCTTCCATTTAATCTACAGAGTCCTGCTTACTTGTTGAATAACCTCCAAATGTAAAGGGAGGTTCAATGTCACTTTGAGTGGACGCAGGGAGCCCATATCTCAGGATCAAGTCTTTTAAAAGTAAATGAGTCATTTCAGAGGCTCTGTCAGGTAGGCATCCATGCATCCTGAAAAGGTATCTACATGGACAAGCAAACACATCATTTCCTGTGGTTTTGAATATTTGGGTGAGGTTCATTTGCTGTTTTTCAAAAGGTAACTGATCTTACATTACTTCCTTGATTAGAGGAATTCTTTAAGTATTTGGATTGTTAAAAATGCACAACTGACAATTTTGACTGATTTGCTGAGTAGTCTTCCAGAGGTGGAGCCCCCTTAGAGAAAGAAGTAAAAAATCAATGAAAGCATATAGTGGGTGCATTCATGTAAATGTTTAAGGAAAGGAGAGACTAACGCTTCTGGTAAAAAAAAAAAAAAAGTCAGGTCATGGGAATTGAGTCTCCATCTGGAGACATCATCCCATTAAGTCACACTCCAATCATTTGAACACTTCTCATCAGCTTCAGTGCAATGGGACTTCAAGTCCTCCAAATCCAAATAAGGTACAGAGGTCCTAGGAAACAAGGCTGTCTAGCTGCTTTCTTTGCTGCCTTCTCCATAGCTTGATTTCCCTTTGTGAGATAGGTCTCAATGCTTTGGTATCCCAGGCAGTACATGATACCCACTTGTGCTGACATAGCCATGGCTTCTAATAATGCTGAAATTCTGCAGGATATTTAGCATCTTTATTTCCAGACATCAACAGTTCTCTTTCTTTCTAAATAGCTCCACAAGCATAGACTATCACAAAAGCATATTTTGAGTCTGTGTAAATGTTTATCTTTTATCCCTTGGATAATTGCAGTGCATGGATCAGGCCAATTAATCGAGCATTCTGGGCTGAGGTTACCTTGGACAAGGATTTTACCTCAATCACTTGTTCCACCATGATAAATGGTATATCCTACTACTCATTATCCAGCTTCCATGATGCTGTTTCCATTAATGAACATATTCCAGTCAGGATCTGACAGAGGCTGGTCCATGAAGTCCATTCTGCTAGAAGGAAAAAAAAATCAGTCTCCAGAATTTCTAAGCAGTTATGTTTCAAGTGTGTATCATCAGTCACAGGAAGCAAAGTAACAGGATTTAGAATACAGGAGGTTTTAAGGATAACATTTTGGTTAGCAAGCAAGATGGTCTGATATTTTCCTAGGATTCCTGCTGTAAGTCAGAAACCTCCTTTATGTTTCTGTAAGGTCAAAAGTTGATGGGACACACACAGAGTAATAGGTTGTTTGAGGGTGAAACTTCCTGCTTTCTGCAGAAGAGCACAGTAGCCAATACTGCCTGAAGGCCAGCCCTTCTGTAGTTGGTGCTAGTTGTTTAAGAAGGTATGTATTCAGCAGTCTTCAGGATGTCTATCAGTGTTTGAAGCCCCCCAATCCAATCCCTCTTTTTTATGCACTTACAGTCTGAAAAACTTTCAGAGATTAAAAAGTCCCAAAACCCAAGGCTGAGGCTCTCACTAGTTTTTCAAGATTTCAAATGTCTGTGGGCACTCAGTTGCCCAAAACAATAGGTCAGAGTCTATTCCTTTCAGAGATTCATATAGATGTTTAACAATGAGACTGGAATTGGGAATCCAGATGCACAAGAAATCTGCCATATACCAAAAAAAAAAAAACCAAAAAACAAAAACAAACAAACAAACAAAAAAAAAACAAATCACAGAGTTGCCCCATTACTGGGCACTTTGATGGTCATTATAACTTGCTTTCTATCAGCCAGCAAACTGTGAGTTCTTTGACACATCTGAAAGTCAATATAGTCAAAAACTGTTGTTTACATATCTAAGTCTTTCAGGGGGGATATTTTATATTCACATGTGCCAAATATTTGAACACCTGTATGGTGTTAGCTAGGCAGCAATTAGATTAGCCATTACTGGTTATCAATAAGTCATGCACAAACTGGAAGAGGACCCCTTGGTCTGGTGAAAGGAATATTAGGTCCTTTGCCAAAATTTCACTATATGAAGTAAGTGAATTCTTAAATTTCTATAGTAATGCTTCCCAGAAGAATTCTGTAGTGACCTTAGTCTTAGGATCCTTCAATTTGAAGGCAAAAGATAATTGTGTTTCTTCAATCCGGGGAACACAGAAAAAGGCATCTTGCAAACCCAGTACCAAAAGCCATCAGTAATCACCTAGACCTGCCATTTGCAGTGTGTATTTGTTGGGAGCTATAGAATGGATATCCTGTACAATGTCATTATTTGGCCAGAGGTCTTGAACAAATTGGTATTCATTGGGGCAGGGTCTCTTTACTTAGAGAATTGGTGTATTATAGGGGGACAGACAAGGCTGTATTAATTTTTAGAAACTTACTCAATGTGGGCTGAATCTTTTTAATACTTCTTTTAAAGGATACTGTTTTTTTTCAAAGAGGCTCCAACATTGTCTTTTACATGAATAGGCACAAGAGTATTGTGTAAGGCCCTTCCAGGGGTCCTGTCTGCCTGCACAATTTTACTTATTTTCTTATAGATTTGTCGGGGAAACAATTCTTCCATTTCATCTTCCTGATTTGTCACTTGGGGGCTTTCACCTGTCCTCTGCCCTTCCCCTTTTCAGGGCTGGACCTGTAAACAGTATAGTAACTTGTCTCATTTTCTTTTCTCCCTTCACGTTAAATGTTTTAAAAACAATACCCACTAAGAGGGGTTCATACCAATGGCTCCTACCACTCATTGTAATTTTCTTTGAATATCAGGAGCACTCTGCTCAATCAAGCTCATAATAACTTTCTGCAACTTCTCTATAGCCTCCCGGTCTACATCTGTGTATTGTCTATAAACCAAATAGACTCCTTCTAAAAGTTCCGAGGGATCCTCAGTTGGATTTGCTGAAATTCTGAACCTTATTGAGGATTTTTTTGTTTAGATACCCCTTTCCCGAGTCCATCTAATTCACAACCTCCACAATGGTTTTATTTAACAAGATCTCCACCAGTGTTTGGATCCCAATTGGGCTCAGATCTCCTCAGAGGATAAATTGCCCTCTTGGATGATTGTGCCCAAAATAGGTATCAGGAGAATGCTCTTGGGTATGTATTGTTTATCGCTCAATCTCCCATTGGAGATGAGACCTAGTCTTTTGAGGAGCATATAGATGTGACTTATGGGATACACCTGTTTCACATCAATGCCAAATACCACGTCCATACATTCACAGGTGCTCTTGAAGGTTACAAAGAAGTCACCCCATGCTATTTGATGACACTCTACAGCATTTCAACCTCTGTGATGAACTCCTTTGTTGCAAACTTGACACTTGAGAATTCACAACTTAACTACATTCTCATCCAATATGTTACTGAGAAAGACCTTAGGATTTGAGTGGATCTGCAAGGTACTTGGAACCTTCTCTTCCGGGTTTCTGAAAAGGTCATTAGATTGTCTCAGTGGAATGGCTGTGAAGATAGTAGGGTAGAAGCAGAATCTCTGTGGACTCCCCAGAGGACCTAGTGCTCTAGCACCAGGCATTTCCTGTGGGGTGCCTAGGAACAGAAAGCAGAGGGCAGGAAGCTATGATTACTATTTCTTTAGTTCGAAGAACCTGTGTAACCACCAAGCCCTGTGCTTCTCTTTGGGCATGAAGGCCTTATTCAAGCTTGCATCACCGACTTTTCTGACAATGAGGCAACACGACTGGTGTCAGGAAAAGCTGAAAAGTATGTGGGCAATGGAATTCCACACTCTGGCAGAAAGAGAGAAAAGGCTCACCCTTAGCAGCTCTGACAAAGGCCCATTTACAGGCCTTCCCTTTGGGTGGTGTTCTAGGGCCTCACAAGTGTCCTGTCCCCTGAGAACCTGAAGTAGGAAATTATACAGTTCCTCAGGATGCAGCCAGATAACACAACCCACAGATTCTAAGGCTGTCAATAGGGTGAATGGGATTGGGCAAAGGAGGGCTCCCTCTATTCTGGGGTATGTGGAGCTCTTCTACTAAGAGGAAATGAGGAGGCCTTCAGACAGGAGATTGCAAAACATTGCCCTGCTTTCTATGTCATTTGTAAGAGAAGTTGACTGGACTCTGGGGTCCCCTTGCTCTGGGGATAGATGTTTCCCTCAGTGCTCATTCCATGTCCTAATATTTTCCATGGTAGGATCTGATGCACTGATCTGCTAAGTTCCTGAGACCAAATGTGAGGAGTCAGATGGGTTAATAGACAGTCAGGGTGGTCCCAGTGGAATTTGGGATATAGATTGCTTGCTTTCCCCAAAAAGGTTATCTTTAGCAAGAACCAAATATCTGCCCTCCTTCCTTCGGAATTTCCAAATTTACCATGAAAATAGCAAGTTAGTGATGATTACAGTTAATTATGAAAACAAATTAGGTATCCCACCCTGTGGTGGTTTTTTGTTTTATTGTGAGTAAGCCAAACAGGATAAAGAATTGTCAATCAGATCTTTCATTGGACTTGCCCCCACCTTATTGATTAACAGTTTTGTCCCCAAAATTGCACTTAAAAGCCCCAGTACCATGGGGTCCTTTGGGTTTTGCTTCTCTTGCAGCCCCCCTCCATGCCACTCTGGCTGGAGGTGATTGACTCTAATAAATCTTGCTTTTGAATCTTTAAATCCCACTTTTCTCTTCACCTTGTCCACTTGGAAATTCTTTTTCCATGTGAGACAAAGAACCGAGGCAATAATAATAATGATTTCTTTGCTGTCATTTTCCCACAACACAAGGAGGAGGAAGTGTGGGTCCTCCACTTCTATCCACATCCTATATAGGACCTCTTGATGAAAGCATCTTTGGTCAATTCTGAAATAGAAATGTCACCTCAGTCCTCATCTTGATGCTTACAATGGTCTAGGACTCTTCCCTCTGCTGAACTGATTCCTGCCCTGTCCAAGATCCCCAAGAGACTACCAATGTGGGAGTTAACCTCCCATATGTGGCCACCATTGCCCCAGGGCCTCCCAAGACTAACAGTGGAGGAAGACTTGTAAGGACCCAGAAAAAGGAATGATGGAACTTCCCCCATGATAGGAGACATGGGGCCCCTCTTTCACACTGCCTTGTGTCTCTTTTCCTTGCTGACATGTCATTAACAAAATCCTACTTGCCTGAGACCACCCCATAGGGAAAGGCAGGAAATACAGTACCATAAGGAGTTACCTCTGCCTGCTGCCCCCAGGGCTGATAGTAAGGCTGAAGCCTCATCTGTTTTGGGGTTCATATTCTTTTAGTCCTTCCTCAACATCCACACATTGGTGTGTGGCAATACCTGGGATTCCTTCTTGTGAAGACCTGAGGCTATGTCCATAAAATAAATCCTTCTTTCTCTTAAACTCCCAAGGCAGAAGTCAGAATAAACCATATCTGGGCATTCTTCCTAGGATCTTTCAGGGCTAATAGCAGGGACCCCAAGGATTTCAATCAGGCTCCTTAGGATGAGAGGACCCTCAGGTTATTTATCTTTGCTGCTGATAGAACCTACCCTATCTCTCACCTGGATTGACCTGACTGTTCCCTCAGTCCAAGGCCTCTTTTCTCTTAAAGGAACCCCCTTCTCACACATCGATAACAGAGGTGGTAGCCTGCCACAGCCAATCACCCTTGCTCAGGGTCTCCCAGTGTTAATTAACATCAGTGGCTAAGACCCATGTGTTCTGGAGTCGAGGCACTCTCAGGATATTCAACTTTACACCTGTTGGGGCTACAGTTTTCCCCTTTCCCCACATCTCCTTTGTCATTACCTCCTCAGAGCAAGACCCTTAGCTCCCTGAGACAAAAGCAAAAGTCACCACAACCAGCTACTCCAGCCAGAGGTCTCCCAGGGCTGGCAGTAGGGCAGGATGCGTTTCTGTGGAGCTCATGCTCTAGGGCAGGGAGATACTGTCAGTCCTCTTCAATGTGGTCATAACTACTCTTGACAGGGTTTGGACCACCTCAATTTTACTCACCTGAAATTCCCTCCCTTAAGTCACAGTATCCATCTCCCTGAGGAGAGGTGGAGTGGAGGTCCCTCTGCTTCATGGCCTTCCTAGAGTTTCTCAGGGCCAATGACAGGAGCTACATTGTTGCTGTGGATTTGTTCTGAGAGGAGGAGCAAGGTGGGGGCAAGAGGCGTGGAGTCACCACACAGACACTGGGAGTCACGTGAAAGCAGGCCAGAGGCAAGCATCCCACAGACTCATTTATTTCAGTTGGTACAGCAGCTTAAATAGCCAAGGCAGCCAACCTGTCAAGGGGCGGTTTATGCCCTAACCAGTCACAGCCTGTTGCCAAGGCAGGCTCCATTGCCATGTGGTTTCCAAAGCCATTCCTGAGTAATTGACGCTCGCTTGCCAGTGGCCATCTTGGCATGGTCTTCTCATTCCACCACATTTCTCCCTTTTTGTTTATTTTTGAGCAACAGGAGGCATGATTGTTGTCCATACCATTGTTGACCCCATTTCCATGTGGTCTCCATACGTGGCTGTCTTAGGTTGTCCCCCAGGAGATCTTACCCTTCGTTGACTAACCAGCCCTCAAAACAGGAGACCACAGGAGTGCTTGCTCAGATGGGGTAGGAATGAGGAACAATGGTAATCAGGAATGGGGTGACTGCACATAGGCTATGGGCCATTTGAGTGGCTGACCAGAGCTAGTGGGGTATAAAACAGTAACAGATGTGGCTATGGGCAGTTCCTCAGGGTAGGATGATAGGGCAGATGTGTCTGATAACAAAGCGGACTCTCAGTCTTGTACAGCTGGTTCTGGTTGACTGTCAGTTGCAGGTTTGATGTTTCTGGCTGGTACCCAAATGGGCTGTCCCACAGTGTCTGGAAAGACACAAGCATATCCTCAGCTCTTGTTTAGCAGAAGCCTTTTTATAGGCATTGGAATCCAGGGCCTGAATTTTTTGTCCACTCCTACATTAACCACAAACATGCGGGTGGGATGGAGTCTAGTGCCTACCTTGAGAGCTTGGGGTGCCCAGGGACTGCCACAACTATGGGGATCCTCACTGGGTGCAGGTGGGATGACCTCGTCTGGGTCATTGCCTCGAGGTTGTGTAAGTTCATCCCATGGATATTTGGGGGGTGGCTGACTAGGCATTGCTGCATTGTCTGCTGTCATGTCATTTTCACTGTTGGAGCTCTTTCTTTCTCCCCAAGTCATCAACTGTTGCCTGTGAGGCAGAGGCCTGGAGTGTCAGGCTCTTATCACTCACAGATTCATTATGTTTGGTAATCTGTGTGGGCTTCTGAGAGGGGAGTATCTTTCCTATGTTTGAGCACTTAAGAGTGATGCACCATGCCAACTCTAGCCAAAGGAAAGATACCCACAACACTGCTGCCATAACAAAGCAAATTCCTAGCACCTCAGCAGCTGATGGCATTGTGCAGGGGTTCCCTACGTTAGATAAACAGACAGTGGTGTATCAGATCGTAAGCGTGTCCTGTGCTTAGTGGACAGGACATGGACAGAACAGGACAGGACTTCCTTGATTTGTTAGGTCAAGGCCGTATGCCCACACAGTGTCTCTGGAGTGTCACCTCTCTCGAGTCAGGGAAGATGACTTGGTTCCAAATTCTGAGGTGATCAGTCCCTTATGTGAATTCGCCAGGTGACCCAAAAGTGAAAGGAGGAGCTGAGAAGCGCCATTATGCTTCTGGGTGGTGTGTGCCTAACATGGGGTCACTTCGATCGAGGACAAGGACAAGGAAAGGGGTGTAGGAGGGGGTTCTGTGCTCACCCTCACAGAACCAAACAGCACACAAAGCAATGAGGGGCCTACCTCACCAAGTCCGACACGCTGTCTCTCTCCCAGCCATGTTGGCATCAGATGTTGACGTTGATTCATTCTGAGAGGAGGAGCATGGTTGGGTAAGAGGCGCGTAGTCACCACACGGACCCCGGGAGTCGGGTGAAAGCAGGCCAGAGGCAAGCAGCCCGCAGACTCCTTTATTTCAGTTGGTACAGCATCTTATATAGCTGAGGCGGTCAATCCGTTCAAGGGGTGGTTTATGCCCTAACCAATCACAGCCTGTTGCCAGGCAGGTTCCATTTCCATGTGGTTTCCAAAACCATTCCTGAGTAACTGATGCTCGCTTGCCAGCAGCCATCTTGCCGTGGCCTTCTCATTCCAGCACACTCTGTCTCAGTGGGGATCTTCTCTCTGCACTGACAAATCTTAGTCCTCCCAGGAGCTTTACCTTGACACTTCTCAGCACCTAAAACTTCCATCTGCCAAGCTGATTCCACAGCCCTCTAATGAAGCTTCAGACTCCAAGGACAGAAGTCACTATACATAACATCTGGACAGCATACCTGGAGTTTTGTAGTGCTGACAGCAGGGGAAAGATGGGGTTGTGAACTCTTTAATCTACCTCACTATGTCACTCAGCCCTTCCTTGGAGTTGTTGCAGTGATTCCCAACAGGGCCTGAAATTCCTCCCTATGTGGAACTGAGGCTCATTGTCTCCTCTCACAGGCAACCAAATGAGAATTGACTGGATCCTTAGGCCTTCTAGCACTACCCTAAGTCTCCAGGGCTGTCTATGGGATTCAGGCAAGTTTCTACAGGGATTCCTCTTTGTTCTGAGGTAGGTATCCTCAGTCACCCAAAAGGTATTCATATTTACTCCTGACAGGACCTGGGATCACTTCTTTAGGTTAAACTGAGCATGTGTCCTGCCATCTAAACACACCATCTCCCTGAGATCCCAACAGGTATATGAGGAGAGGGCACTTTATTAGCCATGCCTTTGGCCTCCTAGGTCAATAGCAGAGAGAGATATCTGTGGGCACTCCCCTTGATGTGCAGCAGTCCTTCCAGTCCTAACTCTGAATTGGAAAATGCCCGGGACCTCTACTCACTTGGATCTAGTCACCTGAAATGTAGCCTCATCTTCAGATTCTAGAGGCATAGTCAGTAAACACTATATCCAACAGCCCTGCCTAAGGCCTCTTCTAGCTGAAAGGAGGTGCAGAACAGAACAGAGGCTCCTCTATCTCTTCTATTGTGAGAATAAAATTCAGTCCTCCCTCAAAATCCACATGCTGCTAGAACTGCCTTAGCTCTCTTCCTCTGTGGGACCTGAGTCTGCCTCTCCCCAGCCAAGACCCCCACCTCTCTGAGCTCTCAGAGTTGAAACTAACTGTGTGGGAGGATTTTGTTTATGCTGACAGCTCTTTCAGGGGTTTCCCAGAGCTCCTTTAGAGATTGAATGGGATTCTATGGGATCCACACTTCTTGGGGTAGACTTCTCAGCCTTTGTGTTGTCTCCCAGCTCCTCTTCTTTCTGTAAATATTTGCCCAATTGCAGCTCTTGAAAAGAATGATATTGGTTCCTAGGCAAGTTGCTAGAGGGAAGACAGGTGGTAGAGATTCAGAGAAACAAACCTTTACATGCAGCCTCTTCACTAGCCAGACTTTGACTTTGGAAATATTTGATTACAAAAGACTTATTTTCTATACTCAAGTGGCTAAGTTATTTAATGAGGTGATTTAATGTTTGCATCATCCAGTTCAGTAACTTCCATTTTCCTTAACCCTTATACCCTTATAATCAATAAGAAATATATTTTATCTCCCTATCAAATAGGTATATGTCTCTGGACATACACAAAATAGTTTCATGAAAAAATAGTTACCCTTACTATGCCTGGTTCCCTCTGAATATTCACTATTCCATTTTTAGCCTGTTAGTTTCATTTCATTAAAATTATTACTTTTTTAAATAAAAGTCCAGTCCTCAGTCACAAAAGGCTTTCAGTTGGTTATTAGCAGACTTGGGAATCATACAGCATCAATCAACCCTATCATCCCCGATATCTGCTGTTAACCTAGGTCTTCTGGCATCTGTGACTGCAGATGCTTCCTTAGATTCCTGCAATGAAGCAGGATAGGAGTTTCAGAAGCTTCCTCCTACGTGCCACCTATAAGGATCATTCTCAATCTTCCTTGCTGCCTTCAATTGAAACACAGTATCAGCTCATCTCAGTCTTCAATAACCCCTTATCCCAGGGATTTCTCATGCTTTGTTTTTTCAGTTTTTGTTGTTATTTTTGGTAGGTTGAAAAATGGCCCCCATAATATACGAGATACCACTCTATGGAGTACGTAAATGTGAACTTATTTGAAGAAAAAAAGCTAATTTGAAAAAAAAGACTTATTTGAAATTTATTTGAAAAAAGTCTTTTGGGATGTGATGAAACTTTTGATGCAGAAGAGTAGCCTGGATTACCTAGGTGGACCCTAAATGCAATCACATGTATCTGAAGGGAGCGGCCGAGAGCCGCCGAGAGCCACCCTAAAAGTGGCCTTGATAAGATAGAAAAACAGGAACTTCGACCCAGTACTTTTCCATTGACTATACTTCCTCACCGCTCAACGACCCCCCTCCCCTATGCTTGTTCAAGCTTAACAAAGAAACTGCGAGGCACATAGGGCACGTAGCCACCCCTTTCTGCTCTTCAATGACCCCCTCCCCTTGTCCAAGCTTAGACACGTAGGGCACGTAGCCCCCCGTGTCTCCTCCTCCTCGATGACCTCCTCCCCTTGTAGTTGCCCAATAAACTTACGCCACCCTATGGTATGTTAATTTTGTGGTTTTGCCCCTTAAAAGCTGTGTGAGATAGCTGCTCAGGGCTCCTCTCTGCCCCCCACTGCTTGCGGCAGCCAGAAGAGGGCCCATTTGCGCAAATGAAATAAAACTGCCTCCTGCCTTTTGCATCGTCTGGTCTGGAGTCTGTGTTTCTGGGGTCGTCACAAAAGGACACCGCTTTCGGGGTCCTTCATTTGGGGGCTCGTCCAGGATTTGGGGGACCCCAGACTCCCACACTCCATCGGCCTGACGGAGGTAAGTTCGCTTACTTGTGTATTATTGTAATTGTGGTTTGTACTATTTGTCTTTGTCTGCCAGGGCGATGTGGAATCCGTCCTGGGGCGCCTGTACAGGCTCAGTATTGAGAATACTGGACCAGTGGGGGAGACAGACGTGTCCTGAGACCCCTGGTTCAACCCTGGAGGATGCTCCAGTGGTGGTCTGGGAAGAGGGGAAAGAGAGCATTTCCCTTCTTCCGGGGGAGAGCCTGGCCAGTCGGCCGCTCCCTTCTGAGATTTTAGGTTTGGTTTTGTCTCAGTCTGTCGCCGCGCAGCTTGTGGTTTGTGTTCTGTGTGTCGCTGTTTTTGTCGCTCTTTGTTTTTCACTGTCTCCCCCAACTGTCGCCATGGAACAACAATTAACGACACCTTTAAGCCTGACTCTAGGACACCGGAAGGAGGTTCAAGAGATCGCCCGCAGTTTGTTGATGGAAGTCCGCAAAAAGGAGTGGGTGACGCTTTGCACCTCCGAATGGCCCACTTTCGGTGTCGGGTGGCCGAAGGACAGAACCTTTAACCTTGACTTAATTTTGCAGATTAAAGACCAGGTCTGCCGTAAGGGTGAAGGGGGACGGCCAGAACAAGTACCCTATGTTACGGTGTGGGAAGACAACCCAGAAGCCCCCGCTGTGGGTTAAGCCTTTCATCGCACACGGAGACACCAAAGACCGCCAGCAGAAAGATAAGGAGAAAGCTGATGAGAGTCCTAGGCTTCCCTCGCTCCCCTCCTCAACTCCCTTGACCCCCGCTCCAGCAGAGACCCCAGTGCAAGGCCCTCCGCCAACCTCAGATCTTTATCCCCTGAAAGAACTCCAACCATTAAAATCAGCATGTCCACCCGTCCTTTCAGATGGACAGGAGGACCTCCTCTTTATGGATCCCCCACCGCCATACAACCGTCTGGCGTTGAGGGAGATGGCTCCCTCTGCCCCGTCCCTGGACTCTACAGTCCAAGAATCAGGGGAACCACAACCCACTTTCCTACGAGACCCCTCACCGCCAAGTACCCGCCTGCGTCCTCGCCGAGAGCAGAAGGGTGGGGGGGAATTTTGGGCAGCATCCCAGGCATTCCCATTGCGTTTGGTGGGGGGGGGGGAGCTTCAGTATTGGCCATTCTCCGCGTCAGATCTCTACAACTGGAAAACCCACAACCCCCCATTTTCGCAGGATCCGCAGGCCCTCACGGGACTGATCGAGTCGATTCTGTTAACCCACCAACCCACTTGGGATTACTGTCAGCAGCTTTTACAGGCCCTCCTGACCACGGAAGAGTGGCAGCGGGTTTTCACAGAAGCCTGCAAAAATGTGCCGGGGGATGACGGCCACCCCACTCAGCTACCTAACGAGATTGATGAGGTGTTCCCGCTGACTCAACCTAATTGGGATTTCAATACGACAGCGGGTAGGGAGCGACTCTGTCTCTACCGCCAGGTTCTCCTGACAGGGCTCCGGGGGGCAGGAAGACGCCCCACCAATTTGGCCAAGGTACATGCGATTGTGCAGGGTAGTGAGGAAACTCCGGCAGGATTTTTAGAAAGGCTAATGGAAGGATACAGAATGTATACTCCCTTTGACCCACAGGCCCCTGACCGGCGGGCCGACGTAATTATGTCCTTCATTGGACAATCGGCCCCGGACATCCGCACAAGGTTACAGAGGCTAGAGGGGTTGCAGGGGTATATACTGCAGGACCTAGTTAAGGAGGCAGAAAAGATTTTCAATAAAAGAGAGACAAAGGAGGAAAGAGAAGAGAGGTTACGCAGAGAACAGGAACGTAGAGAAGACCAGAGAGATAGAAAAAGAAACAAGGACTTAGTTAAAATCCTGGCCACCGCAGTCACAGGACCAGAGCAGACTAAAGGTAGACAAGATAGGGACCTGGGAGACAAACGGAGGCCACGGTTGGACCGAGACCAGTGCACATACTGCAAGGAAAAAGGACACTGGGCTAAGGATTGACCGAACAACGGGCAGCCAAGGTGTCAGCAGAGGGCGACACCCGTCCTGGCGCTGGAAGATGACGACTAGGTAGGTCAGGGCCAGGTGCCTCCCCCTGAGCCCCGGGTAACTCTAAAAGTGGGAGGCCGGCCAGTCACCTTCCTGGTCGATACGGGAGCCCAACATTCAGTCCTCACAACGGCCGGAGGCCCCCTTAGTTCCAAGACATCATGGGTCCAGGGGGCCACCGGAGGAAAACTGTACAAATGGACTACTGAGCGTAAGGTCGACTTGGCAACAGGGCGGGTCACGCATTCGTTTCTACTGGTACCGGACTGCCCATACCCCCTGCTGGGAAGAGATCTGCTCTCAAAGGTTGGGGCCCAGATCCATTTCCAAGACAAGGGAGCCACAGTAGTCGGCCCCGCAGATCAACCCCTCTATGTGTTGACCCTCCGGCTGGAAGACGAACACCGCCTTCATGAGTGCCCCCTATCAGCTCAGCCCCAAGCAACATCTGAATGGCTTACTAAATTTCCTCAGTCTTGGGCGGAGACGGGAGGAGTAGGGCTTGCTATCAGACAGCCCCCGGTGACAGTAAATCTGAAGCCCACGGCCACTCCCGTATCTATCCGCCAATACCCCATGGCTGCGGAGGCAAAGGTCGGAATTCGACCACACATACAGAGACTAATAAAACTGGGCATATTGAGACCTTGTCAGTCACCTTGGAACACCCCTTTGTTACCAGTCAAAAAGCCTGGCTCCAATGATTACAGGCCAGTGCAAGACCTACAGGAAGTAAACCATAGGGCTGAGGACATTCACCCCACGGTCCCTAACCCGTACAACCTGCTGAGCACCCTGCCCCTGACCTGAACTTGGTATACGGTGCTTGACTTAAAAGATGCCTTCTTTTGCCTAAGACTGAGTCCCCAGAGTCAACCTCTTTTTGCCTTCGAGTGGAAAGACCCGGAGACTGGGTTCTCGGGACAACTAATGTGGGCCAGGCTTCCCCAAGGGTTCAAGAACTCCCCTACGCTGTTTGATGAAGCCCTACACCAGGACTTGGCAGATTTCCGGGTAAGCCACCCAGAGTTGACTCTCCTACAGTACATGGATGACCTATTGCTAGCTGCAGTACCCTAGCGGTACTGCTAAGCTTTGGGATGGCGGCAACAGGCATAGGGACAGGAACAGCTGCCTTAGTTAGAGGAGATAATTGTCGCTCCCCCTCTTCGTGGAGGAACAACACAGGACCCTGCGCTGTTCTTTTGTCTGCTCGGCCCTCCCCGGGTTTGCTGCTGGTTCTTCCCGGGTTGGCTACTGTCCCTTCCACCTCCGTGGAAGGGCGGTTCCCCCTGCCACATTCCCCACTTCCACGGGGGAGCGGCACACCGCCGGCCGGCTCTCTCGGGGGCTGCACAGGTGCTCCTCTTAGATGTTCCCCTTAGATGTTCCTGGTGCATGTTGTCTCTCTCCTCCTATATAGTCCTCTTCCGCCAATCCCAACTCGGCTGCCCACACGCCGAGTACGCTGCTCTCCTCCAATCAGGAGCAGGATCAGCTCCTGGAGGTCATCACTCAAGTTGGCAAGAGGCAGCTGCGTAGAAGCTGTTTTCTCCTCTCCCAGCACCATATTGTGGGAGAGCAGATGCATAGAATAAGTCTTAATTCCAGTAACTTAGTCTAGTCCGAGTTGCTCCCCACAGATCCCCCTTTCTTTTTATTTTTTGGCATTGATACGCGCCTGTCTTCGGTGCCCCGCGGCACACATTCTGCTCTGCTTGCTGTAGTTGTCCACAGGTGCTTACAAGCCCTACCAATAAGGCAAACCGAATCCGGGTCCTCTCTTCGCCATGTTGCGAGGAGGTTTTTAGGCGCTGATGCATGCCTGTGTTCGGTGCCCTGCAGCGCATGCTCTACTCTGCTAGAACTGCCTGCAGGTGCTTACAAGCCCTATCAGGCAAACCGAATCCAAGCCTTCTGATTGCCGTATTGTGGGGAGACTTATTGATGTTAATTCATGCCTGTCTTCGGTGACCTGCGGCGCATAAGCTGCTAGCCGCCCGCAGGTGCTTATCGTCCTAATCAGGCAGACCGAATCCAAGCTCTCTCATTGCCATGTTGTGGGGAGGCCTTATTTTTCTGTTTCTCTATCTCTGGGCATTCCTATTTCTCCTATTTTACTTCTATCTACCAGCATTCCTATTTCTCTCATTTTACTTCTAAACTTTTGTTTCTCTTATCCCTGCGGCATCCCGGCGCCCACCCCAAGGCTGCTTCTCGGCGGCTTCCTGGCTCTGAGCCGCTTCAGCCCATGCTTCTCTCATCTGCGTGGCTTCCCAGCTTCGCGCGCGCACTCCACGGTCTCCGCGCCCCTTCGCGTCCGCACCACGGCCTCGCACTAGCCCCACGATCCCTATCTATTCACGACCCGTGCTCTCTTTGCACGCGGCGGCTTCCGCGAGTCACACAGTGTAGCTTACGTTTCCGCCACCACTGGTATTCAATCTAAGTTCCCCGGGCTAACCTGGCGAATTCAACCTAGCTTATGCGTCTCCGCCTTATGGTTTGGCTTCCTGTCTTTTGCTCCCCGGGCTAATCTGACCTGGCGGCCCACGTCTCTGCCTCTGGTTCCAGATTTTTGCCTTTTGCTCCCCGGGCTGACTTAAAGAATTCCAAACTGGCTTATGTTTCCGCCTCGGCCTGCACTCGTGGCTTCATCCTCCCTAACATTTTTCTCTACCCGGTATATTTCCCTAAGTTTTCTTCCAACAATATTCCTCCCTCATTTCTCCTGGCCTCTCCCCACAGTCCGTATCCAAGTCTAAGTTTCTTATAGGTTTCACTTTCACTTTCAACCTGCAGTCCGTATCTGAGTCTAAGTTTCTTCTTGCTTTCACTTTAAATCCTAACTTCTTTCCCACAGTCCGTATCCGAGTCTATGCCTAGGCTTTCGATAGCTTCTTCCAGCACCTTTTCTGTCCGGCTTTTCCCTAGGCTCTTTGCTAGTCTCTCTCTCCGGTATTTTCCACTTCTTCCCGTTTCTTCCCTCCTAAGTTTCCTATCCGAGTCACGGCCCCATTATGTCGCTCCCCGTCTTCATGGGGGAATGACACTAAACCCTGCCTAGGCTTCATATCCGAGTCACGGCACCATTATGTCGCTCCCCCTCTTCGTGGAGGAACGACACAGGACCCTGCGCTGTTCTTTTGTCTGCTCGGCCCTCCCCGGGTTTGCTGCTGGTTCTTCCCGGGTTGGCTACCGTCCCTTCCACCTCCGTGGAAGGGCGGTTCCCCCTGCCACATTCCCCACTTCCGTGGGGGAGCGGCACACTGCCAGCCAGCTCTCTCGGGGGCTGCACAGGTGTTCCTCTTAGATGTTCCCCTTAGATGTTCCTGGTGCATGTTGTCTCTCTCCTCCTATATAGTCCTCTTCCGCCAATCCCAACTCGGCTGCCCACACGCCGAGTACGCTGCTCTCCTCCAATCAGGAGCAGGATCAGCTCCTGGAGGTCATCACTCAAGTTGGCAAGAGGCAGCTGCATAGAAGCTGTTTTCTCCTCTCCCAGCGCCATATTGTGGGAGAGCAGATGCATAGAATAAGTCTTAATTCCAGTAACTTAGTCTAGTCCGAGTTGCTCCCCACAGATAATAGGCTTGCAACACTCCAAAGAATTGTGGAAGATGATATACTGGAAGTGGAACAAAATATTGTAAGGCTACAGGACTCCTTAACTTCACTATCCGAGGTAGTGTTACAAAATAAGAGAGGACTAGACTTGCTATTCTTAAAGGAGGGGGGGCTCTGTGCGGCACTTGGTGAAGAATGTTGTTTTTACACGGATCACTCAGGAGTCGTTAAGGACTCCATGGCCAAGCTAAGGGAACGCATAAATAAGAGGCGCCGTGAGCGAGAGGGACAGCAGGGCTGGTTTGAGGGATGGTTTAACAAATCTCCCTGGTTGACTACCTTGCTCTCTACAATTGCTGGACCTGTTATCATCTTCCTGTTAATTTTGACCTTTGGGCCTTGCATTCTCAACAGATTACTCCAGTTTGTTAGGGACAGGCTGTCCACCGTGCAGGCATTAGTCCTCACGCAACAGTATCAAGCCCTGGCCACCAGTGACCGTATTGACACCCCTCATCAACAGCTTTGACAGTAACGGGCACACAATTTTAGGATTAAAATTAGTTCAAAGAGAAAATGGGGGAATGAAGGGAGCGGCCGAGAGCCGCCGAGAGCCACCCTAAAAGTGGCCTTGATAAGATAGAAAAACAGGAACTTCGACCCAGTACTTTTCCATTGACTATACTTCCTCACCGCTCAACGACCCCCCTCCCCTATGCTTGTTCAAGCTTAACAAAGAAACTGCGAGGCACATAGGGCATGTAGCCACCCCTTTCTGCTCTTCAATGACCCCCTCCCCTTGTCCAAGCTTAGACACGTAGGGCACGTAGCCCCCCGTGTCTCCTCCTCCTCAACGACCTCCTCCCCTTGTAGTTGCCCAATAAACTTACGCCACCCTATGGTATGTTAATTTTGTGGTTTTGCCCCTTAAAAGCTGTGTGAGGTAGCTGCTCGGGGCTCCTCTCTGCCCCCTCTGCTTGCGGCAGCCAGAAGAGGGCCCATTTGCGCAAATGAAATAAAACTGCCTCCTGCCTTTTGCATCGTCTGGTCTGGAGTCTGTGTTTCTGGGGTCGTCACAAAAGGACACCGCTTTTGGGGTCCTTCAGTATCCTTATAAGAGAAAGAAAGGGGGATATTTGAGAAAGAAAGGAGAAGTCAATGTGAAGGTAGACCACAGAAATATTTGAAGATGCTAAACATGAAGTACAAGTGATATAGGCACAATCTACAGAATGTTGGTAGCCACTGGAATCTGGAATCAAGAACATTCAAAGAACAAATTCTCCCCTAGAGTTTTCAAGGGGTTTACGACCATGCTGACACCTTGAGTTCAGCCCACTGACACAGATTTTGGAGGACACGAGACAATAAATTTTTAAACCATTATTTCAAAATAGTATGTTACAGCAGCCATAGAATGCTAATAGTTCATTGTTTGTTTTCATTCTTCTTTCTTTAAGTTTCCAGGGTTCATTCTGGGAATACAATACAGCATCCAGAACTTTGTTGTCATTGTGGCAGGTACCAATAAGACATTGAATCTGGAAGCAATCATTGTAATGTTTTATCTGCATCAATTTATGTGGTATACTTGTTTATTTGGGAATTCTTTTACTTGAGTCTATCAATAAATGTCTATAGTTGTCTCCATAAAGAAAGCATACTTTTTATCTGAATCTTCCTCATTGAAAAATTTTTGTTGCTGTTGTGAATAGCATATTTTCTCATTAGTTATCATTTTTGTGTGGCAAGGCTCTTGATTTCAACATAATGATCTTCCACATACACTATCTTTCTAAAAGGTCATTCCTTTGAAACTTCCACATGCTTGTTTCTTTTAATTTTCTGGGCAGATGGCCATATTGTCACTTAATCATAGCTCTTTCAGTATTTAAACTTTTTATTCATTTTGATATCTACAGCTATGATTTTGTGTTCCAGCAGAGCTTTCAATAAAAGAGATGGTAGCATATGTTTGACTTGTTCCTACATTTAATTAGAATGTTTCAGAATTCCATTTTTAACCATGATTTCTGTGGAATTTAAGAAAGGAAGTTTACTTTAAGTTTTCTAGAATTTTGTACCATGAATGCCTATTGAGCCTCTCTCAAATGCTTTTTCTGTATCAAGTGGTATAATCAAATGTGGTTTTCCTTCCTCCTTGAATTTGTTAATTTAAGAAACCTATAATATAAAGCAGTCAGTAATGTTAAAGCCTATTCTCATTCATTGCACACAGCCCACCTGATCATTTAACTCAAGATGATATTAAATACGTTGGTAATTAATAAAAGCTATTATGAATGAGCTTAGGTTGGGTCCTCATCTTGTTACTGAACCAAGGGGAGATATTGGAGAAAATGAGTTGACAAGTTTCCATTTTTGGTATTCTTTGGAAAACTACAAAAACTAATGATTTTTTTACCATTTTGTGGAAGTAAATGTCAGAATTGCCTTGTTGTGGCAGGTGTTTTGTATACCACTTTAGACACTGCTTAGGATGCCTGCAAATCAGAGTGCCTGGGTGCCAGTCTTGGATCTACACCTGATTCCAACTCTCTGCTAACATGCACCATGAGGAGCATCAAGATGTTCTGGTTGTAAGTTCTCTGACATGGTTTGCCAAAATTGGATTGTGTAAATAATTTAACGAGGCATACCATATAATATATTATTTTTGTTTTATGTATTACATTTCTGTACTGAAGTCAGGCAGAGAAAATGAAAGCAATGTTACAATTTTTGCTTAAATCATTGTGTATTTTAAAAGAAGTTAAAAGGACATACTAACATATATTTGTACATATTTATCACTTTCAATGCTTTTCTTTCATATGTGAAACTTCACACTTCTTCTCTGGAGTCATTTTCCTTCTGTTTGATGATCTGGCTTATCATTTATATTTTATCCCCAATAAGTTTGTTTTAGACTTCTCCATTTTACCTAAAGAATCAGTCCATTCTTGTCATTTTCCATTCCATTCTTCATTTACCTACTATAGATACATAGATGTTATTTTACTTACTGTCTTATTTTTTACTCTTTTACTGTTTGGTATTCTATTCCATGAATCTAATAAAGTGTTTTATTTGAATCTCTCCAGATGGTTACATTCTCTACTCTTAAGCCCAATCTGGTCATCTGGAATGTTGACAAAAGAATACATAGCAGTGGGGGAGGGGTGGCATTGTGGCATAGCAGGTAAAGCCACCGCCTGTAGTGCCAGCAACCCATAGGATCTCCAGTTCAAGTCCAGGCTACTCCACTTCTGATCCAGCTCTCTGCTGTGGCCTGGAAAAGCAGTAGAGGATGGCCCAAGTCCTTGGGTTCCTGCACCCACGTGGGAGACCCGGAAGAAGCTCCTTGCTCCTGGCTTCAGATTGGTTCAGCTCCAGTTGTTGCAACCATTTGGATAGTGGACCAGCGGATGGAAGACCTTTCTTTCTCTCTCTCTCTCTTACTCTCTCTTTCTCTACCTCTGCCTCTCTGTAACTCTGCCTTTCAAATCAATAAATGAATCTTTAGAAAACATTTAAAAAGTAAAAAAAAAAATTCTTGGCAGTGGAACTGCATCCTTAATTCCTGTCTTTCCATAGATCTCTTCTTGTACTCATGTGTGTGCATATGTGGGTGTGGTTGGGGGAGTGCCACCTTAGTTTTCCAACTCAGGGAACTGCTTTCTATGGTTCTGTCTTTTGTTATGCTTCAGTCATACTCATTTTCCTGCTCTCTGTATTTAAAACTCAAGATAGAAATAACTTCTAATTTTTGTGTCTTGGAAGCTTGCATTAGTTTTATATTGCTGTATAATAGAGTGCCATAAACTTAGTAATTTAAAACAACAAATATTTAATATCTAAGTTTCTATGGGTAAGGAATCAGGTGCTTCAGCCTGAGTTCTCCCATGAGACTTCTTAATGGGGAAAAGGGGATCTGATCCTAAAGTTATAGTCATTTAAGGGATTTTTATACACAAGCCTCGGTTCCTTGTTGCAAGGAAGTCTCGACAAGACTGACTTATTACCTGGTGTCTGATGGATCCTCCAAGATAAAATATCTAAGAGAGAATGAGACTAAGTACATCATTGATGGAAGCCAACAACTTTTTAAAAAAAGATTTTGTGTTTTTATTTGAGAGGTAGAGTTACAGACAGAGAGAGTGAGAGAACGAAAGAAAGGTCTTCCATCCACTGGTTCACTCCCTAAATGGGTGCTGGAGCTGAGCTGATCTGAAGCCAAGAGCCAAAAGTTTCTTCTGGGTCTCCCATGTGGGTGCAGGGGCCCAAGCACTTGGGCTATCTTCCACTGCTTTCCAAGCCATAGCAGAGAGCTGGATAGGAAGAGGAGCAGCTGAGACTAGAACTGGCGCCCATATGAGACGCCAACGATGCACAAGGAGACTTAATCACTATGCCACAGAGCTGGTCCTACCAAGAACATAGATCACATACAGGAGTACAATAACTCATTTCTAACTAATAGAATGTAACAGAAGCAATAGGATGTAACATCTAGAATTAGTTTATCAAAGTTAAAAATTTAAAAGAGGGGGGCACTGTGGCACAGTGGGTTAAAGCCCTGGCCTGAAGCACTGGCATCCCATATGGGCGCGAGTTCTAGTCTCGGCTGCTCGTCTTCCAATCAAGCTCTCTGCTATGGCATGGGATAGCAGTAGAAGATGGCCCAAGTCCGTGGGACCCTGCACCCACGTGTGAGACCCAGAAGAAGCTCCTGGCTCCTGGCTTCAGACCAGCACAGCTCTGGCCATTGCGACCATCTGGGGAATGAATCAGCGATGGAAGACCTCTCTCTCTGCCTCTCCTTCTCTCTGTAATTCTGTCTTTCAAGTAAATAAAATAAATCTTCAAAAAAAAAGATTTATCTATTTGAATGGCAGACAGAAAGAGAGAGAGAGAGAGAGAGAGAGAGAGAGAGACAGAGACAGAAATCCTCCATTTGTTGGTTCACTCCCCAAATGGCCACAACATCCATGGCTGGGCCAGATGGAAGCCAGGAGCCAGGATCTCCATCTGGGTCTCCCATGTGGGTGGCAGGGTCCGAAGAACCTGGACCATCTTCTGTCCCATATGCACCACCAGGACACTGGAATCACAAATGGCAACCCAACCCACTGCACCACAATGCCAGTTCCCTGAATTGTTCATATTTATGGAATAGTATGTGATTTTTGTTATACTATACCATGTGTAATGACTAATCTGGGTAAATATATTTACCTCTTCAAGCACATAGCATTTCTTTATATTGAAAACATCAAAAAATTCCAACCTCCAGTTTCTTTATAGATATAAATTTACATTATCTGTATTCACCCTAGAGTACAGTAGAACCCCACAATTTCTTACCACTATATACCTATTGTGTTGTACCTATCAATAAACCTATTTATATCCATTTTCTTCCCACTTTCTTTCCAAACCTCCAGTATTAATTTATTTAATCATTTACTTACTGATTTTATTTAAAATGCAGAGTGACAGAAAAAGAAAGAGATCTTTAATCTCTGGTTCACTTTCCAAATGTCTGCAATAGCCAGGGCTGGGTCAGACTGAGACAAAGGGCCAAGAATTCCATCTAGTTCTCTATGTGGGTGGCAGAGACCAAAGTACTTGAACCATCATGTGCTACCTCCCAAGCACGTTAGCAGGAAGCTAGGTCAGAAGTTCTGTGACTTGAACCAGACACTTTAAAATGTGATGCAGATATCCCAAGAAATGTGTTAACCCACTGTGCCATAAGGCCACCCCCATTATATTTGCAACATCTATGAGATCACCTACTTTTAGAGACTCTACATATGAGTGAAGTCATGTGATATTTGTCTTTCTGTGCTTGATTTATTTTGCTTACTATAATGACCTGCAGTTCCATCCATGTTGCTGCAAATGACAAGATTCAATCTTTTTTATGACTAAATGGTATTCTATTGTGGACATGTGTCATGTTTTCTTATCTAAGCATCAGTAGATAGACACATTGTTTCTATTTCTTGGCTATTGTGAGTAATGCTGCAATAAATGTGGGAGTGTGGATGTCTTTTTGACAAATGGATTTCATTTTCCTTGCATATATACCAAGGATGTAATTGCTAGATCGTATGTTAATTCTACTTTTAGTTTTTTTTTTTTTTTTGAAGAACCTACATACTGTTTTCCACAATGGCATAATGAATTTACATTCCCATGAACAGTATGAAATGATTCCCCTTTCTCCACATCCTAGCCAACACTTAACTTTTGTCTTTTTGATAATTATTCTTAATGGGGTGAAGTGATATCTTAACATGGTTTTCGTTTGCATTTCCCTGATGATTTCTAGGGTTGAACATTTTTATTTAATATATTGGGAATTTGTTTACTTCCCTTTGAGAAATTGCTGTCTAGATATATTGCTTATTTTTTAATTGGATTCTTTTTTGCTATTGAGTTGAGTTATTTAGATATATTTTCTGGATATTAACACCTTGTTATATGTATAGCTTTCAAATATTTTCTCCAATTCTGTAGGTTATCTTTTTGCTTTGTTGATTGTTTTGTATCACTGTCCATTTTGTATATATATATATCACATGTCTTCTCTATGTGGAAGTTAAAAAAATTTATCTTACAATATTGATTCCTAGAGATTGGCAACAGTACAGAGAGAGGGGATAGAGGGAGGTTGGATACTGGGTATCAAACTACAGTCAGATTAAAACAATAGCTTCTAGTTTTCAATAGTCCAGTGCACCAACTGTAGGTAATAGTAATGCATGATATACAGTGTAACAAACTAGAGGAGAGCTGCTGATAGAATCTAAATATGGAGGAATGGTTGGGTGATATGGATGCTCACAGCTTAATTTGATTAGTTTATTCTGTATGCATCTGCTGAAGTATTGCCCTGTGCACCATTAAGGGTATATAAGAACTATAGGTTAATTGAAAAAATTGGCCTGAGCTGCGGCTCACTTGGCTAATCCTCCAACTGCAGTGCCGGCACCCCAAGTCCTAATCCCGGCTGGGGAGCCGGATTCTGTCCCGGTTGCTCCTCTTCCAGTCCAGCTCTCTGCTGTGGCCCGGGAAGGCAGTGGCAGATGGCCCAGGTGCTTGGGCCCTGCACCCACATGGGATACCAGGAGAAAGCACCTGGCTCCTGGCTTCGGATCGGTGGATCGCTGCAGCGCGCCAGCTGCAGTGGCCATTTGGGGGGTGAACCAACAGAAAAAGGAGGCCTTTCTCTCTGTCTCTCTCTCTCTCTCACTATCTAACTCTGCCTGCCAAAAAAAAAAAAAAAAAAAGAAAAAATTGAAAAAAAATGAGTCAATGCAGAATCTTAGGTTTAGAGGGGTTTTTTGCCTTTTTTTTTTTTTAAAGATTTATCTTATTTGTTTGAGAGGTAGAGTTACAGAGAGGATGCCAGCATTGCAGGTGGCAACTTAACCCATTGTGCCATAATTCAGGCCCCAGGTTTACAGGTTTTTTGTTGTTGTTGTTGTTGTTGTTGTTGTTGTTAATTCCAGTACTTTGAATATATTGCTACATTGTCTTCTCATTTGCTTTGTTTGCCATGAGATAAGTTTTTTCTTATCTTGTTCTTCTCTATGGGATGCATCTTGTTACTTAAATTTCTTTTAAGATTGTTATTATGAGTTTTGAGCAATTTTATTATGGTATGCAATAGTACAGTTTTGTCTGTGTTTTCTTGGCTTTAGTTGTGTTGAGCTCCTTACATACATAGTATAGTTTGGGTCAACTTTCAAGAAGTTTTAGATAGTATTTACTGAGATTATTTTATCTCATTCCCTTTTGGAGACTCCAACTTACATATATATTAGGTTGTTTAAAATTATCCTGCAGTTCACTAATATTGTTTTATTTCTAATGCTTATTAATATGTACTTGAAAAGCATACATATGGAAAGGGAGAGAGAGGGAGCAGTCAGTCAACATTGAGATCTTTCATCTGCTCTCTACGCCCTAGATGCCTGCAACTTCTAGGGGTTGGTCAGGTCTAAGACAGAAGCCTGGAACTCCATCTGAATCTTCCATGTGGATGTCATGGGCTCAAGCTATTGAGATATCATCTGCTGCCTTCCAGAATTCATTAACAGGAGTCTGGATCAAAAGCAGAGTAGCTGGGACTGGAACCAACACTCTGAGATGGCATGCTGCATTACAATGCCTGCCCCATTGTTGCTATTGTTGCGTTTTCATTGAGTACAGGGAACTTCTTTCTACTTTCCATGCTTCATTTTCACAGTTTCTATTGTTATGTCTACATGTTCATTTATCTTTGATTTTGTTAGGTTTGCTATATCATTAATCCCACCTGAAGTATTTTTATCTCTGGCCGCATAGTTTTTGTGTCTATTAGTTTGGGATTTTTTTTAATATCTTCCATGTCTCTACTTTTTGAATGTGTGTAAGACAGCTATAATAATTTAGCCTCCATAAAGTTCCTCAGAATTCTCATCCCGTTATAGCATCAGGTCAAAATTCAAAATCTCATCTTAATCAAGTCAAATGTGATTGAGGCTCTTTAGGTACATTTACTTAAATGAAACAACTAAGGTACAGTCACTTTCTATCTGTAGACCTATGAAATTATAGAGAAAGTTATCTGCCCCCAACACATCCAATATACAAAGCAGATACCAACATATGATAATAGCTCTAGAGATCTGTATTCAAAAAGAGGGAAAATGGGAGCCATAAAGCAAGTATTACTTTATATCTCCAATTAAGAAGGACACATTCTGTAAAGTTTTTGTTTAGGTCTCAAGACCTAGGAAGACTGTTCGGTTCTCAGCTCCTCCCTCTGGTCTATTGGCTTCTTCCTCTAAGTCATCTTTCCTTTCTCATAACAGCAGCATGTGCTTAACATTTCTCTTAAGCTGCTTTCTACCAATATAACTTTGAGATTCAAAGCCCTCATTCTCATTCTCAGTCTATGCTTGTGATGTTTTAATATTCTTTTAAATATTAGTAAAATGGTTCTTGAATTTTCTGTGGATACAAAATTTTATGTTAGGCTATAGCTTTTAGTTTTTTATCCTTTGAAATATATAATTATGCCCTATGTTCTTACAAATGGAATCAAATAATGTCTAGTTTTTTGTGCGGTTCCTTTTGAAATTATATATATATATATATACACATATGAATGTATAATGAATAGTAATGTGATATTCTTATAATACTTATAATAAGTTCATCCAAATAGTAAAATGAAACAATACTTCATTTTTAATTGAAAAATGGCAATTTCATTGTATGGATAAGCTACATTTGTTTTTATGATTTAAATTTTATGTTTGTGGAAAAAAATGGAATTACAAGAAATCAAAGCTAGAATAGGGAATGTTATTTTGATTGTTGCACTTTTAAAATATAGTTTTTAATCAGAAAATGACACTTTCATCATTGTTCTTATTACTCTGTGTTACACACGGTTCCATGTGAATTTTAGGAATTGGTTTTTGTGAAAAATGCCATTGAAATTTCAAATAGCATTGCATTGAATTGGTACATATTTTGGAGCAGATTATACATTTTGACAGCATTAGTTCTTCCAATCAATGAACAGACATGGCATTCCATTGGGTCATTTTAAATTTTTTTAAATTTTTGTTTTCATTAATTTTTAGCAGATTTAATATGATTTGTAGATACAAGAACATAATGATAGTCCCCTCCTCATTCCCTCTCATCCTCCTTTCATTTTTCAGGTTTTGCAATAACATTTTAATTTGCATCACAGTAAAAAGGCTTCCTACTTCATTGAATAAGAGGTTAAAGAAGTAAAAAGCAAAAAGATCCTGGTTTAGTGGGAATATAGACAATGGCTATAACTAGTAATTGAATGTATAAAATCATCATTTCACCCATATACAGTTTTTTTGGTCGACTAGTTATTCATAATCTCTTTCAATGAAATACAATCCATGACAACATAACATCTAAATATTTCCTGTGGGGTTATAAGATAATAATTAAGTTCATTTAGACTTTAAGCAATTTCCTCTCAACAGTTTGTGCACATGAATAATTTGATATAGATTGAAATGTAATTAATTATACATTGTATACTATTGTACTCTAATAGTTACCACCAATCAGGGAACACTTGGTATTTGTCTTTTTGGGGACTGACTTATTTCACAAAGTATAATGGCTTCCAGTTGCTTCCATTTTGTGGCAAAAAACAGTATTTCATTCTCTTTTTACTGCTGAGTAATATTTCATAGTGTGTGTAACACATTTTCTTAATATAGTCATCAGCTGGTGAGCAACTGGGTTGATTCCATTTCTTAGCTATTATGACTTGAGCTGCAATAAACATCAGGGTGCAGATAACTCTTTGATATGCTGATTTCAATTCATTTGAGTAAATTCCCAAGAGTGGATGGCTGGGTCATATGATACATCTATTTTTAGTTTTCTGAGGAATCTCTATACTATCTTCAATAATTGTTGTAGTAGTTTGCATTCCCATCAACAGTGGGTTAGGGAAACCTTTTCCCCCCACATCATTGACAGATTTTAATGATTTTTGATTTCTGTATGAGAGCCATTCCAACTGGGTAAAGTGAAACCTCATTATGGTTTTGATGTGCATTTCCCTGATGGAGAGTGATCCTGAGCATGTTTCCATGTGTCTGTCGGCCATTTGAATTTCCTCTTTTGAAAAAATGCCTGTTCAAATAATTTGCACATTTTTTTTAAAAAGATTTCATTTTTATTTATTTGAAATACAGAGTTACAGAGAGAAGTACAGACACAGAGAGAGAGATCTTCCATCCACTGGTTCACTCCCCAGATGGCCACAATGGTCAGAGCTGTGCCAATCCAAAGCCAGGAGCCAGGAGCTTTCTCCACGTCTCCCACGTGGATGCAAGGGCCCAAGCTCTTGGGACATCTTCCGCTGCTTTCCCAGGCCATAGCAGAGAGCCGGATCAGAAGAGGAGCAGCCAGGGCTAGAACCAGCACCCTAATTGGATGCAGCCGCTTTAGGCCAGGGATTTAACCTGCTGTGCCACAGTGCTGCCCCCCCCCCCTTTTAAGATTTATTTTTTATTTATTTAAAATTTTGTGGATTTCTTAACTGTGTTGTTTGTTTTGCTGTTGTTGAGTTTCTTGAGCTCTTTATAGATTCTGGTTATTTATTTAATTCTTTATTAATTGCATAGTTTGCAAATGTTTTCTCCCATTCTGTTGGTTGCCTCTTGAATTTGTTAAATATATCCTTTGCAGTGCAAAAGCTTCTCAGTTAGATTTAATCCCATTTGTCTATTTTGGCTTTGATTGCTTGTGCTTCTGGGATCTTTTCCAAGAAGTCTTTGCCTATTCCAATGTCTTGCAGAGTTTCCCAAATGTTCTCCTATAGTAATTTGATAGTATCAGGTCATAGAGTTAGATAATTGACCCATTTGAATTGATTTTTGCATAGGGTTTAAGGTAAGGGTCTTGTTTCATTCGTCTGCATGCATAGATCCAATTTTCCCAGCACCATTTGTTGAAGAGACTGTCCTTGATCCAGGGATTGGTTTGCTCCTTTGTCAAAGATCAGCTTGTTGTAAGTATGTGGATTCATTTTTGGGGATTCTATTCTGTCATATTATTCAACATGTCTATTTATCTACCAGCACCAAGCAGATTTGATAATAACTGTCATGGCAGGCACTGTGGTGTAGTAGGTTAAGTCTCTGCCTATGAGGCCAGCATCCAATATGGGCAAACATTGGAGTTCTGGCTGCTCTGCTTCTGATCCAGCTCCCTGCTAATGGCCTGTGAAAGCAGAGGAGGATGGCCTAAGTGCTTGGACCCCTGCACCTACATGGGAGATCCAGAAGAAGCCCCCGCTCTTGGCTTCAGATTGGCCCAGCTCCAGCCATTGTAGCCATTTGGGGTGTAAACCAGCTGGTGGAAGACCTTTCTGTCTTTCCCTCTGTCTTTCTGTAACTATGCTTCTAAAATAATTAAATCTTTGTTAGAAAGATTATAACTGCCCTGTAGCATGTCTTTTTTTAAAGATTTACTTTATTTATTTGAAAGACAGAGTTACAGAGAGAGGTAAAGACAGAGAGAGAGGTCTTCCATCCACTGGTTCACTCCCCAGATGACCACAATGGCCAGAGCTGCACTGATCCGAAGGCAGGAGCCAGGTGCTTCTTTCAGGTCTCCCACATGGGTGCAGGGGCCCAAGGACTTGGGCCATCCTCCACTGCTTTCCCAGGCCATAGCAGAGAGCTGGATTGGAAAAGGAGCAGCCAGGACTAGAACCGGCACCCATATGGGATGCCGGCACTGCAGGACAGGGCTTTAACCCGCTGTGCCACAGTGCTGGCCCTCACGTAGAACGTCTTAAAATCTGGTACTGTGATGCCTCCAACTTTGTTTTTGTAGTTTAAGATTGCTTTAACTATTTGGGTTCTCCTGTGTTTCCAAATTAATTTTAGCATCTTTTTTTCTAGATCTGAGAAGAATGTTGTTGGTATTTTGATTCCTATTACATTTTATCTGTAAACTGCTTTTAGTACTATGGACATTTTGAAAATATTAATTCTTCCAATCCATGAACATGGGAGATTTTTCATTTTTTCTGTCTCATATCTCATTCTTTTATTTTTTGTAATTTGCACCATAGTGATCTTTCAGCTCCTTGATTAAATTTATTTCAAGATATTTAACTTTTTTGTAACTAGTGTGAATGGGACCGATTTTACAAGTACTTTCTCAGCCACAGCACTGTCTGTTTATACAAAGCCTGTTGATTTTTGTGTGTTTGTTTTTCACATCCTGTAACTTTACCAAACTTTCTTATGGGATCTAATAGTCTCTTAGTGGAATGTTCTGGTTCCCCTATATACAGAATCATGTCATCTGTAAACAGGGATAATTTTACTTTCTCCTTTCCCATTTGTATCCCTTTGATTTCTTTTTCTTGCCTAATGGGTCTGGTTGACTTCCAGGACTATATTAAATAGCAATGTTGGAAGTGGAAATTCCTGTCTGGTTTAGGATCTTTGCTGAAATGCTTTCAACTTTCAACCATTCAATATAATGCGAATTATAGGTTTCTTGTATAGTGCCTTGGTTATGTTGAGAAATATACTTGCATACCTACTTTGCTTAAGGATTTTATCATGAAAGATTGTTGTATTTTATGAAATGCTTTCTCCGCTTCTTTTGATATAATTGTATGGTTTTTAATCTTCAACTTTTTTATGTGAGGTATCACATTTATTGATTTATGAATGTTGAACCATTCCTGCATACCTGGGTTAAGTCTCACTTGGTCTGGATGAATAATCTTTCTGACATGTTGGATTTGATTAGCTAGTATTTTGTTGAGGATTTTTGCATCTATGTTCATCCAGGATATTGTTCCATAGTTCTCTTTATTTGTTGTACATTATTCTAGTTTTGGAATTAAGGTGATACTGGTCTCATAGGAGTTTGTGAGGATTCTCTCCCTTTCAATTATTTCACATAGTTGAGAAAAATTGGAATTAATTCTTCTTTAAAATGCTGGAGAACTTAGCAGTGAAGCCATCTGGTCCTGGTCTTTTCTTTTTGGCAGGGTTTTTATTTCTAATTCAATCTCTGTTTAGGTTTTTAAGTCCTAATGACTAAATTTTGTAGATTGTATGTATTCAGTAATCTCTCCATTTATTCTGTATTTTCTGATTTATTGACATATAACTGTGGAAATCCCTGATGGTTCTTTTTATTTCTGTGGTAACCATTGTTTACATCTCCTTTTTTTATCAAAAGATTTATTTATTTATTTGATAGGCAAAGCTATTGACAGAGTGAAGAAGATACAGAGAAAGAGGTCTCCCATGTGCTGGTTAACTTCCCAAAGGGCCATAATGGCCGGAGCTGGGCTGATCTGAAGCCAGGAGCCAAGAAATTGTTTCAGGTCCCAACATGGGTATGGGGTTTCCAGCACTTAGGCCATATGCCACTCTTTTCCCGGGCAATTAGGAGAAATCCAGATCAGAAGAGGAGAGCCAGGACATGAACTGGAGCCCAAATGAGATGGCAGCACTGCAGGAGAAGGCTCAGTCTACTATGCAATAATACCGGCCCCACATCTCCTTTTTCATCTCTGATTTTATTGATTTGGGTCTTCTCCCTCAGTTTTTATTTTTTTGTTAGTTGGGCTGATGGTGTATCAATTTTGTTTATATTTCAATAAAAAGTTCTTCATTTCATTGATCTTTTTGTATCTTTTCTGTATTTCAGTTTTATTCCCACTCTAATTTTAATTATTTTTTCCTCCTAATTTTTTCCCTAGGTCTTTGATCATTATTTTGAATTCCTTTTAATGCATTTCATCAATATTTTCATCTTCACACTCTAATATTGAAGTGTTGTGTTCATTTGGGGGATTCATTGTCTACCTTGTTCTTGTTTTTTTGTATTTCTGTGTTTATTTTTAGGTATTTATGGAAACACTTTGTTTTCTCCACTGATGGGTTTTATTTTTGAACTGTGCCCTTGTGGCTTAATGGGGTGTCTGCTGCTTCAGTGAATACCTAGAGGCATGCCCTGTTTGGGGCTAGGAAACTCTGGTCAGTGCTCAAGGGTGGGTCAAGAATACTGTATGACACTCACGTTGGGCATGGTAGATCTCATCTATTGTCAGCAAATGGGAGGATATGATCATATCTATCGGTGTAATCACACCCCCAGTTCCTCTTTTCCAAGGTGATCCATGCCAAATGTTAGCCTAGAGTTGGTATAACCTCATTCATTCATTCATTCTGCCACATGAACTGCACAAAGTATCTGTGCAGTTCTCAGCGTGAGCAAGGAACGCTCAACAAAGACTTACCCAAAGCAGTCTGGGAGCTCTGAGCCTCTGACTCAAGACATAGTGATTGCTCAGAGACCTGGCTACACCCCTGCCTATCATGCACTCACAGGATTCCCACAGTCACAGGATGCAGAGGATCCCCTCCCTGCTCCACAAGCCTTTCCCATTCACAGAGGGAACAAAGTTGTTTCCAGAGTCAGCTGCCTATGGCTGCTTCGCCTTGGCAGTTTGAGCTCCAGAGCCTGTGATAAATTGAGAGAATGGGGGCACCTCACAATCCTAAATGGGTTCCCAGCCCCTGTCAACCATCCCAGCTAGATTCAAAGTCAGTGGGAAATGCAGAAATGCAGATTTTCCCCTCTGGTAAAATCTCATGGTTACACACAAAAGCTACCACAACGTCTATGTTTGACAAGATGGCGTCTTCTCCTTTCAGCTGATGGGCAACCTGTGGGTGAATGGCGAGAAATAAATGTGCTTTTCCTTCACTGGATTAGGGGTGTGCCCTGCACCTCACTGGGGCTCCAGGCAGGACTCAAAGACAATGTGGTCCACAAGGCTCTCCCTCAGTCAGTATCACCAGTGATGCTGACTGCTATGGTCTGCTCTCAGCTCACTCCGAACCTGGCATCTCCTCCAGCCTTCAGCTGCAAGACTTATGGATGCTGTCCCTGCTCTCTGCTACATGTCTGCACTCGCCATGCTGTTATGCAGTATTCCACTTATTTTCATAGTTTCCATCTCTCCAACTCTCTCCTGAGAATAAACTTCCTCCTGGCTCCTGGCTTCCATCTGGCCTAGCCCTGGCCATTGCAATAATCTGGGGAGTGAAGCAGCAGGTGTAAGATATTTCTCTCTTTCTCTCTCTCTCCCTCTCTTTCTCTAATTCTGCCTTTTAAATAAACTAGAAAAAATTTAAAGAAGTATATTGTGTGTCACTCATTTCAAAAAGGATAACACAGGTGTACAGGATGCTAGAACAATTCACCAGAGTTGCTGTGAAAAAGAAATTGCCTATGTCATGTGGCATGGACACAATAGGCATCTGATAAAGTAGAGACTAAATAACTTGAATCATACTTAATGAATAAGATATATGAGCTACATTCCATAGAATCCTATTTTCTAATTTTATATTTCCTCTATTTTGACAAATTTTCCTCTAAGCACTCAAGTATGTACATTAATGAATTTCTAAAAAATTGGAATTTTAATAAATATATTTGCTTATTTGAAACATAACAATGCCTTCAAAACCAATTAAAAAGACCACAACATATGTGTTACTACTGCTTATCAAATGGTTAGGCAAGATAACCACAAACCTCTTTATTTCTTTTAAAAGAATAAGCTTGGAGGGGCTGGCGCTGTGGCATAGCAGGTAAAGCCACCACCTGCAGTGCTGGCATCCCATATGGGCACCAGTTTGAGACCTGGCTGCTCCACTTCTGATCCAGCTCTCTGCTATGGCCTGGGAAAACACTGGAAGATGGCCCAAGTCCCTGGGCCCCTGCACCTGTGTGGGAGACCTGGAAGAAACTCCTGGCTCCTGGTTTCGGATTGGCAATACTCTGGCCATTGCAGCCATCTGGGGACTGAACCAGTGAATGGAAGACCTCTCTCTCTCTCTCTCTCTCTCTCTCTCTCTGCCTCTCCTTCTCTCTGTGTGTAACTCTGACTTTCAAATAAATAAGTAAATCTTTTTTTTTTTAAAAAGGAATAAGCTTGAAGCAGTATTTAGTGCTATGTGAAACTTCACTGTTTGGAACTTCCATTCCATTTTGGAGTAGCTGAGTTCAAATTCTGGCTCTGCTTTGGATGCTTGCAACTTACCAATCCACAGTTTAGGAACAGATGATGTCTCAAGTAGTGAATGCCTTCCACTCATGTGGGAAATCTGGAGTAAGTTCTGTGTTTCATGTGGACATTTGGGAGTTAACAAGTGCATGAACAATGTCTTTTTGTCATCTCTCTGTCTCTGACTTTCAAATAAATTTAAAAAATTTCAAAACAAAAGAATAAGCTTTTTAGGAATGAATTATTATACACTTTGATAAATCATCATAGGTTCTAAATTAAACTAGAGTAAAATGAAGTCCTCTGATGGAATGTTATGGAGGAAAATGCTGACATTCAATGTGGACTTTAGTTATAAATTTAAGACTCACTGAAGCACAAGCCTAATTTACCATTTGCCCTCCTTATTCTCATAAAGGATTGGAACACAGAAAGTTAATGCAAAATTTTTAACAAAGCTGGAAAAATCCATTGCATTTTAAGGTCAACAGTAGCTCCCCTGAGCTCTTTAGATTAAAAAATCTTGGAGGTACTGAGTGTATTTAACTATCCGAGTTTTAATTTTTTTTTTTTTTTTTGCAAAAGCGTAAGTCTGGTATTTGTGATTAAAACAGTGGCCAATATTTGAATGTCTAGAAAAATCTGAATAGCTATGTATTAATATATTTAAGACAATACTTTGATGCTTATGAAAACAAAAGGAAATTCCTAGGGGTTACAACATATAAGGAAGTTTCTCATCCATTACTGTAATGAAAAATTTAAAAGACCTTCTACTCTCCTCCTGAAATTATAAAATATCACCAAACAAGCCATTTATTTTGGATTAGCACTTATGTTACTAGAGAAGTAAAGATATACAAAAGTACTGAACACCAGAGAAAAGGGGCCTAGAGATAATTGATAAGCTGGGGCCTGACAGGCAGAGGAGGAAGCCTTTCAGTGGTTCAGTCTTAGCTAAGACAGTAAGAAACAAGCCAAATGTCTTATGAACCTGTACCCTGGAGCACTGATTCCTACTCTGCAGAGCCTGAAACACAGAGATGATCATTTTTAATAAATAGGTATGATTTCTTTCAGCCCCAAGATCTAGGGGATCTGAGGTATTCCCAGTCTGAAGTTTAGTAGCCTTACATTGCCTTATCTTCAAAGAATAGGAAGCCAGAGATTGTTTCCAAAGAAGCAACTTGAACCCTATCCAATTGAACTTCTGATAAAATAAAACAGATCATCTCCACAGCTACAGAGAAAGTCAGACTTTTGCCTCTAAACAAAACAGATAGGCTCAGATTTGTGCTATTTTAATATACAGCCCATTCTAGAACGATTAAGGCTGAAAAGTTGCTGCAAACCAGCTAAACTCCTGACTGGATCAATATAACTGTTCTCTCTAATTGTGTGAAAGGAGATGGGACACTCACATTCAAATGGAAAAATATATGCTACTGTGTATATGTGGTTTCATATATGTAATACATGATAGATACTATACAAACACTGTAATTAATGTATTTTATATAATTATATTTTATATTATTATAGTGTAATAGATCGTATATTATAGTTTAATAGATATTATACACTAAAAGTTATAATGCTCTAAACAATTATTACTATACCTTTTACTGTTTTTACACACATTAGCTGAAATATAATTAAAAACTTATAAAATGTGAAAATATACAGTGAAAACTAGTAAAGAAAGAAGACAGCTAATGGAAACTGCTGTGATTTTCATATGGTGCAATTATCAGAAAAAATACTTTCAATTATGAAAATTATATTGAAAATATGCATTTAAATTATATAAAGTATAAGGGAACACAGAAAATAAGGACAAGTATGCAGTCATAAATAATCTAGTAGAAATGTTTGAACATGGAAAAAATGGAGTTAAAAGATAAGTTTACTTAGTGTGAAAGTTCTGAAATCCATCCATAGTTTCTCATTATACACATTTTTCTTGAACTTTATGAATATTTCTCATATATACATACATATATATTTATACAAAGGAGGAATTATTTTATACAATTATCTTGG